>NC_025686.1:16030922-16031479 GCF_000633955.1 Camelina sativa
GGCTAGTTGGGTTTCGAGGTGTGATGTGTGTCAGCTAGTGAAGGCTGAGCATCAGGTTCCTGGCGGTTTACTGAAGAGTTTACCCATTCCTGAGTGGAAGTGGGATATAATCACTATGGATTTTGTGGTAGGATTGCCAGTGTCACGGACCTTTGATGCTATTTGGGTCATTGTGGACCGGTTGACTAAGTCAGCACATTTTCTGGCCATTAAGAAGACTGATGGAGCAACAGTCTTGGCTAAAAAGTATGTGAGAGAGATAGTCAGGTTGCATGGGGTGCCAGAGAGCATTGTGTCTGACAGGGATTCTAAGTTCACTTCGGTGTTCTGGAAGGTATTTCAGGCAGAGATGGGCACTAAGGTGCATATGCGTATAGCTTATCATCCCCAGACAGATGGACAGTCAGAGAGGACGATCCAGACGCTGGAGGATTTGCTGAAGATGTGTGTGTTGGATTGGGGTGGCCATTGGGCAGATCACCTGAACCTTGTAGAGTTTGCTTACAACAACAGTTATCAGGCGAGTATTAAGATGGCTCCTTATGAGGCTTTGTATG
>NC_025686.1:16032016-16032252 GCF_000633955.1 Camelina sativa
AGGAAAGTTTCCTGAAATAGAAGTTTCCAAAAGTGGAAAGTTTCCAAAAATAGAAAGTTTCCAAAAATGGAAAGTGCTAAATATGGAAAGTTTTACGGAGTTAGAATTTGTCTATTTTAGCGGTGTAGAGCCTTGGAGGTGCTTGTGTAGCCTTAGTGGCGGACTTGCGAGTCAGTGTGCCCGTGTGTGGCGGTCTTTTTAGTCATTGTGTGGCCTTTGTGGCGGGCTGTTTAGCC
>NC_025686.1:16032364-16032778 GCF_000633955.1 Camelina sativa
TGAACATGAAGGAGGCTCAGGATAGGCAGAGGAGTTATGCTGATAGGAGGAGGAGAGATCTTGAGTTTCAGGTAGGAGACAGAGTGTACCTCAAGATGGCCGTGTTTCGGGGTCCGAATAGGTCATTATCAGAGACTAAGTTGAGTCCGAGGTATATGGGTCCATTCAGAGTGATTGAGCGGGTTGGACCAGTGGCATATAGACTGGAGTTACCTGAGGTTATGCGTGCATTCCATAAGGTTTTCCATGTGTCTATGTTGCGGAAGTGTCTTCGTGAGGGAGAGCAGGTGTTGGCTAATATTCCGGAGGATCTTCAGCCTAACATGACTTTGGAGGCGAGACCAGTGAGGGTTCTCGGGAGGAGGATCAAGGAACTTCGGAAGAAGAAGATTCCTTTGATGAGAGTCCTGTGGG
>NC_025686.1:16033762-16040329 GCF_000633955.1 Camelina sativa
TTTGTTTGGCTTTGGTGGCGGTCCTCTTTAGGACATTTTGTTTGGCCTTGGTGGCGGTCCTCTTTAGGACATTTTGTTTGGCCTTGGTGGCGGTCCTCTGGCAACCCGAGAGACGAGTTTTGGATTTTTCCTTATATATATTATGGCATGCGGGTTTAGGCCCGATGAGGAGCCAACATTGGCATGCTGACTTAGGTCTGATGAGGAGCCAATGAAAACTCAAGGTTTAGGCCTATGAGTAAAGGGAAGTCCAAAAATTCGAGAGCAAGTAACGCCTGGAGCGTGAGTCTATCGCCTAGAGGTGACCNGCCTTTGTGGCGGGCTGTTTAGCCAATTGCGTGGCCTTTGTGGTGGACTGTTTAGCCAGAGTGCCTGTTTAGGCGGTTATTCGGGACAGATAGTCTTTGTGACGGTCCTTCGGGACAGATGGTCTTTGTGACGGTCCTTCGGGACGAGTGGCCTTGGTGGCGGTCCTTTTTAGGACATTTGTTTGGCCTTGGTGGCGGTCCTGTTTAGGACATTTGTTTGGCCTTGGTGGCGGTCCTGTTTAGGACATTTGTTTGGCTTTGGTGGCGGTCCTCTTTAGGACATTTTGTTTGGCCTTGGTGGCGGTCCTCTTTAGGACATTTTGTTTGGCCTTGGTGGCGGTCCTCTGGCAACCCGAGAGACGAGTTTTGGATTTTTCCTTATATATATTATGGCATGCGGGTTTAGGCCCGATGAGGAGCCAACATTGGCATGCTGACTTAGGTCTGATGAGGAGCCAATGAAAACTCAAGGTTTAGGCCTATGAGTAAAGGGAAGTCCAAAAATTCGAGAGCAAGTAACGCCTGGAGCGTGAGTCTATCGCCTAGAGGTGACCTTCTGTAGATCGGTCGGAGGAGTGCAGGCCGTGGAGACGCTTTCACGAGAATCCTTGGCTGATGGTTGTTCGAGATTCGAGGACGAATCTAGATTGGTGGGGGAGAATTGTAACATCCGCGAACCGAAATCCCGGTTTGGGATGTGCATCGATCGATGCAGCAGAAGCATCGGTCGATGCTGACTCAATTTCGTGCGTTTTGACTTAAGTCAAACTTTGCGTTTTGGACAAAGGGGAAAGGAAACCCCTGAAATCGTTCTTTTGTCTCATTAGTCGTGGGTAGCCAATTTTGAGAGAAAGAAAAGAGAGAAAACTGTTCTTGAGCGTTCTTGGAGATTTCTGGAGTTTTGGGGCTGTTCCTATGGAGATTTGTAGCTGGGATCGTTGTAGGAGTTTCCTAGAAGCGTTTTCTTCTTGTGTTTAGGTTCAGATTTGTCTTGGCAAAGGTAAGTGCAGGACCATGGCTTATCTAAGCTAGAGAACTCTTTAATCTGCTTGTTGTGTGATGTTAGACTTGTTAGATCGTTGCTATGGACGTTAGGAAGCTTTCTTGTGGTTTGGGATCGAGTTTTGTGGTTGTAGGAACGAAGATCCGGCGAAAAGCTTCGGGGAATACATGATGCTCGGCATTGCATCGGTCGATGCATATTTTACGTCGGTCGATGCAAGTGCAAGGACAGCGCGTAAAACTCTAGGGTTTTCGTGTTATGTTGAGCATGCGTCGGTCGATACAGATTGGGTGTTGGTCGATGCAAGTGTAACTTGCATCGGTCGATGCAGCTTCTGTGTCGGTCGATGCATCCCCATGTGGTGTCGGTCGATGCATGTTGGCGTCGGTCGATGCAGAGTCCTGGTTTGTCGTTTGTTGTTTGTTGACTGTTGTTTGATGGTTAGAGATGACTCTATTGCTTATGTGTATAGCCCAGTAGATGGGAGGATTGCCTTACTGAGTGTTTATAAAATACTCATGCATTGCAATATGTGTTTGTGGTGCAGGTAAAGGCAAAGTGTGATCGTGGAATCAAGGCAATGAAGAGGGGGATGTTCTAGGGACTCGGTTTGATGTTGTCTGGCATTGCTAGGTTGCTAGAGTTGGGTCATTAGAAACATTGCTAGGTTGTTGGTTTCATGTTTTCTGATGTTTGGTTATTGGTTAGCCTTGGGCATTCGGGTACTCGGGTCGGGTTCGGATAGGAACCGATCGGTTCGGGTTTTTCGGGTAGAGGAGTTTAGGACCCATTAGGGTAAACAGAAAATATCGGTTCGGGTTCGGTTCGGGTCTTACCGGGTTCGGGTTGGTTCGGATCTAAAATTTCATAACCTACAAATACCTGAAAAAATCGGATATCATTCGGGTTGGGGTATTTTGTACCCGATTACCCGAAATTTAACCCAAAAACCTGAATTTTACCTGATTACCCGGAAATTTTAATGTTAAATATTAAAATAAAATTTTTAAAATTATTTTTTTAAAAAGATTGGTTAATTTAAAAAAAATTATAGCTAAACATTTCAATATAATTTTGGTTATTTTGAGTATTTTCAATATTTTGCTCTAGGAAAAAATAATATTTTTGAACTTTAAATTGTAACTTTGAATAACTATGTTATAAAAATATATATATATAACTAATATTCTCTATATATGATTTTATTTCGGGTATGTCGGGTACCTATTCGGTTTTTGGTTCGGTTCCGGGTTCGGTTCCGGTTCTTCGAGTTTAGGAGATTAGGACCCAGTAGGGTATTCTACCGGTTCCGGGTTCAGGTTCGGGTCCATATTTTCGGTTCGGTTCCGGTTCGGGTTTTCGGGTCTGGTTTTTTTCCCAGGCCTATTATTGGTTTTGGATTATGTTATAATATTTATTATTATTGGATATTTATTGGTATTGTTATTCCGCTGTTGGTTGTGACTGTGGTTAGGTGGCTAGTGGATATGGGACCACTAGTTGTAGTTTATTTATTATATTATAATTATTATTGATTATTTTAAAAAAAAAAGTCGGTCCTTTCAACCTTAAAAAGAATTTTTATTTCTATTAGTAATTTAGTATTATTTCACACCTCCGAGTTTTTAAAAATCTAAGTATTGTTTTTTTCAATTTATTAATCAACGTTGATTCACTCATGTTCGTTAAAATCTTGATTATTTTATTTATTGATTCATTTATCCAACATTTATTTGGTGTCGTTTTCTATCTTATACCAATAGATCATCTCTTCCAAGTTTTAATCTAGGTCACTGACTGTGATTTCTATTTTTCATAGATCTATCTTTTAAGTCAATTCGGTAGATTGTAGCTACGGTTATAAATTTCGATAGAATAATGATTTTAATTTGTTTAACGTGAATATCTTCCAAAATTGATTATCTGACAAAGATTCAGCAAACCTAGATTCATATATCTTGTTAACATTGTTCTCGTATTGTCATTGAATCGATTTTTTTATTTACAACAAAATTATTATTTGATTAATTTGGTTTCTTTGGGATTTGAGGATATGATTAATTCATGTTAGACATTATTTCTGAATTTCATACTATACAGTTAAAAGATTACAATAAATTTTCCACTCAAAACATAAATTCACAATGTTAGTCATTTTAAATTTTTACTTTCTCGTTACAATAATAGGGATGTCACGTTGAAATAATTTAATATCCATTCCAATTATAGTTGATAACAACACATTTAATTTCAAATCATATAATTATGTTTATAAAAAAATAATTTATCACTAGATACATAAATTTGTTTATCGATGATATCTCTTAGCAATAACATTGTGTCTTATAAATTTGAGAATGATAACTGTAGTCAACTTACAAGATTCAGAAAAGTTAGGATTTTTAATTTCCTTATAGACAAAAAGTTTAAAGGACTTGACGTTAAAAAAGTTGTTATAGTTCTATATTTCCAATTGAAAATTCATATGACGTTAGTTTTATAAATCAATAAATTTATATCAAATATTTTTCAAAACAGCAAATTAGGTTTTAAATGAATTTAAATGTTGCATTATTTTTGACTACATATGTACAATACACAAGAATTATTGAGACTTTTGAAAAATATAAAAATTGAAAAAGATAAACAAAATATAAGAAAAACATGAGCAAATTATAAGGAAAACATAAGCAAAAAAATGAAAAAAAAAATACAGGATAACTTCAACTATTTGTGTTTTGAGTAGGAAGAATGAGGTTTTATTTTACTACTACAGTAAAACCTCTATAAATTAATAAGGTCGGGACCATGAAAATTTATTAATTTATAGAGGTTTTAATTTATCGATAAATTAATAATTATTAATTTATCGATATGAAGAGATTTTTAATTTTTATAATATTGAAAATTTTATATTATAATAATATACTTTTGTTATCATTCATATTTTTAAAGAATTTCTTAATTTATAATCTTGGCTATCTTAATTGCTAAGTTTAGAATTTCGGTAAAAATGATAAATGTTAGAAATTTAGAGTTTAGAAGAAATTGCTACTAGTATCATTCATGGTAATGATTAAGTCAAAGAAGATATTAAGGTAATTTTAGAACCAATTACATGTAAAGAATTAATTATTGCATTTAAGACTCTCCACAATTTTTGGATGCGATTTGAAAAGGCGACAATGAAAAACATTAGAGATGAGTTCCGATAAAAATGCAGATTCAAAAATATACAAACAACAATAGAGTCATATTTCACTAGATTTTCTTAGATATATATATATATATATTATTTGATTATTAATTTATGATATTGATGAGACCATATTTTTAAATAGGATTTCCAAAAAAACTATTATCTCATTAATTTATCGAAATATGTCATTTTTTATACCGGCCCAACTCGGGACTGGAAAAATTTATTAATTTATAGCGAGTATTAATTTAAAGAGTATTAATTTGTAGAGGTTCTACTGTATAACATCTCTGTTGAAATGATAACTACATGGATGTTGATTTCATATTAGAAGATTTTGTAATCATCCCATCAATCTATGAGCTGCTGGAAGTATTTCCTTCACCGCACTCGCAGAGACATGCAGTTTTTCTTTATGTGTGCATTGATCAAGATACCTACTTATCTTTGGTTTTCAGCAGAGGAGAACGAGGTTGTACTGGTAGGTTTCACGTCAATTAAAGTCTATTTAGTTTCTGGTTCTCTCTTCCATCTCCGTCCCCAGGTCTGTGCTGATGATTGCTTCTGCTGCATGGTTCCACATGACAGACTGACAGGAGGTAAAGAAACAAGAATTCAATTCAACTCAGTAAAATTCAGTTCAAATATACTAACACACTGCTTTGAAAATCCAGTTTGTGGTAGGGGATATCCAAGTACTTTGTTCCAATTTCATCGGAGTTGATTCACCAATGTCAAATTGTGGACTAGGTCAATTGAAAACTTCACCAGAAGAAGTCCCAAGATTTGTTTAGAAACAAATTTACTTTTCATATTATATGATTATGAGAATGAATTTGATGTTTATACCAGGGATGTTCCAGGTCTTGGAGAAGCAGCAAAATCAACTGGTCGTGACTTATCAATTTCATGTTTTTCATCCCTATTTTCTATAAACTAAAACATAATAATCATATTACTATATAACATGTATATATTTTTTAGATGTTGGTCTTCATTTTATCATTTTTTATTTCTTATTTTTGCAAAATCCAAAAAGTTGTTGGATTCTATATGTTGGTTTTTGGATTTTATAATCTAAAAATTATTAACAGTTTTCATTGATAATCTTAAAACCCTCTTATTTGAGTTTTGAGTTTTGAGGTTTTTCACTATTCTTAACAAATTTTAAGAAACGCCACCCATATTATAATATATTTTTGAGGTTTTTCACTTTTCTATTTTTAAAAGAAATATAAAGTTAAAAAATCTCTTATTTGATTTCTTCTTTTTATCCAAAAAGACAGAATGTATATACATTAAAGTAAATTAAAGGAAAAATACAATATTAAATTTAATTTGACAATCTACATATATCATATGGATTACTAAAAAAATATCCACTCTAGAAAAGGCTGAATAATTCTAAATTTCTAATTACCCATACATCTAAATAAATTATTTTTTATAAGAGCAAAAACCATCAATAGAATATAGTTTTTGCCGAAAGAAAAAATTGATAGATAAAAAGAGATATGCTAATCACTATAGCTAGTTACTAGTAATAAGAAATTCGAAAGTATGAAAAGAAAAACAAAAAAGTATTTATTGTTATATTTTTTTACAAAATAGTGTCACTACCCAAATGTAGAATGGTCTTCATGTAATGTGTCGACTTGAAAGATTAAGAAGTTCAATCTTTGTAATGTTTTGCTTGTAAAAAACGACACATCAATTCACATTTTAGCCTTTCCAATGTTCTTTTTTTTAGTTCGCGTCTCAAACGCCATGCCGTTTTCATTACTTCAAAACGGCAGCACATCGCTTTGTCCCCTACCAAAACCCTGAGCGCTTCCTCCGGACAAGCAAAGCCGCAAGAAGAAGCAGAGCAATGTGGAAGCTAACGCGGCGATTGCAGCCGCATATCAATTCGACCCGATGGTTAATCCGAAATTTAATGAGCGGAGTGTCTGGAGACGCCACTGGTCTCTACGGCTTCGATCATCTTAAAACGGCTAAAGGGTTTCAGCGCTTCGTCGCTGATGCTATTGAAAGGTATGATTTTTATCAAATTAGTA
>NC_025686.1:16041441-16046633 GCF_000633955.1 Camelina sativa
TATCATATGGATTACTAAAAAAATATCCACTCTAGAAAAGGCTGAATAATTCTAAATTTCTAATTACCCATACATCTAAATAAATTATTTTTTATAAGAGCAAAAACCATCAATAGAATATAGTTTTTGCCGAAAGAAAAAATTGATAGATAAAAAGAGATATGCTAATCACTATAGCTAGTTACTAGTAATAAGAAATTCGAAAGTATGAAAAGAAAAACAAAAAAGTATTTATTGTTATATTTTTTTACAAAATAGTGTCACTACCCAAATGTAGAATGGTCTTCATGTAATGTGTCGACTTGAAAGATTAAGAAGTTCAATCTTTGTAATGTTTTGCTTGTAAAAAACGACACATCAATTCACATTTTAGCCTTTCCAATGTTCTTTTTTTTAGTTCGCGTCTCAAACGCCATGCCGTTTTCATTACTTCAAAACGGCAGCACATCGCTTTGTCCCCTACCAAAACCCTGAGCGCTTCCTCCGGACAAGCAAAGCCGCAAGAAGAAGCAGAGCAATGTGGAAGCTAACGCGGCGATTGCAGCCGCATATCAATTCGACCCGATGGTTAATCCGAAATTTAATGAGCGGAGTGTCTGGAGACGCCACTGGTCTCTACGGCTTCGATCATCTTAAAACGGCTAAAGGGTTTCAGCGCTTCGTCGCTGATGCTATTGAAAGGTATGATTTTTATCAAATTAGTATATATGTGTGCTTTGTCAAAATAAGCCATTGATATTGATGGGGATGGTATTGTAAGCTTAGTCATATTCATGGTGTGTGTGTGTGTTTCATTAGAGAGCTCTATTGTAACCGTTTTATACGGCTACTGTACTGTGTTGTGATGTTATTTGATTATTGAAGAAATGATTCTGGAACCATTGTCTTAGGTCTAGTGAGTTGGTGAGCTACATATCAGGAATGCCTTCGTCTCCAGAAATTATAAAAGCCATGGATGAGATTTCAGACACTGTATGTTCTTGCTGCACTTGTGTTACTTGATTACTAGCTCTTATGGTGCTTGTAGTTACTGCTCTTTTTCTGAATTCGAAATATATTTTGTAGGTTTGTTGTGTTGTTGACTCTGCTGAACTCTGTCGACAAACCCATCCTGACAGGTCTTTTTTTTTCTCTCTTGTTCTGAGGTTTCAATACTTGGTTTATTATGTTCTTTGATATATTTTTTAACTTGTTTACTTTGCTTTATTAATATGATAGGCAATTTGTTGAGGAAGCGAATAAAGCAGCAATTGAGATGAATGATTATCTACATGTGAGGTGACCAAGATTTTGCTCAGCTTTGATTTTCTTTCTTCGTTTGACGTGTTTGAATCTTGGAATGTCTAAAACAAAGACATGTTAAGTATGTAGTTACCTTTTGTCAAAGAAAAATATATGAAACTTCCTCCATCTTTGAACATTTTTTATTCTTATTTAGATATGAATACTCAGCTGTCCAAAAAGACCTGTATATCAATATAATTTTCCTTTCAGCCGTAGAAACTTGAGGCATTTAATGTTAATCAAACTGAGGATATAACCTCTCTAGACTCTCATCCATGCCAGTAGAGTAGACAGAGTTGAGTCTATGTTTATTCTTGGCGATTTCTTAACTTTTTCTGCGTTATTGATGTTCAGCATCTTAACACAAACCATACTTTGTATGCTGCGGTGAAAAAAGCAGAGCAAGATTCTAACTTGCTTACCAAAGAAGCAAGTAGGACTGCACATCACCTCCGAATGGACTTTGAACGGGGTGGCATTCATCTAGACTCTGGTTTGTTATCTATTGCGGATACTTCTTTACCCTTTAGGCCTTTATGATGTTGTTGGTGTACCTGATGTTGAAGGCCTCTTTTATTCTTTGCAGAAAAGCTAGATAAAGTGAATAGCTTAACAACCAACATTTTTCAGTTATGCAGGGAGTGAGTACCCATGAATACAGAAGTTTTTTTTTCTATTGAAAATCTGATATTATAATGGTGCTTTGTGCTGTTAGTGCTAACTTCCGTTTGATCTATATTCAGGTTCAGCGAAAACATTGCTGATGATCCAGGACATGTTGATATATTTCCAGCATCACGCATCCCTCGACATGTGCATCATCTTCTCAACCCTATCTATCGATCCACTGAAAGGGGTTCAAGAGGGGCTACAAGAGCAATGCATAAGTCGAAACAGAAGGGATTTCGAATAAATACTGATCAACGAACCCTTTCTTCCATTTTGCAATGGACATCAGACGAAGAGGTGCCTACTTTACGTATTTGTTCTGTCTCCTTTTTCTGCATCCTTTTAGGGATAGATGTGAAGATTAAACAGTTTCTCATTGGTCACAAGCGTTTTACAATCAATACCTCAGACTGTATTAGAGACAGGGAAATATGCTTTGAAGTTGCATTATACACCCACATCCATTTTTCTGTTGACCACTGTAATTCAATACCTCTATTTTCAGGTCAGAAAAATTGTATATATTCAAGGGAACTCTGTTCCTCATGCAAATCACGGAGTTCTTGAGAAGCTTATTGCTGCACGCCATGAGCTTGCCCAGGTTAGTACATATTCGTTGATGAGGCTATGTAGTATATTATATTCCCGGTGTTAAAATATTACATTTCTTTATGTAATAGCTTCTTTTCTTTTTGTTACTCTCAGATAATGGGGTGTAATTCTTACGCTCACTTCATGGTCGAGCCAAACTTGGCAAAGTCGCCAAAGGTTGTGACATCCTTCCTACAAGAACTGAGCAAGACAGTCAAATCAAAGGCAGACGAAGTAAGCTGACCTTTGCACTATATCTGACATTTTTATGATGTCCTTGCTGTGGAAAATTGAGTTTCTAATGACCAGTTTCCCGTCCCTGTAGGAATACATAGCCATTAGAAACTTTAAAAGAGAGAAATGTGGTAACAAATCTGCAGAATTAGAGCCATGGGATGAGACTTACTATACTTCAATGATGAAATCCTCCGTCAATGATGTGGACACCGCTGTAAGTTGTTTTTATGTTTTAATATCTGTCTAATGTGCTGCAGTAGTATCACTTATTGTGGTGCTGCAAAAGCACTTGCCACTTGGGTTTCTGTATCTTCATTTTGGGATCTTTTGGTTATTTTTTCTTCCTCAAGAGAGACTGTTGCGGAGACTTCTCTCATCATGCTCTCTTTGAATATTCTTGTACAGGTTGTAGCATCATATTTTCCTCTGCCTCAATGTATTGAAGGCCTAAAGCTGCTTGTTGAATCATTATTTGGTGCAACATTCCATACCATTCCTCTGGCCCCAGGTGAATCCTGGCACCCAGATGTGCTGAAATTGTCTCTTCATCACTCGGACGAGGTATGCTATTTACAAAACTAAGATAATCCTTGCATAAGTCTTGTAGATGCAAAAACAATAACAGTTTACTCTAGGTTTTTCATACCACACCATCTTTGGTCCCTCATGCTCACAAATCATGCTACTGTTTCTTGCAGGGTGATCTCGGGTATTTTTACCTTGACTTGTACTCCAGAAAAGACAAGTACCCAGGGTGTGCTAGCTTTGCAATCAGAGGAGGACGCAAGATTTCTGAGACAGAATACCAACTTCCTGTATGCTTCATCAAACTTCGTTTTTTCCCATCATTTCTTTAAATGTATAGCCAAAATTTGACTCCTGGAGAAAGTGATACCATTTTCTTACACTGTCTGTTGGTATAATCCACTTGCAGATTTTGGCTCTTGTTTGCAATTTTTCACGAGCTCGTGACTCATCTGTCGTGAAGCTTAATCACTCCGAAGTTGAAGTTTTGTTCCACGAATTCGGCCATGCTCTTCACTCTCTGCTCTCACGAACGGTGTTGTACAAATTTATCAATACAAGCTACGTATGGTCCCTCCTCAAAATTTCGCTCTTTTTTTGCTGATTGGTATGTTTTCTGGATTTTGCAGGATTATCAACATTTTTCTGGTACCCGGGTGGCTCTTGACTTGGCAGAAATGCCTTCAAATCTATTTGAGTGAGTATAAGTCCCAGAGATTATAACTCTTTTTTCAATACTGTTTCAATTTTGAGTTAGTGGTAATGGTACATAATGAATGTGTTCATGCGTCCCTCAGGTACTATGCATGGGACTATCGTCTCCTGAAGAGATTTGCCCGGCATTACTCTACCGGTGAGATAATACCCGAGAAGTTAGTGAACTCATTACAAGGAGCGAGGAACATGTTTGCAGCAACTGAACTGCAACGTCAGGTCTGCCTAATTGAACCACCTCTCAAATAGGCTCAATGTAGAAAAAACAAATGTGGGTTAGAGAGATCAACGTCAGTTTCTATATGGTTTTTTTGGTAGGTGTTTTATGCGCTGATTGACCAAATGCTATTCGGGGAACAACCAGAGACAGAAAGAGATGTGAGTCATCTCGTAGCTGAACTGAAACGGCAACACACGAGCTGGAACCATGTTGAAGGAACTCATTGGCATATTCGATTCAGTCACCTACTTAACTATGGAGCAGGTAGTACATATATATCTATCTACATAAACGTCTTAAATAGCGATTTCAGATATTTATGTTGAACTCTTGTGTATACATGTGTGCAGGATACTATAGCTACCTATACGCCAAATGCTTTGCGTCAACAATATGGCAATCAATATGTGAAGAGGATCCTCTTTCGTTGAGCACAGGAACATTGCTGAGAGAGAAGTTCTTCAAACATGGAGGAGCCAAAGATCCAGCTGAGCTGCTTACGGATCTAGCAGGCAAAGAGATCATTAGTATTCATGGTGAAGGCATTATTATCCCTGCTACCACAGGCCTTTTAAATGAGCTGAGACTATAAATGAACAAATATACTCTGTAACTTTTCAAATCTTTTTACAAGTTGATAGTGAAACGGCAAGCAGTTTTTGAGCAAACGATATGCCGTTTTGAGTGAAATATAATGATCACTGGATAATTTTATTTCTATCGCAAAAAAAAAAAAAAAAAAAAAGGCGCTACAAATCTACTCTTCGTGTTCCTTGGCCTCGAGACCTTATCATCTTCATCGTCTCTTCAGTACCAGAAACCCTAATTTCGCAATCAAATGTCAAAATCCCCAAATCGAAACGGAGGATCCAGCTCAACCGAAGAATTCTTCAAGCTCTTCCGGCGTAGGGTTCGGTTCTCCGGCTAAGAAACTGAGTGCGGCGGATACATC
>NC_025686.1:16046667-16056932 GCF_000633955.1 Camelina sativa
AAAAAAAAAAAAAAAACAAAATGGCGCTACAAATCTACTCTTCGTGTTCCTTGGCCTCGAGACCTTATCATCTTCATCGTCTCTTCAGTACCAGAAACCCTAATTTCGCAATCAAATGTCAAAATCCCCAAATCGAAACGGAGGATCCAGCTCAACCGAAGAATTCTTCAAGCTCTTCCGGCGTAGGGTTCGGTTCTCCGGCTAAGAAACTGAGTGCGGCGGATACATCGGGGAATAAGAAAGGGAAAGGAAAGAGAGTGGTGAATCGGCGTGCTCCGGTGGAGAAACCGGTGTTTATGAGCGAAGAAGGAGCGGCGAAAGCAGAAGAGCAGAGACAGAACGAGAACGCGTTTCTTCTTACTTGGCTTGGGCTTGGTATCGTCATCCTCATCGAAGGACTCACACTAGCCGCTTCAGGTACTTTTGTTTCCTAATAAAACTAAACGCCTGCTGAAGATGATTATACGAATTTGGGCATTTGCATATAACTGTAGGATCTTTAGCCGAGAACAATCATTAGGTTTGTTTATGGGATGTTGTAGCTTACGTTTGTTAAGTCGATGAGCTGAGGTTTAGCTAGAGAGATAACGGATGAGCCAAGTGTGAGCTCATTACGTTTGTTAAATCAAGAATTTATCGTTATTGAGGTAATCTAAGATTTAGCTAGAGAGATAACAAATGATCAAGAATCATAGAAGAGTGATGGTTTGGTCATAGCTCATAACTTGACAGGCTTGCCTCGCTTGTACCGAAAACTTAAGTGTGTATCTGTATACTCACTTTCATGCTTAGACTATATCTCTGATAGTTGAGCTTTGTCATCTTACTTTTATAAGGTGATTCTGTGTGATCTGAGGCCTGATGCTTTTGTTGTGAAAACAAAGCTTGGTTTGTTGCTTTTGTGGGTACAAAATAGAATTCGGGACTGGTTACAGCCAGATTAAAAACAAGTGTTTTTCTTTTCGACTAGTGCATATAATAGTTGAGAATATAATTTACAGAAGATAGGATTGAGGGGGATAGTGATATACAGTTACTGAAGACTCCTTTGTGTTTGTTTTGGGCTATGCAGGCTTCCTCCCTGAAGAGTTGGATAAGTTTTTTGTGAAGTATGTGTATCCAGTGTTCACTCCGTCGGTTGTATTATTTGTTGCTGGGACAACTGCATATGGAGTTCTAAAGTACATACAGAATGAGAAAATGAAGGGTCAAGAGTAATACTACTATACAAATATTCGAGCTAGACCATATGAATAGAGAGAGATTGGTTTCAAAAACTGTGTGTTGCAAGTGGAGTGGATACTCTTTAAGGATGGTTTCACTTTGGTTATGCGATTCAAAAAGAAGAGTTTGTGTATTGATCTGACCTTAGTCGTTGTATATGCAGAGAGTTGGTTATGTAAAATTAAAATCAGTTTGATGTTGTTATTCAGGTGCCATTTTCATTTTAATCCTCAACAAAATTGAAAAATCAAGAGTCAAACCATAAATGTTATGTCTAGTTGCCATAAATACCATAGAAAAGCTCACGGGCCGACCTGACCTGACCAGTCATGGTAGGGCGTACCGATTTATTTCTTTGCACATATATATTAGGGGCAGATCCGGTCTATTCAGTACTAAACCTGCTACATTGTCACAGCTTGGGCAGTTTGGTTTCGGTTCCAAGAATATCGAGTTTTGTTACCAATCCCTCTCTACTTATACACCAAGGCTAAAAAGCAAACATGGCTACAAGAGTCTGTTATACAAATGGACCGGAACAAAAGAATACTTGACCAAAATAAACAAGTCCGAGTCTTCTTGTTCCCTCTAAAAGTAAAAAGTTCTTTTAGGGGAGATAACTAATATAAACACAACATAATAATGATGAATCACCAAAATTTGGAGGTGAAAGTCAAGTATTGGGGCCCTAATAGGAGGCGCCGCTAAGTCCCTCGCTCCCACTATCAAGACATCGTGCTATTGATTTGCTCATTTGTTATCATTGTTTTGATGTTTGATTATCATGATGTTGATTCTCTTCTCTTTTTTTCTATTAAAAGTTTCTTTTGTTGTTTTTTGTTTATTTGTAATATTAACTAGTACTATATACGTAGCTTCTTTTCAAAGTCTCTCGTCTAAGTTTGCGGACTTGTAGTTGTAGTTGTAGATTTCTCTCTTAACTTAAATTGACATCCAACTACACTACTACTACTCCCTTTGACCCTTTTGTATCAAGGCTTTGATATTTCTTCTATATTGGTTTTGATTTAGAAAACATTATGACTGTAAACTATTGCAACGTTTCTTTTTTGTTGTTTTCTTGAACTCATTAACTTCACTTCTTATTAGAAAAAGAAAAAAAAAGCATCAACCTTGCTCAAGTAACACACCAACTAATCAATACTTGTGAATTCAATGTAACGATACGTTATACGTAGAGCGTCCTTGTTCAAAGACCACCATCAATGTATCTTTCAAATACAAGTAACGGCGTTGAATGCAATAAACTAAATACTGACTAAATTACAGGCGTATGCATTCATGATTTCATGTACTAAAAATTGTTATATACTTATAGCAAAACTAACAAAACCCTTATGATGAAAAAACTGCTTGACGAGTTCCTTTTACATTTTTTTTTTCTCTTTATCTTTTTCTCCAATTTCATTTTCATACATTAAAGACACTTTAATCATGTGAATAATTTGCTCTCTTTTACTTTGGACTGAGAGAATGGTAATTGTGTTTCAGACAACTTGTCTGACTGTGGTAAATGTTTATGTGGTGCTTCTACTCTGTGAGTGTAAACTGTAGTAAGTTTTTTTCTTTGTACCATTTCAATGTGATGAATCATGAAACTGACACCTCTAAAACAAGATTGCCTCTGTGAAAAAAAAAAAGTAAAAAACAAAAGTAAACAACAAGATTGCCTCAAATCAGGGTAAATAAGTTATGATTGTCTAAGGTGAAAAAAAAAATCCAAAAAAAACAAACATTAAAAGGACAATTATGTTAGGTTTGGATCTTTCACCTACCCTTCTTCTCACACTCACACTCCTCAAAAAAATATCTCCTTACATATCATGATTTATCCTCTTGTCTTCTGTTTTCGTTTTCTTACACTTTTTTTCCAACTTGATGGTGTCTTCAGAAAATATCTCCCAATAAATTCCAAAAACACACATAAATATTTACTTAACTATTAGACCCAATAAACTATATGCTACATTAATATATACATCTTTCTGCGCTAGCTCCAAACAGTTTTACATAATCTTGACATTAAACCCATTTACATACATAATTTAAGTTTATGGTTTACAACTAACTATGTCATTTGGATTTCGAGCTATGCATGATGAACATAAGCGTTCTCACGAGGATTATAGTTTTAGAACAAACAAAAACACAAAAACTTATGAGATTAATTATTGTCTTTGCGGACAGTGCTCTTCATCTAATTACATTTGCCATAATCCTCATATATGGAATAAGTTTGGTTATCATGAACAAATTGAAAACTTTTTTTTCCAAAATATTAAAATCAACGTTTATAATTGCAAATTTGCAATCATTATGCAATGTCTGAATTTTCGAAATGATTAACGAAACGAAAACCAATTATATTAATAATTAAAAAGATAACTTTTGTCTTTTGTTAAGATAACTCGTGCAAAATTCAACCCAATTGAAATAAACTCATACTTAATAAGCCTTTAGATATATTTCGCATTAAGACTGGATTTGTTTCAACAAAAAGAAGAAAAGGTAAGCAACATATGTGACTCTTTTTTCACATAATCAAACAACTTAAATAACACTATCATTTAACTAATTTTTTTAATAATGCATCGACACACAAGTCCCATTCTTGATCATATTTTTCCCACATCGTCGAGCTCATATTCAAAAAGACAAAATTACCCTTCCCAAAATACAAATTAAACACAAACCAAACCATTTCACTTCACTCTCGCTACTAATCAAGCGCATTGGGTCCGGTACAGTAACTAACCACGTGGCTCCATAACCACTGGATCAAATACCGCCGTCGGATCCCATTTACATTATACGTGGCACCACGATGATCGTTCAACATCTGTCCTGTGTACGAACCACCACCTCCCGTTCCATAAATACCCTCACAAAGATCCGCTATCTCAACCGGAGCCACCGGGTCGGGTCCTGCATACCAAGCGTTAACCAACGGATTCGTCGCCAGCTCAGCAATCTCATGAGCTATCACACTTATCATCCCATCTACTCCGATGTCGCCGTTCGGCGATTTAACCGGTTTTAATCCCGGTATATACTCCGGTACAGCGAACGGATAAGCACAAACCCCGGGACAAAGCTTCGCCGAGTTCCCAACCCAAGCGTACGGCAACGTGAATCCAACGATCGACGGGAACGTGAAGTAGTGAAATCCGCAGACCTGGCCGCAAAAATCTTGGACGTAGACATCATCGGCGGTGAGGAGGAGATACAAACCGCTTTTGGGATTAACCGGTAACGGTCGAGATCTAGAACCGACGGCGGATTTGATCACGGACTGAATCGATAACCGGGTAAGAGATTTACCGTGAGAATAAAACCGGTCGTTTTTTTCTTCGCCGAGACGAACCGTACCGGTAATGTTAGATCCGGTTTGGTCTGTGTAAAGCTGTACGGTTTTCCACCAACCGGAGACAGAAGGGTGTTTGGATCCAACGGCTGAGATAGAGTTGATGAACTCGCGGATGATTTTTTTCTGGGATTTTTGCCACGTGCCGTACCAGATTGGGTGGACGGTGATGTTGTTGGTTAGGACAGGACCCATGTGGTAACGGAGGCGAACGAGGTTTGATGAGCCTTCGAATTTTTTAGAAGAGCCGAAGATTTGATCGGAGCCGTTGGTTTTAGGTGGGTATGGACGGTATCCGATAACTTGCGCCGGTGATGTTAAGAGCACCGTAAGTACTGTGAGGGTGAGGATCACCGGAACTGAATGCATGTTTTTTTTTTTTTTTTTAAAGGGATTGGGTGAAAAAAAAGTAAATAATAATTGGAATGAATGAGAGAAGATGAAGAAAAATTAAAAGAGAAAAATTTGAACTGGTGGACCGACTTGTCTGAAGAGTAGAGATATGGAGTGTCAAGTAAGGTGTATATATAGCATTATTTATTTCATTTCTACATTTGTTATAAAATTAAAATCTAATTTGCTTTTGGCTCATTCATCCCAAAATAGAGCTTTTTAATTTGTTTGTTTTAGATGGAGGTTT
The DNA here is from genome assembly GCF_000633955.1 of Camelina sativa. Lineage (NCBI taxonomy): Eukaryota > Viridiplantae > Streptophyta > Magnoliopsida > Brassicales > Brassicaceae > Camelina > Camelina sativa. The sequence continues at coordinate 16,051,917 of NC_025686.1, forward strand.
AGGACTTCTAAGATTGCTTTTGGTAGCCACAATATCTTGTGGTATGAGTTTGTATCGTTTTTGTTTGTATCGTTTTTGTTTTAATTCATTATATAATGTGGTTATGAAATATGGTAATGAAAATGGGATTGGTATTTCAACTAATTGATGTGTTAATGAGTAAAATGGAATTTTTGATTAAAATTATAAAAAAGTGTAAGTAGAGAAAATAATAAGAAAAAAATGTTGTAAGAATTTAAGGAGTAGAGAATGTGCATAGAGAAATGGGGTAGAAAAATAGAAAAAAAAAAAAAAAGGGGTAATGGAGGACAGTTGAGAGAGATGGAAAAAGTGAGGTGGACAAGTAGGACCTATAATAATAACACGCGGCGTCGTTAATAGCCGTCCGATTCTTTTTTCATCTGACGTTATCGATCAAACCCTCGTTTTTGTTCTTTTGGTTTCCCCATTGCGCGGGAAATCTTATTCGTTTTCTTGCAAAGGGTAAATATGAAATTTTCACTCTCAACTATTTTCTCATTTTTTTCCTGAGGTATGGACCTCACTTTTCAGAATTACTAATATATTAAAAATAAAATAAAAAGGGACCACCACGAGTTTTGAAGAAAACACTCTTTGTAAGTTTAAAAAGAAAAAAATTGAGATGTGTATTTGTTGTTATTTGTCGTTTTTGGGCAACTTGAGAAGATAGTAAATGAATAGGGAATATCGTCGTGAACTAATAAGACCACTAATCACTAAATTGGCTTTTTTGTTTTTAATACCCAAAAAGATGTTTTGTGTTTTCAAGATTACTCTTATATTCTTTTCCGTCTAAATATATATATATCGGTGCGACATGTTGTTTGAAGAAGTCAATGACACATCAAATTAGGCTTGAAGATAAGGCGATATGTATATCGCTTTAATTTTTCAACACAAACTTTGGTTTGATATAGCAGTTCTGTTACTTGTGGCGATTGGTATCGTGTCATCACCAACGATAGTTTTATGTGAATGTGGCGTGGAGTTTTTTTCACTCCTGATATGAAGTTGATCGGACGTTAATTAGTGACAGGCTTCGGAACATGGTTAATGTTACTAGATAAATGACTAATCAACACCGGATCATTGAGAGAGAATGACCGTAATTAAATTAGTTGAAACCGATTTAAACAATAAACCTTATTAAGCTTGAATATATAGTTATTTTCCCTAGTTGTGGATCATATATCCCTCTCAAAGCTGCTTTCTAATACTTTTGCTTTGGTAGTTGCATGGAATGGCTAGCTTGAAAACATTTTTGTTCTTAAACATAAAAATTAATGCCATTCATTTTTAATGTTGTGGATGGCTTAAAAAAAAAGTCGTGATGGCTATCAGCAATAGTATGCAAGATTGAAAATCCTGTCACCCAAACAAGTAGGCATGCTATGATCCAAATTAATGAGGCATTTTTTTGGCTTTAGCTAATTTTATTTTAAGAGTTAGCATCAACAATAATAAATTAAATAACGATAAATTTGATTTAGTCACCTGTATGTTCAATACTATACAAGAGGATACACCATCCATTAACTCACTCAATATCATAGTTAACCTGAAAGTCTTGAACCCTAAGTCCCTAACAGGCAAAAGCACCTATCTAGACTTGTGGTTTTACGTAGATACCAAATGTCCACGACTACAAGTTCAGAACTCCATTATATTATAAATCTCAATAATGCACTATGGTAGGAGAAAATTTGGCAACAAGTAGCTAGCTAAAAAAACTAACCACGATTTCTACACCATAGCTATATTCCAATTTTCTTAATTATGATAAATTAACGTCAGAATTTTCTACGTTAGTATTGCATAAAAGAACCAAAAAAAAAAGAGTTAAAAAAATAGGGACACATGAGCACGGATGCTACTATATACGAGGTGGTGCTGGTGTGAATCACTGTATCCCATAAGTGCCGTAATTCGCATTTGAAGTTTCCGATGAGAATATTTAGAATTTCGGTTTGTATATTTTACTACTATTTTTCACCATTATAAAAACCATCACAAAACAGAAAAAAAATACATTAGCTGTTCGTTTTGGTTATATATTCCGATAACCAAAAAAGACATTTAAAAAATCGGATATTAGCTGTTCGTTTGTCCTCGTCAGCATATTCCACTAAAATCTACGAACAAAACATCGATTATTATCTTTTGAAAATTTTATTAAAATATTATCCGAAATAAATATGAGAAAATAAGAAAAAAACAAATAAATGAAAAACAAAACCTGGGAAGGATAAGGAGGAATGGGCCCTGTCTCAATCGCGGAGCGAATTGCGCGGCTCTCATGTCAATGTTTATTGATGTGAACACTTTTACTCTACTTTTTATTTTTAAAACTAGAAAAAAAAAAACTTAAAATTATTGTTTTTCATTTATTTTGTAAAATGGGGGGGGAGTTGTCTACAAAAATAAAATCCAAGTAAAAGTTAATAAACAAATTATTATTATTATTTCCTTTGTAAAATGGGGGAGTTTCTCTATAAAAATCCGAAAAAATTAAATAATACTTCATATATGTATATATATAGTCAGCAAAGCAGTAAAAAAGAATCGTACAGCTGAGATTGAAAGCACTCTGCTCAAAATTGGTCCACTGAAAGTTTTTGAGGGGGTCTCACTTTAACTTGGTTTACACTGACGTTACGGTGACACAGAAGGACAACCACTGACGACACCTGGCATGTATGTGGATTTATACGCTGACCTGGCACATTGACTCCTTGTTTTTCTATTGACACGTCATCGTAGTGTGAAAGAGACAGACGTCGCGTGAATTTTGCGGGACTCTTTTTTTTTCCTAACTCCAGCGCGTGAAGGATACGCTCCGGTCCATCATCGATACTTTTTTGTTATGTTTGGTCGTGTGCATTAAATTGGTTTCATAATGTAAATTTTGTGTAGACATTAGAGTTGGTGTTTTATAACTATTTTGTAACGTACAATTTACCAATTGACTTTCTTGACAATGAGATTTTCTTTTCACGTTTTCACATTCGTGAATAATTGTGTATAAATACAATAAAACTACAATGTTTCTTTCCAGGTGATGACACCTCAGTTTTTGTACTAAGAAGCTGATACATCAGTAAAAATAACTAATCAATTAAATTATAACAATTAATACAGATCATCTATAATTTGCTAACCTATCAAATAACATTCTAATAATCTGAAATTTATCGTAAAGGTCCCAAAATCTCAACAATTCGGAATCTGATTTCTCAATTCTCGTTTCACCGTGTTTCAAGAATTCACCACCACTCTGTAGTAATATGATGTGTGAATTAACGATTTTGGTGTTCTTATACAATTTACAATCCGTTCTTGCTCAAGTTTTGCTTGAAATTTCAGAACCATGTAAAGCTATATTAGTATGAGGTAGAGATCCGGAAGAGTATATTCCTTATATTAATGAGTTTCGATTGCGTCTGGAAGTGATGAATCTGTCGAATTAGGTTAAGTTGAGATATTTTTGGGTTTCTTTATTTTATTTTTTCTTTCTTTCAGCTGTTGGGTGAAGATGGATCATCAAATTGGATATGGTGTTGAAGTGACTGGGTTATCTCTATCTGTTACTGAGAAAGATCTTATTGATTTCTTTTCTTTCTCTGGTACAATCGAATATATTGATATTGTCAGGTAAACAAACATTACTTCCAGACAAAATTGGTATTTTGTGCATATTCTGGATTCACAAAATTAAATCTGCTATGTTGTTAACGAGACTAGGTCGGGTGCTTATGTGATGTTCAGGGATTCTTATTCTCAAGAAACCGCTGTTGTACTCTGTGTAAGTCTTGTTTCGATTTTATTCACATTTTTCTTTTTTTCTTTTTGTGTGTCTCTTGAGTATGAATAACTCGGTTCGTTGAAATTCTTGCTTTCTTCAGAGCGTAACGATATAGGATCAGCGTGATTGCATTACTCGTTGGGGACAACATCACGAAGAGTTCGATTTCTGGAATGCGACTCCGCGGGGTTTTGAAGATGAATCATACTCAAATGTATGAAACTCTTTTTTACACATCTCTCAGTTTTGATCTTTCTGTGTTTTATTAGATAGTAGAATCTTACACTCACTGGTTTCATATTTGGTCTCATTTCTAAAGCTCATTCGTTCTTCAATCAGGTAGCCTCATGCTCAACGAGGCGAGTTCAATGCTGGAGAAGCTCAAGAAGTGGTGAAAACAATGCTTGCCACAGGATTCGTGCTAGGCAAAAACGCTTTAAGCATAAGTAAAACCTTTGACGAATCCTACGGTGTATCAGCTGCAGCGATGGCTAGAGTTTCCCAATTAGAGCAAAGGATTGGTCTCATTGACAAAATCTTTACTGGACTTGAAGCTGTCAGAATGATCGACCAAAGGTAATGTGTAGAAAACATAATTTGTATTCGATTTGGTGTGTCACATTCTAGATTCTCTGAATTTTAAAGGGTTTTATGGTTTTAAGGGCTTCTTAGAAGCTTTTAGCTTCATTTTGAGAAACAGTGGTGAGGTTTTGGGATTTTTGTTTCAAGTTCGAAGCTTTCTTTTTTAAAGGGAAATTTGGATTTTGAATCTTATCCAGTTTTGATCGAAATCAGTGAGAGTTCTTTGAGTCCTTAACTGTAGTTTCTATGTACTAAAGTTATTGACATAAAAAGCTTTTATCTTTTGGTTCTTGAACTTATAGTTGATGTAAAGACTCTCTTGCTCTGCTTTTTTTTAGTGTGATTTGTATAGCTTTTTGTGGCAGTAGATTGAATCAAGGAGTTGAAAGTTTTTAAAGATTTTGAAAGTGTTTTAGAGATGGATGAGAGTAATCATGGAGGGTCATCAAGCTCACTCCCACCTTTTCTTACAAAAACATATGAGATGGTTGATGATGCTTCATCGGTTTCGATCGTCTCGTGGAGTCAGAGCAACAAGAGTTTCATCGTTTGGAATCCACCGGAGTTTTCTAGAGACCTTCTTCCGAGATTCTTCAAGCACAATAACTTCT
>NC_025686.1:16058035-16073198 GCF_000633955.1 Camelina sativa
AAATGTTGAAGTGGCTAAACTTAAAGTACTAAGATCTATCAAGAAAATTTACAATGTAGACATCAAAGAGTAATCTATCTTACTATTTTTGAGGGTTTGTAAGCGAGAAACAAATCAAAAACTAAGGGTTTGAAATTCCTAAACTTATTTTTAGGGTAATAAAATTAAAATATATTCAACAACTAACTTTATGAAATCAAAAATTCAAGTATCTAATAATAACAAAAAAAAAGTCACCATTAAAATTATCAAAAATTTATGAAATTTGATTTCAAATAGCATAAATTTATGAAACTTAATTTTAAATAACATGTATTAAATTATGAAATCGGGAAAAAAACAAAATATAACAAAAATAAAATAAAAATCCAATCCCGCGGCATAGTGCGGGTCTAACCTAGTTTATCTAATTAAGATATGTGCTAATACATACAATCGGTAGCTTAGCTGGATTGGGTTCTTCGTTCTTGTACGATATGTTTTTTTTCAGAGATTTATATAGTTCATATGTCAACATTTAGACTATTACTAGTATTCAGGTCTGGAAAAACTAATAATCATCCGCTCTTTACCAATGTTTACATTTCATTATTTTAGGCTTTTAGCTCTATTGTGTGACAAGAGAGACCTACTCATGCGGTCATGCCCACACAAAAAAATATCTATGTAAAAATCGTGTGGATACGGTGAATATATATATCGTGAGTTTTGCTGTTTGGACCTTTTGTATTTGCTATCAATATTTTTCACTCAAGAATTTAATTTTAATGTATTTGCTTATTTTGAACTTTTATGTCGTAAATGTTGGGATCAATAATTTAAGGTGACAGAGGCGTGACCCACATGAATGATTTATTTACACAGCTTCGGTTAAAACGATTTAAACCACAAACAATTTAATTTTTGTTTGCCCAAGCAATTGAAATAGATAATGTACGCAGTACCATATATATTTATAAACCACGAGTAGACAATATTTTTTTTTCTTCTTTTTCGACATATTTCAGGAGATCTTTTCGACATAATATAGCTCTTGGAACCAACCTACTAGTTCATTTTACTATGAAAATCTTGTTTATATTATGAATATATCTTATTCGAAGAAATCATCAACCCAAATGATTGTATATCTTCAATACAAAAGTAAACTTTTATACAGATTCATATTTATTTTCAAAAAAAACAACATCAAGTTATAAACCCAAAACGATCACACCAGTATATCAAGGAGAAATAAGTTTCAATTATGCAAAAAAAAAAAAAAAAAAGTTTCAATTATGCATGCATAGCATGGCAAGGATTTCTTACCTGTGCTCAATAGCAATTCTGACGCAGAAACAATGTTTTTTGGGCCTTTTATCATTTTACTAGAGCCCAATTTTATTACTCTTGCTTCACGCAATATTGTTTACAGCCCAATTTCGAGAACATGATTCGATTTAGTCTAATTGTTTATTACAGTACTTTTTATGATTTGCGAAAATATTAAAGGAAATAAAGTAATGATACTTTTGTGAATATCAATATTCAGCATTAATTTTGGTTATTTAATGGCATTCGTTTCCAAAACAGAAAACAAATACTACATTACAGTTTGTACATAAAAATCAGATCCTTGAGCATTTATAAATCTTTCCTTTAATTATTGTGTTTAAAATAATTTATAATTCGAAAATGGGTACTTATTTTTATTTAAGGGATGAATGAACTATGATTGAAATTTGTAAGTAAGAAAATTGGGACAAAAAATATCAGAAACCAAATTTAAGACCCATTATTTATTTTCTATAATCAAAATTTATCACAACTCTGACAAGAAAAAAGTTTTTGGTAATTAATAAATACAATGATTAGATTTTCTCAATCAGATCACATCTATTGTTTCTTCTACCGCTAATAATCTGAATTATATCAACAATTAAGTTACAATTATATTTTCAATAAAAATTTAATATCCCCTATATATTAAAAGAGAAGCATTTTTGAAAAAAAAACTGATGTGTTGTCGTCAGAAAATTTTGTGCCCAATTTATTATTTACCCTTAATATTCTATAATATTACATAATACTGCCATTGTTATTCAATCTATCTACAGAACACAATATTTTGTTCCTATAAATTCTAAACTTGGTAAATATTATTCAAATATTAATAAATATTATCTCCTACATGTTTTTGAAATTATTTCAAAACCTATGTATTATAATATAATAAAAAAGTATCACATGAGATGTAAAAAATATATATTTAAATCATATTTTCAAAAATATAAATAATATTATTTCTTACTGTTTAAAATTTTTTGACCAAAAAAAATTAAAATTAATTTTGAATAAAAGATATTGGAGAAATCTTTAAAAAACAATTTGACGGCATCTTAAATTTATTTTAAACTAAAAATATTAAAACTTATGCCAATCCTAATTTTCAGTTTTCCATATAGAAAATTTATGATATATAAGACTAACGTATATTAAAAATTCCATAATTTCAAAATTAACATATGAGAAAATATAACATCTTATATATATATATATTATTTCTAAAAGATTTCGAGGGACAGGTTATTATAGATAAAAAAAAATTATATCCCTGATGGAGTATGGCTACCGGGACGGGTTTGACCTGCTTAAGAATTTAGGTCATTTGTTTTGAGAAGTTTTAATCTTTTTTATGGTTTTTATCTGTTTTATAATTTACAAGTTTTATACAATTCTGATTAATCATTAATTCGGTAAACGTTAGATCCAGGTATGTTGTTTTGTGAATCTTAATTTTATGCTGAAACTTTTATTATTTCAAAAAACACACACTGAATGAAACCAAACTAATATAAGTTTGAACTGTAAATGATTTAACAAATAATTATATTTATAAATGTAACACTATGTGTATATAATATATTACAAACCTTATAGTAAACATAATTTTTGAAATCAATAACGCACGTATGTGCGGGTCCGTACCTAATACTATCTTAAACAGAATGATGAATGAAAATACTTATAGTACTTTAGCCTTGATACTTGATAGTATTAGATTAGTGATTGAAGAAATATCTTTTTTGTTTTCACTTTAAAAAAATTTGTTTAGCTACCAAAAAAATATTACAGAATTTGAATTTTGTCCCAAAGAAAAACAGAAATAGAATTTGAAATATATATAAACCAAAAAAAAGAAAACAAATAGAACATGCATGCCTTCGTCAGAGTGGACCAAGACGAACGAAAAAAAGATATCATACAAACTAACTTACCATAACTAAAAACATTCTAAAGAGATCCAACGGTTCATATCAATAAAAATAAGATCTGACGATCAGCTTTAATCTATCTCTGAATCTTTAGAAACAAGAACACAAACACTCCTTTTTTAACTCTTTTGTCTGAATGGAAACAAAAGCATGCGACATCTCTGTGTCTTTATCATCTCTCTCCTCTCCTTGAAAAACTGAAACTTTAAAAGCCAGCGATGAAAGAGACGAGATAAAAAAAAAAAAGGTTTAATTCTTTCTCATCTCCCTTTAGCTTCTTCCAGCTTCATCATACACTCGTACTCAAAAGCCAAACCCTAGAAAGATAAATTAAAATGACGGCGACACAAATGCTGCTTCATCTTCTTCTCCTCCCACTTTTCTTCGCTTACTTCAGTAACCTAATCGGAGCAGAGCCCACCACCGACGAGTTACAGACACTGATGGAGGTCAAAACAGAGCTTGACCCAGAAGACAAACACTTAGCTTCATGGAGCATTCGTGGAGATCTGTGTAAAGACTTTGAAGGCGTTGGTTGTGATTGGAAAGGACAAGTTTCTAACATTTCTCTACAAGGGAAAGGCTTGTCTGGTAAAATCTCTCCGAACATTGCAAAGCTTAAACATTTGACGGGTTTGTTCTTGCATTACAATGCTCTTGTCGGAGATATCCCTAGAGAACTTGGTAACTTGTCGGAGCTTACGGATCTTTATCTCAATGTTAATAACCTCTCCGGTTGGATTCCTTCAAGCTTTGGGAAGATGCAAGGCTTGCAAGGTTAGTTTTTTTTATTTAACTTTAATCTTATTCATCGATTAAAATTAAAACCTGTAGTACTATTTAGCAATGTTAGATCTTTGGTTTGTGCAAAGTACTTGTTCCAAGATTAATCAAGGTTCAATGGGAGATTTGAAATCTAGAAATCCGAGCTCCTTGTTTTAGGGGTTTTTTAGTTACTTCACTATTGAATAAGTTTTGAATTGGTAGATGAACTTTAATGCTTTTTTATGATCTGTCTTCGAAAACGTCATTTTCATGTCTTTTTGATAGGATTCTTCTTTTTGTAATTTTCCTCTAATGAAGAATAGTCAATAAATTTATTGCTCACTTTAAAAGATACTAGTACAAACTTTGAATTGGAACCATTATTTGCTTACTGGTCCCAACATAACATGGCCTTGAATTGAAGATACTTGTACTTCTCTTGATTTCATCATTGTTCAATTAGATCGTTGATTCAATTACTCCAAAAAGATTTATATTTGAGATTGAAGTAGTAGAAGGACCAAGTTTCTAATTCTAGAATTCAGTAAGACAAAACTATGTTTCTGATATTGCTAAGCTGATCTTAATTCTAAGTTTGGTCTGTATTGTTGTGTAGTTTTGCAGCTCGGTTACAACAATTTGACAGGGTGCATTCCAAGGGAGCTTGGTTCCCTGAGCAACCTCAGTGTTCTTACTCTTCAATCTAACAAACTCACGGGAGCTATACCCGCGAGTTTAGGGGATTTAAGTGCTCTAGAGCGGCTAGATTTGAGCTACAATCTCTTCTTTGGTTCTGTACCTGAAAGGTTAGCTAACCCTCCTCTGCTTCGAGTTCTCGACATCCGCAACAACTCTCTCACTGGCAGTGTACCTCCTGGTAAGACAAGTGATTCCCTCATTTGTTATGTATATGTTAAGACTTATTTGTGTAGTGTTGTTTCTCATTGTGGTTTATGTTTTCTTTGCACCAATTTGACAGTACTGAAGAGACTTAATGAAGGTTTTGCTTTTGATAACAACTCGAGGTTATGTGGAGCTGAGTTCCCCTCTTTGAAACCTTGCAATGGCTCAGCTCGTCTTGGAGCCAAGCCATTCGGTGCAACTGTGACCAATGTTCCATCCCGAGATATACCACAATCAGATATTCTCCGGTTACCTTGTAATGGAACAAACTGTAATGCTCCTCCAAAATCTCACCAAGGTGCAATCCTTATTGGTTTGGTTGTCTCGACCATTGCCTTGTCTGCTGTTAGCATCCTCTTGTTCACGCATTATCGTAGACGCAAACAGAAGCTTTCAACCGCTTATGAAATGTCGGACACCCGTCTCAACAACTCCGTAGTAGGAGGCTTTAGGAAGAACAATGGTTCTCCATTGGCCAGTCTTGAATATACCAACGGTTGGGATCCACTTTCAGATAACATGAACCTCAGTGTCTTTGCTCAAGAAGTTATCCAGAGCTTTAGATTCAATCTTGAAGAGGTTGAAACCGCTACACAGTATTTCTCAGAAGTGAATTTGCTTGGCAAAAGCAACTTCTCAGCGACTTACAAAGGAATCTTGAGAGATGGTTCTGCTGTAGCGATCAAACGGTTTAGTAAAACCAGTTGTAAATCCGAAGAACCTGAGTTCTTGAAAGGACTCACCATGTTGACGTCTCTGAAACATGAAAACTTGGCAAGACTTAGAGGTTTCTGCTGTTCAAGAGGCCGTAGAGAATGCTTTATCATCTATGATTTTGCTCCCAATGGTAATCTACTGAGCTATCTTGATCTCAAAGATGGTGATACACATGTTCTTGATTGGTCCACAAGAGTTTCCATCGCCAAAGGCATCGCAAAGGGTAAGCCAATTTCTTAGTGTTCTTGATTCCTTCCCTCCACTTGATTTTATTGTTTGCTTATGCTTTTCATGTTTGTGTTTAGGGATTGCTTATCTACATTCATACAAAGGAAGCAAACCCGCATTAGTTCATCAAAACATCTCAGCGGAGAAGGTCCTAATCGACCAACGATACAATCCACTACTCTCAAACTCAGGTCTCCACACGCTCTTGACGAACGACATTGTCTTCTCTGTACTCAAAGACAGTGCAGCAATGGGCTATCTCGCTCCAGAATACACAACAACAGGACGTTTCACGGAGAAAACCGATGTTTACGCTTTCGGGGTTCTTGTGTTTCAGATTATTTCGGGGAAACAGAAAGTTAGGCATCTTGTTAAGCTTGGAACTGAAGCTTGTAGGTTCAATGATTACATCGATCCAAATCTTCAAGGAAGGTTCTTTGAATACGAAGCCACAAAGCTAGCTAGAATCGCGTGGCTATGCACTCATGAATCTCCCATTGAAAGACCATCCGTAGAAGCTGTTGTTCTTGAGCTCGGGAACTGTAGTAGCTGTCTCTGAGAACTCTCCTTGAGGCCAGTTTGTGATGTACCTTAGGAATCAAGGAAGGGTTTGTTAGTCACCTTTTCTTTTCTTGTTGTTTAGGGTTAAGAAAATGTGCTTGTTCCCTTTCCCAGTGACGTTTTAAACTGTTCGATGTGTTGTACCTTTTGTTGGTATGATTTGTTCTGTTAAGCTCTTCAGCCGTAGGACAAGACAATTACATTAACTTAAAAAAAAAAAATCAGTAGATTGTAGATAATTATGGGTACTTCGTCTTATAGATTGAAGCAATGGGCTATAACACGAAGTACCATAATTATGGTCCTTCCACATATTTATTGAACAAAGTCCTTTTAATTACATTTTCAAAGTCTAATTACAGTATTGTCACCATAAAGAAAACTCAAAGAATATGTTCAAAGGAAAAAAAACGGAAACCAATGGGCTAAATTCGTCCAGCAAAAAAGTTCTTAAAATCACCTTACATATTCATCGCAATCTTTCTAACATGATCATTTGATAAGTTATATATATTGATCGATGGTTTGACTCATTGTTATCAAAACGTTGATATATATTGATCGATGGTTTGACTCATAGCTATAATAACTTTGTCAATTGTCATATAAAGGTGTGTATTTGTCAATTGTCATATAAAATGTGCGTATTTGTATGTGCTCGCTTGTATGAGTCATGCCAATACACTTAAACCCTACTCCAAAAATCTTCTCTAATCCTCTAATTGGAAAACAAAAATATTGTTAGGAACATATTAAACTATAAAATTAATTTTTTTTAAAAGTAGATTTTTTTTTTTGGCGTTGGATATTTCTCCTTTGGTAAGATAAACTTAAATTGTTTAAGTTTTTAAAATTATACTTTATAAACCTAGACTTATTTATTTTGGTTTGTTTGTAGACTTTAGTCGGTTTGTAATATTGGCTTGTCAAATTTGGCTTTATATCATAAATAAAAACAGTTGTGACAAAAAAAAATGCAAAAACATTATAACTTCATGTGATTTTACAAAATAATACATGTTAAAAAACTTTAAAATACATGAAAATATACAAATTAAAAAAAGTATTAGCATTATAATAATAAAAATATGAAATACTGCACAAAATATGAAATTATTTTTCTGGGTCGATAAGAAAGCTTATTATCTATATATCAATGGAGTATTGCCAAAAATAAAATTTTTTTAAAAATTCTTAATTTTTATTCCCAACCTAAAATTTTAGTATCAAGGTAGTCTTTGTTTTTCTAATTTTTTATTTGTGTCCTCGAAGTAGTTTTGTTGATAAAAACCTCCACCACAACACCATTGGTATTATAAGAAATAATATACATGGTACTCTGTCAACATAATATCAGATATTATGACTGATAACATTTTTCTAGAAATATTTTAATATTTTATATATTTAAATGTAATTATATTTATTATTTAAAATTTAAAGTATCTATAATATTTATATATATTATAATTGATGGGTAGTTAAAAAAACCCTGTAATATTCAGATTAATTTTCATTGGTATTATGATTAAATGTGATAATAAACTTCTAATTCCTCCCTTTTATTAACTTTCCAACTAGTTATTGGAAATATAAATAAAAAAGTGACTCAATTAGTTTAACAAACTCTATAGGGTACCTTTTTTATTTTTGATATTGAGAATGAATCAATATCAAATTTATAAAGTCACAAATTGGATGTAGATCTGGATACAAAATTATAAATTCAATGAAATTTACATCTGTGAATCCATTTAAGAAATAAAGGTAACATAATTTTAAAGACTTATGTATTGGATAACACAGAAAATATCAAATTTCCCCAAATACTTTTTCCTTGGTCAAAAAAAGGATTATACGAAAATATCTAAAGAAGGAAGAAATAGGTGACGTGGACATTGTATAGCTTCACTAATCCTAACCGTCCAAGTTCTCCTAAACCGCTTGATCGGACGGTATCTAAATAAAAGGAATTTGATCACAGATTTATAAACGAGACTTGTTCTTCTTCTTCTTCCTTCTTCTTGAAAAGCTTTTTTTGTTTTGTTTTGAGTGACGCGTAGAGATGGGGAACACGTATTGTCTCCTCGGTGGATGTATTGATCAAGCGAGCGTCGGTGTGGTTGAACGTTGGGGTCGATTCGAGCATATAGCTGAGCCAGGTTGTCATTTCTTTAACCCTCTCGCTGGTCAATGGCTTGCCGGAGTTTTATCCACTAGGATCAATTCTCTTGATGTCAAGATTGAAACCAAAACTAAGGTTTTGTGAATTGTGATCACTTACTTCTGTTTTGATCTTTGGGAATTTTGTTTTATTATGTATTATTGTTGTAAAAGTGATGTTGAATTAGGTTTGTGTTTTGTTTTGGTTGTTGTTGTAGGATAATGTGTTTGTGCAGCTGGTTTGTTCGATTCAGTACCGTGTAGTGAAAGCTAGTGCTGATGATGCGTTTTATGAGCTTCAAAACCCTAAAGAGCAGATCCAAGCTTATGTCTTTGATGGTACTTTTTTTTTCTACTTCTCTGTAGAGATTTGTTTTTTTTCTTTTTTCTTTTTTTATAATTAGTATTGATTTTTCTTGTATGTTTGTTTTTTGAAATCATAGTGGTTAGAGCTTTGGTCCCAATGATGACGCTAGATGCTCTTTTTGAACAAAAGGGTGAAGTTGCCAAGTCTGTTCTTGAGGAGCTTGAGAAGGTATGAATTGTTGTTCCTTTAATTATCTCATTCATTTGTGTATGTTTAGAGACTCTTTGCTCATAATAAGATAGAAGATATCATTTTGTGAGATTCTTGATGTTTTATCGTGATCCTGCATTTATTCAGAGCCTAATGGATGAATCTGAGCCTTGAGAAAGTGTTTTTGAAGTAGACATGTTATAGACTTTTAATTACTATTCAAGTAGACATGTTTTAGACTTTTAATCTGAGTTCCTGGTAATATAGGTATCAGTTGTGTGAGATTCTTGATGTTTTGTCGTGATCCTACATTTGAGCTCTATATCTAATGGGTGGATTTTGAGCCCTTATGAAGTGTTATCATAGATATGTGTGTATTGCATAGAGAAAACTAGAAAAATGATAACATATAATCCTTCTTTTGGGACTGGTGAAGATTTCTGTAATGGTCATGATTGGAATTGTTTCTGCAGGTGATGGGTGCTTATGGATACAGCATTGAGCACATTCTAATGGTTGACATTCTTCCTGATCCTTCTGTGCGCAAGGCTATGAACGAAATCAATGCAGGTAAAATTTAGTTCCATTACCGGGGAAAATGTTTCCCTACACATTGAAGCATAGAAAAATTTATACTTTTTATGATTATAGGACTCATTGAAGTATGTTTTGTTAAGACTTCTACTTACATTTCTATATTGCTTGTCAAATACTTAAAATGCAGCCCAAAGGCTCCAGCTCGCGAGTGTTTACAAAGGAGAAGCAGAGAAGATTCTCCAAGTGAAGAGAGCTGAAGCAGAAGCGGAAGCCAAATACTTAGGCGGTGTCGGAGTGGCTAGACAGAGGCAGGCAATCACGGACGGATTGAGGGAGAACATATTGAACTTCTCTGACAAAGTAGAAGGCACATCAGCCAAAGAAGTGATGGACTTGATCATGATCACACAGTACTTTGACACTATAAGAGACCTTGGAAATTCCTCAAAGAACACAACAGTGTTTCTTCCTCACGGTCCAGGACATGTGAGGGACATCAGTGACCAGATACGCAATGGTATGATGGAGGCGGCTAGTGCTCAGGTTAGCGAAGTCTAAAGGAAGATTCACTTTGGGGTTGTGAATTGAGTTTGTTTCTTTGGCTTTCTCAGATTATGGTTTAATTTATGTTACACCAGTGTGACTTTGTTGGATTTTGCCTCTCTTTATTTTTTATGGTTTTTATGGTGGTATTATTGTTATTGCAGTATATATAATAACCCAAAGTACTTGAACTCTTATGAAGAGGAACATAAGAAAGTTGAGCCGACGGGCGCCATATGTGGGTTTTAATTCTTTGTGTTTTTCTTGTTTGAGTCATTCTCGTTCTTATAATACCTGACCACAAAAGAATTATTAGTTGTTCATTCGGGGAATCTTACATACATCCCCATCGAAAGATTGGATCAAAGCTGGAACTCTTTAAGAAATCAACTTGTTGATCTTGAATCACTTTCTTCTGGATGCTATATAATGTTTTATGGATTAGAGTAGATTCTTTCTAGTTGAATCTCGAACCGGTTCTTAAATTTGATGAACGCAATCCAAACTCATTTCGAGAAAATGAAAGATGCAAGCCCTTGTGCAGACTATTGAATATAAGTCAAGATGAAAAAGACAATTGATGCGAAGCCTCCTGTTGTGTTGGGTTTAGAATATGAGAAAGATCAAAGATGGTTTGAGGCCGTTGACAAGAAACCTTTAGTTAATGTTGTTGCTTCTCAGATCTTGGTATCAAACTCAAACCACTCTCATTGGTAAGCACAAATTAAAGTCAAAATGGGATAATGATGACAAGGATAAATTCTATAATAATTTTCAGCCTATATATATTCGTCGTTTCCTATAATGAAAGTCTAAACCTTATGTGTTACTGATCAGCTGAGTGTATTTTTATAGTGATTGGCATTGTATGAATGAATATATGGGCCGGAAAAGCAAATTTGACGCGTCCGATAGGTCCGACATTTTGCTTTGATGGGAGACAATGAAGAAAAACATATGGCTAAGCTGTTCTATAATTAGTATAATGCCCAAACCGCAGATAAACTCGGAGATAGAATTCTTGTCGTAATCACTGTCTAAGACAATAATTATATCACCAAGTTTAATTTCTACTAATACAACTTTTTTAATTTCTACCCTAGTCATTTTCTCCCAAAAAAAAAAAAAAATTTACAATCATTCACAACAAAAGCATTTCTAAAATAACATTTAAGTTGACCAGTATGATCTCGTAAGACTCACGCTCGCCTGCTTAATGACTTGTCATTCCCCCAAGGAACATGTACATTACATGTCAAATTTCTCTTATGAGGTTTAAACTATTTTCCCTTCAAAAATCTCTTGCGACTAGTGGTTGCATTACCAATTCAGAGTTCGTATGTATATTTGCATCCATCATGATGTTTACTTTCTTACTTTCCTAAATTATCGCATTACAGTTCTTCCATATCAAAATCTAAGAATACCTTCTTTTATACGAGATAGAATGAGAGTGATATATCATGGTTTATAGGGTTTTTGGTCATGATATAAGTTTGATTTATAGAGTTTTTTTTTGGTATTTTTAGAGTATATTTCAAGTCTTTGTAGGTTTATGTTATTTTAGATGAGCAAACTACTTATTCGCAAATAAATTTGGTTTAGAGATTTTGTGAACTTATCAAACTTGAATTTAATGCTTGTCTGAATTGTTGAATTTAGCAAAGAAGTTTAGAATTCTAGATTTAGACATAGATAACTTCTGCAACAAAAGCTAGTTAATTTATCATTCTGATTTAAGTTTTAGAATATGTTCTTAATTATTGTGACATTTTAATCTGCAATTCTGAATTACTTGAGAAATTCACTGAACTTATCTCTCCTTCTATTGAATACACTCTTTTGTTAATTTATTTTCTTGCATCTTATTTCAAAACAATTAATTTGGTTTAGGTTAATTTGAAACTAAATAACCTATTCCGTAATCTAGAGTCCTTATCAAATTCAACCAATAAGTACTACAATTGATCTATTTGAGAGAGTAGCTCTAGGATAAATTTGAGCATATCAAAGAGCATAATCTATATAACATTCAACAAAAAATACATATATATCAGAAAAATGAAGGAGATAAACCATTTTGCGGCCAAGGAATGTAATCAAAGGCAAAAAAAATTTTGCAACAATGAAATTGAGTAAAACATGGCAAATAGTTCAATTGCAACTTCAAATATTTGATAACAAAGATTCATGGGAATACCATGAACACTTAAATGCTCGACAATAGTGGAGGCTTTTAAGATAGCTCGCCACAAAAAAAAAATCTAATTTTATGATTGTTTTGAGCCTCCGTATATGTTGTTTTAATGCAAGTATTACCAGGTCCTCTTATATATCAGCTTTTACGTCTTATAGTGCTGAATCACTATTTTTCATACAAAATGCTACATATGCATAGTTGAACAACATATGCACAAGTTGTCTCCCATAATTTTTTTTAATAATTGTTTCAATTAATGAGTTACTACCTTATTTTATAATTATAGTATATCAAATTCAATATATAACCTAATTAATTTAAGAAAGCAGTAACATAGACAAGGGGAGTAGATAAAGAGAAAGAGATGATAATGGTGGTCTTAATATAGAGGAAGACCACCATCTCATCAATTCCATCGGTCGTGGTCTTCATTGCAATGAAGAACTTTGCCGATTTTGGTATAGACCAAACTGGCAGCGAAGACGATTGCAGAAGCCGGAACAGTGGCTTTATTCGGTTTTTCCTTTCTTTGTTTTAATTTGTATTATTATTGAATTTTATTTTCTAAAAAATGGATATTTCACTAAAGTTTTTTTTTGGTAATATAGAATTTTACGAATTAATTATAGAAAAACGGAGTATGTTATTTGGATTGATCTCTCTCTCTTGCTACAATTATATATAGTTTCATCTCTTAAGATTTTACCAAAATAAATATAAAAAATGACAAATAAAATCAGAGATAAATCCAAACAAACAAAGCCGATAAGTCAGGAAAAAAAACATGAGTAAATTCCTCAACATACAGTAAAACCTCTATAAATTAATAATGTTGAGACCAAGACATTTTATTAATTTATAGTGATATTAATTTATCTATAAATTAATAATTATTATTTTATAGTGTAAATTAATAATTATTAATTTATAGATATATTTTAATTGTTTAAATTTTTTAAAAATATGAATTGAGACAATTTTAGCAAAATAAGATTAGAGTTTTGGATGTTGTAAATTTTATGGTTTAGGAATTGAACTTGTAATATTTAGAAAAATTAATTGACAATTAATTACAAATACTATAGACAAATTGAGTTATACACATGACATACATAAATTCAGATTTATGAATAATAGTATCAATTGTCCTATTTTAATAGTCTGTCAAATTATCAAATTGTAAATGATGCATATCTATAAATTGAAAACTTTAAAAATTTAACTATTTTTATGACATGTTATAGAATATTTTAGAGATATAATTATAGTTTGAAAATACAACATTACAATTGTTATATAGAAATAAGCTTTAGGAGAAACATACATTATTATATCAATATATATATATATGTAAATTTACATGATTATTAATTTATGATATTATTGGGACCATAATTTACATAGGGATTTCAAAAAAAAATATTATCTTATTATCTTATCGAATTTTGTTAATTTTTACATTGGCCCGACTTAGGACCAGTAAAATTTATTAATTTATAGTGTTTATTAATTTATAGAGTATTAATTTATAGAGGTTTTACTGTATTAGACAAACCTCCTTTTAACAAACAATATTAGACAATGTCAACGCATGTTATATTAGATTAAGGTCAACATAAAATTTTTGGTCAATCCAATCGCACCACAAGCCTTGGAATCAAGTAAATCGAAATCAGTTTACTAAATCTTTGAAAATAGTTATAGAACGAACATATGATAATGATACTATAAAAAGATAAACTAATCGTGTGATATAATGTTGAATATGTAAATTAATTAACTTAACTCAAATAATTGCAACTTCACTTAAACTATACCAAATTCATTCGTTAAAATAACATTTTCACCAATTGTCTTTTCAAAATTTTTTTTTTTTTAAGTTTTAGTAATGTAAAACATTTTAAAAAGATCGAGAGATATGTATGTAAGACAAGAAACTTGAAAAAGATCAGTATGTGATAGTCATAGTACTATATCCTAACTTCTTGATTCCATTTCCTACTCATTTAAGTGTGTAAGGATTTGTACATGTGGAAAGCCTAAATCCTCTTGCAATCAACCAAAAAGAACATTGCACAAAACAAAAATACATAAACGACGTTAGAAAAAAGAATACTATATGCATGAGTCGCGTAAATTTGTGTAGATGCAGTTTAGTTTGGTTGGTAGAATTATTACAATTTATTTTATGGTTTGTTGTTCGACAGAGAGAAAAAGGCATCTTTCTAGTTCATCAAATCCACAAGTCAATAAGATAAAAAAGAAAGAGAAAAACAAAAGCTAGCATATGAATAAAAATCCGACAGAGATGATATTATGATATCCTAGGTTATTATAAATCACTTGCCAACTAAGGACGATATCCATATTGTTAGGGGTAGATCCAATCCCAACAAAAGGGCCCGGCCCAGGAAAAAGCCCATAAATATCCCTTTCAAGAGAAAAGGGTATTATGGTATTTTTCCTAGACGAACCGACACGATTCCCTATAAATACGGGCGTACGGCCTGTAGAAAAGGGGATCGGAGAAAAGCAGGAGAATTCGTGCAGCAAGTACAAAAGCTTAGCTCGTCCAAGCAAAAGTCAACGGTTCTAAACTCATAGCTTGGAGAATCGACGAGATATCAGCTCGTCTACTATCCTCGTCTACCTTTGTAACCCGTTTAAGTCGCGTTGTAGCCCGTCTTTTGTGTTTCGACATCAATATAATAGAAGAGAACTTCGACCCTCTTTGACCGAACTAAACATATTAATTGTGACCAAAAGGGACATCAA
>NC_025686.1:16074786-16075161 GCF_000633955.1 Camelina sativa
CATGCCGACTTATACGCCTTAACTCAGCACAAGGGAGAATCGCTTCGGTCCTTTATAGGGCGATTCAAGGAAGTTTACGTCAACATTTCAATTCCGGACGCTGCCGCAATTGTCGCACTTCGAAATGCGCTCTGGTATGAATCTCGGTTCAAGGAAGAGCTGTCTTTAACGCACATCGAGACCATATCCGAAGCATTACTCCGAGCTGCAAAACACATTGGACTCGAGGAAGAGAAAGCTATCAATGCTAAGAAGCATTCCCTAGAGGCAAGTGCGACGCCCAAACAGCTAGTAGCCGCAGCTTCAAAAGTTGACTACGTCGAGCCTTGACAACATTTCGTCAGAAACCAAGATCGAACTCGCCGAACTTTTGCG
>NC_025686.1:16075221-16078506 GCF_000633955.1 Camelina sativa
GACAAATGGGCTAAACGACGATTAAAAGCCAAGGCCGCCCACTACACTTTAATGAAGGATCATTTGTTATGATGGACGGCGGCAGGAGCCCTTTTGCTCTGCATACACGGCAACGACACCGAGCGCGTCATGATAGAAATGCATGAAGGGGCCGGAGGAAATCACTTAGGTGGCCGAGCCTTGGCACTGCGAATCAGGAAGCATGGTCATTACTGGCCAACGATGATATCTGACTACGAAAAGTTCGTCGCCAAGTGTGAAAAATGCCAGCGACACGCCCCCATTATTCATCAGCCGACTGAACTCCTACGAACCGGAGTAGCATCTTACCCTTTCATGCGCTGGGCGATGGACATCATTGGCCCGCTACCAACTTCTAGACAAAAACGATATATACTCGTCCTTACCGATTACTTCACCAAGTGGGTCGAGGCCGAGTCTTACGCAAATATCAAAGCGAGGGACGTCCAACTCTTCGTCTGGAAATATGTAATCTGTCGCCACGGTCTCCCGTACGAGATAGTCACCGACAACGGGTCGCAGTTTATCTCCCTGCAATTCGAAAATTTTTGTGCACGATGGCGAGTCAAACTAAGCAAGTCGACGCCGAGGTATCCGCAAGGAAACGGCCAAGTCGAAGCTACCAACAAGACTATACTCGATGGCCTAAAGAAAAGACTAGACGCCAAGAAGGGTGCCTGGGCCGATGAGCTTGACGGATTACTTTGGTCCTACCGAACGACCCCACGGACATCCACTAACCAAACCCCATTCTCTTTAGCCTACGGGATGGAAGCAATGGCACCCGCTGAGGTTGGCAGTTCCAGCCTCCGACGAACAATGCTCGTCCAAAACACCGCACTTAACAGTCAGATGCAAATGGATAGACTCGACGAGTTGGAAGAGGAACGAGACAAAGCACTCCTACGAATCCAAAACTACCAGCTCGCCGCAGCTAAGTACTACAACAAGAAAGTTCACAACCGGCATTTCGACGAAGGGGATCTCGTCCTCCGTAAAGTCTTCGAAAATACTGCCGAACCAGATGCCGGAAAAATGGGAGCCAATTGGGAGGGTCCATATCTAGTATCCAAGGTCGTCCATCCCGGCGTATACGAACTCTTAACAATGGGCGGCAAACCAGTGCCGAGATCTTGGAATTCGATGCATCTCAAGCGCTACTACTACTGAAAATCACCAAGCGAGCTCGGCTATATCCGGCTCGTCCTTTCTATAGTTTAAATAAACATGTAAATGTGAACTACGAACGGCTTGATCCCTCCTGATCGGAGGGTACGTAGGCAGTCCCATTCTACGGGACACAGCCGCCAATAATATAAAATTTCTTTTTCAAAAGAATGAATCATCGTTTGCGAATTATTTTAGTCATTACCCTGGCCCGGTAATGGCCCGACGTTCCGACGTATTATTCTAAGCCGAGTCGCAACTCGCACCAAAGGATAAGCCGACTGTTAACGGTCGCCCCTGGTTATATTAAGCCGAGTCGTAACTCGCACTAAAGGATAAGCCGACTATTAACGGTCGCCCCCGGTTATATTAAGCCGAGTCTAACTCGCATAAAAGAGATAAGCCGACCATCACGAGTCGCACTTTTTTTTTTAAAAAAAAAACAAAAAAAAAGAAAGGGGCGAGGTTAAAAAATATTATAGTCAAGTAAAAGTAGAACTCTCAGGAGTACGAACTTTGATTTAAAGGGGAGGATGCAAGTCTGATGAGGGCGCCGACCCCATTACGGCACAAACCAAAAAATAAAAGGAGAGGAAAGAGCTACAACAACGGAAAACAAGTCATTCAATTCCTAGATCGGCATTGGAAGGCTCGTTAAATTCCAACCCGCCAATTGTTGTCTGCCAATAGCGGCATGACTCTTTCACATCCTTCAGCAGATCCATCGGAACAGCCATGCCTCGCCCAACCATGTCCTCGAGGTACGCACAAATCCCTTCGACGCGACTACTTTCGCTAAAATAGTGGTTTGTGCTCTCCAACTGCGTCACGTAGCGGCGAAGCACGTCGATACGATCACGGCAGGCTTCGATCTCCTCTCGTTCCTCAAACGGCCTCCGACCAAGGGTATCAAGGTCGCCCTGCTCGAGTGCGGGAATTACCACTTCCGCACATAAATCTTCACGCCGGGTGCGTTCTTCCACCAAACGATTCCATCGCCACTTCGGAAAGAAAAACCCTTCGTCGATCAGCGGTTCAAGACATTCAACAACCCCGTCAATACGACAGAAGTCGTAGTAACGTTCGAACGAACGACGGGTGGCAATGACGTAAGCTCTTAGTCGCTGAATGCAAGCATTATAATAGTTAAGTTCTGATTGAATCACCTTGTCGGATCTAACGCCGAGCTGTTCCCGCGCCCTGCGCAACCACGCCGATCTTGTCGTCACCGGCATCAGAGCAACTCTCTTCTTCCTACAAAAACAACAAACTCACCAAGACAGGATTGAAGGGAAACACAAAGGCTATTTATAGGACGGGGAGCACAAGTCCTAACAGGCGCAAGTTCCCAAAACGGAAAAGGCATTCAATGAATCCAATAAACAACGCTTCGAAAATTAAAGCATTAAATGAGACCCTCAATTAATGCCCCCAAAAGGACGAATAAAGTTTTCAAGGGAGCCGACCCCTATACACGGCGCATAAAGTACGAGGGAGCCGACCCCAAAACACGGCAAAAGAAAGATAGTACGAGGGAGCCAACCCCTCAACACGGCGACAACACTGATCACGAGACTAGGCCAGCAACCGGAGACTCGCGCCCAGGAGTGGAAGGACGAGGTAACCCTTCGGCAGAACAGTCCGGAACCTGCTCCTCGACTCCATTAGAAGGTTGGTCGGTGACTTGCGCCTCAACTCCGTCTGAAGGGCGATCGTCAACCTGCTCCTGCTCGTCCAGTTCTTCACCCCCGATCTCCCCACTCTCCGACCTTTCATCCCCACCCTCATCAGTATGACCCTCCGTATTCCCGCTGATTGGGGAAGCGATCCAAGTCGGAATTGGGGGGAGAGGCCCGGCAAAAATCTGAGACAAGTCAAAATCAGCCTCGGAGATGTCTGGCAGATCAAACTCTCCAACCTCGTCCTTCAGCTGATTCATCACGGCCACGACCTGACCCTTAAGCTCCTCATCAAGCAAGGAAATTCGACCCTCGGCGGCGAGCGTTTCCAGCATTTGAACGTTCCCAACAGCTTGGTTGTATTCGAGGAATTTCTCCCGCGACGCTTCAACCGCTTCGGCGTGGCTTTTATGCTTCG
>NC_025686.1:16079467-16080613 GCF_000633955.1 Camelina sativa
CCCTCATCAGTATGACCCTCCGTATTCCCGCTGATTGGGGAAGCGATCCAAGTCGGAATTGGGGGGAGAGGCCCGGCGAAAATCTGAGACAAGTCAAAATCAGCCTCGGAGATGTCTGGCAGATCAAACTCTTCAACCTCGTCCTTCAGCTGATTCATCACGGCCACGACCTGGCCCTTAAGCTCCTCATCAAGCAAGGAAATTCGACCCTCGGCGGCGAGCGTTTCCAGCATTTGAACGTTCCCAACAGCTTGGTTGTATTCGAGGAATTTCTCCCGCGACGCTTCAACCGCTTCGGCGTGGCTTTTATGCTTCGATAGGAGCCTCTGCACGCGACCGGCCACCTCGTGAAAGGCATTGATTCGCTCATGGTGCCCATATTCATCACGCCGAGCCCTGAGCCTTCTCGTCTCCGAGCTAAGGGTGAGCTTCAGACCATTGCAAGAAGCTTCGGACTCCTTAAGCTTCGTCGAAAGAGAATCCCGTTCTTTGATAAGCCCACTCCGGTGATGTTCGAGCTTGGCCACAAGGTCGCTAAGCCTCTGGTTGGACCGAACTGCCTCCCCCAATTGAGCCTCGAGGCGCTCAATCCTCTCATTCGACGCCCCTGAACGTTCCAGGTCTCGAACACGACGTTCGTAGCGGGTGGCCATGCGGTTAATACGCGCAATAAACTGTTAAAAAAAAAAGAAAGAAGAAAAGGATTAAAATATACTCAAGGAAGATCTGCGAAGCGAATTGATTTAACCGACGAACCTCAAAAGATGCTTGAGCAACTTCGGTGACAGCATCAGACTCTTTCATCCTTTCAACAGAAGAGAGACGACCTTCGCCATAATGGATCTTCCGAAACAACTCGGCACAAGACTGCNCCCATGATCGAAAGACCGACAACATTTCGAAAGGTCGCTGGGGCAAATTGGGAAATAGCCGCCTTTCGACGAGCAAAATACGTCATCAAAAAAGACGGAAGAGGAAAGGTGAGTCCGCACTCGGTGAAGTATTTCTCTGAAAGACAAATAAAACCGGAAGGTGCATCCCAGGGACGTTGAAAGGCGTTCGGAATCAAGATCTTCGGTTTCGTGTTCAGTTTCCTGGGACGATCCGCAACAACTGTCACATCAACTTTTAATTTCCCGATACGAA
>NC_025686.1:16081317-16088307 GCF_000633955.1 Camelina sativa
AAAAAAAGCGACGACACACTAAAAGCAATATAACGACGAGATAGAAGAATGGAAAAATACCTGAACGACGGAAGCACCAAAAACACGAGAAGAAGATAACAAGATTAGAGAGGAAGCGATATTTATAGAGGGGGAAAGAAGAATCCGGAAACGTCATCATTGCAGCACGCGCTCCATGACGATCCAACTTCCGGATTTCACGCGCTCCAAGCACCGAACGCGACGATTCGACCCTCAACGTTGGAAACTGCACCTTCACGCGCTATTCTATATCATCCCACGCGCAGTCCTTCGCCTAAAGACTACGAACTAGAGGCGAGGGGGGGGGACTATTGTTAGGGGTAGATCCAACCCCAACAAAAGGGCCCGGCCCAGGAAAAAGCCCATAAATATCCCTTTCAAGAGAAAAGGGTATTATGGTATTTTTCCTAGACGAACCGACACGATTCCCTATAAATACGGGCGTACGGCCTGTAGAAAAGGGGATCGGAGAAAAGCAGGAGAATTGGTGCAGCAAGTACAAAAGCTTAGCTCGTCCAAGCAAAAGTCAACGGTTCTAAACTCATAGCTTGGAGAATCGACGAGATATCAGCTCGTCTACTATCCTCGTCTACCTTTGTAACCCGTTTAAGTCGCGTTGTAGCCCGTCTTTTGTGTTTCGACATCAATATAATAGAAGAGAACTTTGACCCTCTTTGACCGAACTAAACATATTAATTGTGACCAAAAGGGCATCAACACATATCCAACATTCGTAACTATTGTTTACTTGAAATTGCAACTTCTCTTTTACAATTCAAATATAAATTTTGTTAATTGTTTTATTATGTGAATGCCAAATTTTGGAGGCTTGTAGATGTATTTTTCTTCTGAATTTTGAATACTTTGTTATGAACCTTTATTTATTTTTTCTCTTCTTTTTAATTGTCATTGTCAGCCACTATGTATATGAGATGAGCCTTTATCAACTTCATAGAGTCCGGGAGTTAGCAAAATGAATACAATAATTTTCATTCACTTGCATGCTTGGCAAAACAAATTCGACTCCAACACAAAAAGAAGATTCCATTATCAAAAGTTTAAGTTAGTCATAGATCAAATGTCTTAAAGTTTGCGATTTTAGGAAGAATGTGTCGCGCTAAAAGAGTTTAAAACCTAATATACTTCTAAGTTCTAAGATTAAAAAAAAAAGGATGGTTTTTATAACGCGAAATTATATCACTTGACACTTTTATTAAAAAAAAGAAGTTGTTTTTAATGGAAAGTTGTTTAGTTTTTATATAGTCAATGGGATACTTCATTAATATAGAAGAAAAAATTAGTTAAATTTGACAAAAAAACTCAGTTAAATTATACCACATCACATTTTTGTTTTTTTTAAATACTAAATTTTGATTAAAAATTAAATTTAACAATATACATTTAATATTCATTTTATACAAAAATTTATAGGAAAAAGACAAACAGAAACTAATAAAAATACATGGCCCCAACCCACCAGGTATTTATAAGTAAACGAATACAACTACACTTGTGCGTTTAAAAATAGCACAGATATACATAATAAAATTAAAATGTTAATTCTATAAATGTACAGTAGATAGATTGTAGAATATAGATACTACTATATAAAGACAAATCAAGAAAATTCAGTTGAGTTTCAAAATGAAGTTATTGAAGGGGGACTAGGTTTAAAGGACAAGATCCACACCAAGATTGTACATTGTTTATTAAACTGCAACTTCTTTTCAACAATTTTTTTTATAACTGGAAAAAATAGAAATGGTTATTTATTATGCGAATTACTGCCAGTTTTTGAAAGTGTTACTGTCATTAAAAAAGTAGAGGTACTTTCTTGTGATTTTTTTGGATTTTTTTTGTAATGAACTTTTATTTTTCTTTCTATTCTTTCTAAATGATTAAGATTCATATCATATTATATGAGCTTTATATAATTCATGCAGTCTAAGAGTTATTAAGAATACATGCATATAGTAGCCAACAAATATCTTCATTCACTTATTTCAATTTCTTGCAGATGTAGATTAATTATCTAGAAAAACATTGGTGTCATGCAAAACAAATTTTAAACCTTTAAATTATTTGTTAGATAAACAAGACCAGAAATTTGAATATTTTTAAAAATAAAAGTCATATAGTTTTTATATACTCGATGAAATATTAAGATAAATAGACAACCAATAGAAAATTATACATCATTTATATATGTTTTCTAAATAGAAACTCAAAATTTTGAAGATTGTAACTTCAATATTCATTTTCTGAAATAATTACAAGCAAAAAACCATTAAACCTTTTATATTATAAACTAATAAACTATATGGAACCATGATGTCTTAAACAACTTGAATACAACTACTGGTGTGTTTAAACTATAAAGTAGCATTGATACATAATAATGTTAATATCTATGTCACTTCAATGACCATATGGCTAAAAATAAAGTAGTACTAAAGAGTAGGTAGATTATATAAAGAAGAATTTATAAAGTTTAGTTGAGTATTAAAATGAATTGATTGAAGAAAAGAGTTCAAATACATTAATTATTTTTTGTTTGAAATTTTACAACAACCAGTTGGGATAAGAAAATACCAACAAAAGAAAGAACCCTAAACATAAACCTTAAATATCAAACAAAAGAAAACCAATTAAGAAACAACAAAAAATGAGAAAACTCCATTACACTTAAAAAGTTGAACGCATACACGAGTCAAATGCATGAACGAATATAATGAGATTTTTATTACAATATTGTCTCCACTAGGTTTTTGTTGATCTAGTTGGTGATCAAAATTTATTGTTTCAATAATACAATCTTTGAAAACTAATTGTCTTGTGAATTTTTTTTTCCAAATTCACAACTTACAAAAAAAAAAATTACAAAACAACTTACAAATATTTGAAGCAATGAAAAAATGGTTGAGTGATAGATTGCCATGACTTAAGATGTGAAGCTCATAATTAATTACTATTTATAATCCCATGACAATTTGTAGTTTTCTTTATATTTTTGAAAAGTTTGATTTGTTTCAAACTTATTTCTCTAACTTTCCTTAATTTATCACCCCTTTTAATTATAAGAAAATCATGTAGTAGGGTTTCTAAATCGATGTTTGTTGATATATCTTTTATAAACTATATTATTTTGCATTAATCAATTAATCAAATAATATTCACTTAGTATCAATGTTTATTTGATATAATAAAAAATCTATACTTAATTTATGAAATATTGACAAGAAAATAGAAAAATACACATACAAACAAAAGTATATGATATCATTAAGTACTTATAACTAGTAAAATAACACTACTAGTGTGTTTACAACTTTGAAGTAACATAGGTACACAAAATATTAATTCAATGAACACATATTTATGAATGAGACAATCATAGAATGTACTATGTAGATAGATTCCATAAAAGATGAATTAACCAAATTTAGTTGAGTTTGAAAATGAATTCACTGAATAAGATAATAGATTTAAAAAACGGTATCCAAAAAAACATTATTAACTGTTTCTTACCTAGTAAAAGGTAAAGAATTGTTGTTTATTATTCAGATGCTAGTTTTGGGAAATCTCATAACTAGTATTTTCTTGTTATTTGTTTTCTCTTCTTTGTAAATGATTCCAGTTATTACATACTATATGTACGAATTTTAATCAAATTCAAACAATCCAAAAGTTCTTAACAAAATATTAGCCGAACAAATATATTCATTCACTTATTTAACCATTTTTAAGTGCAACTCTTTATTTATAAAAGAGTAATTTGTTACCAAAATTCTAATTGAATTTTATACATAGATCAATTGTTTAGAAGTTTACTATTTTTTTAAAAGAATATTGGTTCATGCAAAATATATTTGAAAGCTTAAATTACTTGTTAGATACAAAAGCCAATAAATTTGAAATAATTAAATACAAAGTTTTAGCACTTCACATTTAAAATTATGAAAGGTCATATAATTTATACATACTCGATGAAAATTAAGATACATAAAAATCATTCAACAAAGAAAATAAATCATATTATGTTTAGTTTGTTTGCTAAATACAATTCTAAAGTTAAAATGTAACTTCAATATTAATTCTCTATAATTTTGACAAACAAAAAACCATTTAAGCGTTAGATTAAGGAAACTTTATGCAACGATGATGTATTTATAACAACTTGAATACAACCAGTGGTTTAAGCTTTAAAGTAGCATTGAAACACAATAATGTAAATATGAATGTCACTTCAATGAACACATGGTTATAAATTGAGTAGTTGTAAATAGTAGATAGATTATATAGAGTGGAATTAATAAAATTTAGTTGAATACTAAAATGAAGTCATTGAAGAATTGATTGAAGAAGAGAGTTTAAATCTATACTAACTAGATTTTGACAACCATTTGGGATATGAAAATAACAAATAAGTGAAAGAACCCTAAACATAAACCTCAATATTTGAATGAGATAGACTTGTTTTAGAAAACAACTAAAATATGATAAATTTTTATTTCACTATAGAATTTTTGAACGCATACATGAGATAAATGCATGAAAATAATTTGAGTTTTTTTGTTACATTGTTACTCTTTCCACTAGGTTTTCAATCTAGTTGGTGATCGACCTTTAATGCTTCAAAAGCACAACTTTTGAAAACTATTTGTTTTGTGAAATTAATACATTTGTTTGAGGTTTTTTTGTTCAAAGGAACTTTGTTGCGACAAAACTTACAAATATGTGAAGAAAATAAATGATTGAATGATAGACAATCAGAACTTAAGATGTAATGCTTCATAGTTAGTTACTGTTACATAATCCCGTAAAAAATGATATGTTTTATCTTATATTTCAGATAAGTTTGATTTACTTCAAGCTTGTTTCTCTAATTTTTTATTTTCCTTAATTTATCAACCCTTTTAATTATCAGAAGAATATTTAGATTTTCTAAATTGATATTTGTTGAGAAAAACTATCTTTTTATTAAATAAGTAATCAAAGAATACTCTTTCAGTATTGTTGTGTGGTTGATACAAGAAAAAAAACAATACTTAATTTCTGAAATATTGACAAAGGAACAAAAAAAATACACATATTAACAAAAGTATCTGATATCATTAGGTAAAACTGGTAAAATACCAATACTAATGCGATGAAAACTTTAAAGTAACATAGATACACAAAAAGTTAATTCAATGAACACATATTTATGAGTGAGACAGTTTAGAATGTACTATGTAGATAGATTCCATAAAAGATGAAATAAGTAAGACTTAGTGGAGTTTAACATAAAGTTATTGAAGTAGAGACTAAGTTGGATATCATCTAACCAACATTATGAACTATTTAATAACTGGAGAAAGTAAAAATTGTTGTTTATTATTCAAATGCTGGGTTTTGGAACCATCATAAACAAAATAATGTATATGTATTTTTTTTTGGGTTATTTTTTGAAGTTTTTGTAATGAAAAATTTAATTTGTTTTTCTATCCTTTTTAAATTATTCTGATTAGTATCATACACACTATGTAAGCGAGCTTTAGTCAAATGACTCAAATTCAAGCTCAATGTCACTTCAATATATTTTCGAAATCCATTGTCTTGCGAAATTAAAACATTTTATTTGAGGTTGTTACCAACAAAATTAATCTCAACACAATCTGGAGCAAATGAAAAAAAATGATAGATGATAGACGGTCATAATTTAAGATGTAAGTGCTGGGAGTTAGCTACTACTACAGTACTACTACATAATTTTGCGAAAATTGGTATATTATTCTACATTTCTACTTTTATGCTTCTTTAATTGCTCAGCCCTCAATTACAAGAGAATTAGGTTTTCTAAATCGATAAATATCGATCTATTATTTGTAAACTATCTTCCCTCGTATTAAATACGTGATCAAGTATATGTTGTTGATACATATACAGTATACACTAACAAAAGTATATTCTAATTGGTACAATACAACTACTAGTACGTTAAACTATAAAGGAGCGTAGATACACAATATGCTAGTTCAATGAACATAGTAGATTAAAAGAGAGAGTTTGAGAACACACACCAAGTTTTTTTCACCTCTACAACGACCACTTGGGGATAAAAAGAAAGAAGCAAGTCAAAGAACCCTAAAGATTACATCCTCTAATAAACCCTAACTTTTAATGAAACATCTCTGTTTACGAAAAACAACTACAATCTGAGAAAAAAATACCATTACACTCTAAACAAATCAGAAGACATCAAAGATAAAACGCCGCAGCAACTCAAGATCATGGTTGATCAATGTCAGGGGAGTCGCTCCATCAAATCATCAGTTTGGAACCTCGGTGTCAGATTCGCTATGGCCTCCAAATTCTTCATCATCTTCACCGTCTAAATCCTCCTCATCTTCTTCCTCATATTCTCCAGGGAGGGAAGAGAAGAGATCCTTGATATGGTTAGCGGTGTTATTTGCATAGTAACCATGGACTGTGTTAGTGCTTGGCTCATGCGAAAAGGACACAGGTGGTGGTGCTGACACGGTTGGTGGTTGAATAACAACAGGCTTGTTGATCCCGTATCTAGCCTTTGGATCTTCCGCTGATCCACCAAATGAGATGTTAGAACCTTGAGTTGTTGTTGGGATCCCGAGTCTTTCCCTTCTTTGCTTCTTTATCTGCTGCTGCTGCTGCTGCGTTTCCTCCTGACCCGCTACAAAGCTCCCTACCATCACCTAAGTTCCAAACCAACAATGCTTAAAACGAAACAAACACTCAGAGTCCATTAAAGAGATCAACACATTATGCTCTAAGTTATTTACCTGAACAGGACCAGCGGCTATAAAGAGACCGGCAAGTCCACCACCAAAGACACGACCATCAGGTCCAGCAAGGGACACACTCATCCCGCCGGATCTGCTTCTGGTTCCTCCACTCTCGCTTGGTATAAATGAACCAGTCAAAGAAAGAATCTCAAAATGACCCTGACCA
>NC_025686.1:16090289-16111299 GCF_000633955.1 Camelina sativa
ACAAAATTGTTAACTAAATTCAGTAAAAAAAAAAAAGAAAAAAGTTGGAAGCCACGACAGAATAAAGAGAGAGAGAACGAGCAGACCTCAAAAGTGAGAGTACCACCAGATGTCATAGATTGACGAAGTGTGACATTGGAAATGGGACCATTGGCTGAAAGAACGCAGATAGCACGAGAGCCTTGTTGAGAGAAGGTCATTATCTTCATTGTCACATCCTGTTAGAACACCAGTGGGACAAAAAGAGTAAGAAATCTAGAGGACTTAGTCAAGATTTATAAGCTTGGTAAATTGACATTTACACTCACATGTATTCAGTAAATCACAAGAGAATTATTAAGTACATACCTCACCGGCGTTTACTGTAAGCACATGAGGTGTAAAACTTGGACTGCCAAGTTCTGCAAGTCCTCCACCTGCAAAAGCCAACATCGAAATGGATCAGTAAAAACAGACGAATTGATAATACTTAGCTCATGTGAAAAGCCCTTATTGTAACAAGACCAGTGCCTATATGTATATTCTTAATCACACTCATCAAAGAATCCTAAGTAGCTTCCCTAAATTGCTTTCTTCTTCATCTACTCTTCAGGGCATTTTCCCTTTTAATACAAAGCCTTTTCAGTTTTCACACAAATCCAGTTTACCAGACAGTAACATTCCTTTGCTTTATAGGACAAGTGTGTCCTTTGTCCTTATTCCAACTCCTTTTTTTTAACAAGTCAAACCAAAGACAAAGAGATCCAATATAGCATATAAGATCCATTAAAAAGGCATCTATTGATTCTAAAGAGAGACCAATGTAAATACAGGACAATACAGTTGTGAGATAAAGACATTACCAGAACTAGGACTGTTGTCGAATTCGAACATCTGAGGAGCCTTGTGCCAATTGTTATTGTTGTTGTTGGGCTCTCCACTACCACTTCCAATTACGCTCCCTCGTCCTCGTCCTCTTCCTCTTCCTCTCCCTCTCCCTCGCCCTCTACCTCTTCTCCGAGAGCCAAACTCCGACGACGCCAACGGAACAGAGGAGGAGATGGGCATAGGAGAGAGAGTCACAGCGAGAGAGCCGTCAGGGTTATACTTCCTAGGTCTCCCTCTCTTCTTCTTCAACTCAGAAGACGAATTCTCAACCGGCATTGTCAAGCTAAAAGGAGGAGCAGCATTCTCAGGAGCTTTCACCGACGCAGAGGCGGAGGCAGTGCTGGATTGACCCACCGGAAAAAGATTAGGGTTTTCAGACCGCGGTGGCTCCATGTGGAAACCAGGAGGAGGAGGAGGACGAGGAGCTTCATGTTGTTGATGTTGTTTCAGACCAAAACTGGTAGCAAGGTTGTTGTTGTTAGTTCCTTCTCTCTCCTCCATCTGAAAGATTCTGATTCCGACAACTAAGGAAGAAGAAGACCCGGAAAAAAAAACACAAAATTAAAAAGACAAGAGAACTAGTTTGATCACGACAGATTCAAGCTTCGTCTTCAGACAGACACTTAAAGTATAGACAAGAGAGAGAGAGAGAGGAAAGAGATCCAGAAGGACGTAAGATTCAGAGAAAAGGGGAAAAAATAAAAATCAATTTTTTTTATTTTTTTGAAATTAAGTAGTAGTAGAAGTAGTACTAGTGAAGAAGAGAAAGATCAAAAGCTTCCATGGCGGAATCTTAATTTCAGAAGAATTTTTCTCCTAAAACATTCATAATTACCTGCAGTTTTTTTTTTTTCTTTTTTCTTTTCTTTTCTTTTTTTTTCTACGAGTGGGTTAAGTTTACAAGGATGTGAGAAATTAGGGTTTTGAGGAGAATGGAAAGAGATAAATAAAATAAAAATCAAAAGAGCAGATATTTTTTATTTTACATTACTACATTTTGTTATTTTAATAAATAAATTAAATAAGTTTTTTCTTTTTTAAAAAAGGGAGAGAGAAACGAGGAAAGTGTAATTCTTAAAAGAAAATTGTAATAATGGGCTTAATTAGAAAATTCAAAAAAAATTACACACCTCTCCTAACAAGTCTTGGAGTTTGGGATACAGCTAAAGCTTAATTGCTTTAATAAATTAGTATACTAATGGACTTTGTTGACCCCAAAAAATACAATTGGACTTGATTTTGAGTTTTTCATCCATATACTATTTAAAAAAAAAAAATAATAAGTTAGAGACATTTCTGTCACCTAATATTATCTCTCTTTCTTTTTCCAGTCTACCCACGTTGACTATATAACCAAAACAACACCTTGACCAATTTAGCCTTCCAAAATCCCAACTACAAATCTCTTGTCCTAATCCCTGCCATTTGGAGTTTGGTAATGGCTCCATACCGACATTATCCTCTTTTGTCTAATGGAGTAGATAATACTAATAGTGTGAATTATATAATTGATCATGATTGTTGTTGGGGTTATTTAAGTAACCTAACAAATTGCACAAGATAGTTCAGTCGTTTTATCACCTCCGAAAGTAAGTTATAGTTGGTCTTCTACTAGGTCATGCGACTAGACATAATTATTAGTCTAAAAACTCTTATTAGGAACTGTATCTATGACAATATATTCCTATTTAGAGAGTTCTAATTCAAATTCTAGGAGCAAAATTTTTACATCTACAAACTACATGGAAGTATTATTTATGTAAGGTCCGAAACTAATTTATAAATTACAAATCGATTGAAGATGATTATCCTAGTGGTAAAATCTTTAGTCACCCACAAGCCTTGTTTAAACTCCTACATGGAGACGAAAAAGTGGTCAATGCATCAGTAGATTGAGATGAAAGAAAAATGTGAATGAATAAACGAGTAGAGCATGACGAATAAAAAAGAAAAACGAAAAGGGCCACAAAAGATTATGACAAGTCAGGTAATAATTTGAGAAAACTTGAATAATAATGTGAAGTGGTAAAATACAAATTAGGTTGACTAGTTTTCCTCTAAAGCTCCACTTCACGGACAAGTTTTTTTTTCTTCTTCTTGTCAGTCTCTCGAAGAAACCAAACCATACGTGTATAAAATGACTACTTAAAAGAGAAAGCCAATCATATAATTGACCTTTTTACAAACCAAACCACATTCAATTTGAGTTTTACAAATAAAACAACTTCAGATTGTGAAACCAAAGGATGATCAAAGTCATCAAACCAAACCACATTCAGACTGTAGCATGAAGGCGAGTCTTCGTTCCTCAAACGAATACTCCAAAACTTCAGGCTTTTCAGACATTGACATTGATCTTGCATTGGTGGTGAATGGTGTTGGTGCGGTATGCATTGGAACAGAGATTGTTGCTGGTGTTGATGGGACTGGAATCATAGCAGCAACGTTCTTCGGTGTTTGCATCATCATAGTCATCATCTTCTCTTCTTCCAAATTCCTAAGAATGTTGTTGTTGTTGTTGTTCTTGACAGGAGTTGCAAACGATGACATCTCATTCACTGCGTTGTGTTTCAGATGTTGTTGGGTTGTTGTTGCTATGTTGGCCTTTGATGCAACCACCGTAGTCGGAATGGGCGAGAATGGTTTGCGAACTAATGGAGATTGCAACAGCTCAGAAGGATTCATTGACTGTTTCCTTGTGGGAAGCCCTGCAATATCAAGCCCTCTTCTTCCTGCAAGATTTAAGATTCATTCACCAATGCAATTAAGAAATCAACTCAAGACTATGTTGATAACAAATGAGCACATTATATTATAAGACGTAATTACCATTTGATAAAGCTCCATCATTCTGTCGATGATCTGCTTTCTTGTTAGGCTTAGGAGTCTGATGCATTCCTGCTCCTAAGGAAAGTCTTCGGTTGGTTGCACCACCGGTCGACATTCTTGGAGCCTTTTTACCACCAAGGGGTTTAGATGGGCTCGGTTTGGACCCGTAAAGAGCCTCTTGTTCTGCAATGAGCTGTCCTTGAAGCTTCTTCTGATCCTTTAATATGTAGAAAACAGTTGCAACACATAGAGTTGGATTAGGAGGATGATATTGGTCAAAAGTTTCTGATGGAAACAAAAAAGAATGGAGGACTTGTACATACCCGCTGGCGACGGTGTTCTTCTTCTCTTTCCTGCCTCAGTAAATTATACTCCTCAAGCATAGAAAGGAGACGGATCTGGACATAAATAAAGAGAATTACAAATGGTCAGCTAGACATAGAGAATTATAACCAAGTGAAACCAATAGCGAATGTGTAGAGAATTCATACACCATCATATAGAAATTCAATCCCCTTTTCTTGTTCCCAAACAATAGTCTTCGAGGCCAGTGCTTCAACCATTCCTGAATGAATAAAAAATGAAAAGATACATAATCTATTCAGAGCATAAACATGTAAGATACATTGACAGCAAATAGTAACTTACCTGGAAGCTTGTTAACAAGATTACGAGCTTTCTCAGCACGCTTGAGAGTAAGATGAGCCCCTCTTCCAGCATTGTATCGGTTATCATCCTGTAGAATGAAAACTATCAGAATATGTAACGAGCTTTTATAAGTTTTAAAAGGTTTTCATGATCCGACTCTAACCCTGTTGTATTCTTCAAGCCAACTTTCTTCATCGCAGGCAGATAACCATTTCTCAACCCTTTCTAGTATCTCCTTTCGGCTTAAAGCTTCCTCTTTGATCTTAGAGATATGTTGCTCAAGATGCTCCAGGACCATTGTAGCATCCACAATACCAGATTCTATCGCCGCTATAGTCTGGTCTATAGCACTGTCTGAAACTGGCAACAAGTGGGTTTTCCTACATATATCCTCTAGTTCTGACCTTTTCTTCAAAACAAGTTCTTTCATTTTGCTTGTTTTGACAGCGTCCAATCGAACAACTTCTGCCTCAACCTGTATATAGCAATGGAAGTCATGTTATGGATACAAGCATCGACATCAAAAAGCTTCACTTAAGCTATAAGCTTGGTCGTAGAGTTTATAAAACAATGTAACCATGAAAAGAACATCCATAGCTTACATATTTAATGAATTCTTCCGAGAGACTATTGGCTTCAGTGATTTCATGTTCTGATGCAGCTATATTGCAGGTTATATGCTGATACTCTTGTTGCTCTTCTATGGGTGTATCCATCAAATTCCAGAGCTCCAACATTGTTGTTGCTAGATCTTGAAGCTTCATCGAATTAAAAAACGCAACTATGAGCAACAACAAGAAAGAAAATTATACATAACTCGTCAAAGTAAATCATCATTTACCCTCTGCATTCTCTGTATCTTGACTTCCCTCAGCTTTTGAACTGCAGCCCCCAATTTCTCGATTGTATGATCGCTTAAGCTCCTTGGTCCTTCTGGATCACTCAATGTAGGATTCACTTGGCCAACAACCTCATTGAAGTCCATCCCAAGTACTGAACAATGTGAATACAATGTACACAAGTGATTCCGAATCATTTCCACACGATCACTCTGAGGGAAACAACACCACAAAAAGAGTAAATACATATCTAATGGTTGGAATAACCAAAGAAGCCAACAATGCAAATTCAAATCAAATCTCACCTTTTCCTTCTGAAGTGCTTGCAGCTGGCAGTGTAACTCTTCAAGCTTTCTCATAGACAAGTCAGTCTCATCAATAAGTGGTTTAGAGTGAACATGTTCTCCTTGACCTTTAATATCATTAGCAATACTATCTATCTCCTCCAGGACAACAACGAACTGGTTCCTTCTTTCAATTTTCCTCTTCTGCATCTCTTCAAGTTCAGGAAGAATCGTCCCTAGCTCTTGCTTCAAGCTCCCAACGCTTTGATCAGACTGATGCATACAAAAAGAAAGGTTAAAGTTGAAAAAGATAACATAAACCATAAACTAAGCAAGTCATTTATCAGATCACGTACGTACCTGTCTAATATGAACAGGACGTTCCCCCATAGCAGAACAGATTGTAGCTAGCTCTGCTTCAGCATCAGCAATTGCTTGCCTTAGCTGAGCTCTACATCGATTCGCTTGATCAACTTTTCTTCTATAAACTTCTAAACATTCACGCTCAAGCTCAAGTAACATCTTATCTCTATCAGTTTCTGTTTCTCCAACTTCATCCCAAATAATCTAATCCAGGAAAACAAAAACAGAAACCAAATCTCTCATCAAGACTCCACACAAACAATTTGAAAGATTCAGAACAAATCTATTTAAAGAAGAGACACAGAAATCTCCCAAAAACCTGGAGTTCGTATAAGAGAGATCCACAAGTTGTCTCTACTTGAAGAATCGGATCTTTTTGAATAGAAGCCATTTCGAAATGCTTCAGCCTGTAACAGATTTAAAACGAGAACCCCTAATCGAAATTAGCAGCTAATTCGAAGCAAATTGATTGAGAAACCCTAACTGATTTTGACATCGCGAATCAACAAATTTTCGAATTGAATTGAGAGAAACTCAAAATACTTGCCTGAAACGGGAGATTTCTCGAAGATTTTCCAGAACTGATGATTGAATTTGGAAGTTTAATAGTCGATCGAATCTGATGACTGAAACTTTCGCGAGTAGATTGAGGAAGAAGAAGAAGATAAAGAAGTAAATTTAGAAACCTAGATCGAGAAGTGTTTCAAATGTGTAGAGAAAGAGAGAGAGAGAGAAGAGAGAAATAGAGCCGTTACGAAGATGTTAAAAGGTTTTGGGTTAATGAGAGAGAGAGAGAGAGAGATTGAATTGAGACTTGAGAGTGATGATGGTGAGATTGGGAATTTCGTCCGTTACGAACCAGCTCCTCTAATTTTATTTTATTTTGTAGTATATTTTGTGCTTTTTAATTTGGTTTTTTTCGAACTTTTGAATTTCAAAAAAATCTGATCTATGGTGTTTAGAATCTAGTGCATCGCGCTTTCAGTAGAGGAATAGATATTAACCGTTGAAATATTCTTAGTCTTTATTAACGGTTGAGATCTCACAAACGAAAATCTAAAAGCCGACGACGAACCTTTTATTTGAGAAGAGAACCGGTCTGATTTCAATTATTTCGGTCTGGTATTCGTACCAAACCACAATTTAACAATTTTCTTCATTGATCAGTGTAGTTTAAATCAAACAGAGATCGGTTTAGTATGTGATTAAGTTATTCTTTAGAAAAACTTACTTGGATGAATAACAGAGGTAAGGTAACTAATTGGTTATGAACTTGAGAAATTTGTGTTTGGTTTAGGTGTGGTATGATTACATATCGAACCAAATCATCGAACATAGACGGGGACATTACATGATAACATGAACAAACATAACGTTTATACAATTCAATAACTCATAACTGAATTATGTGCCTAATTTCTTACACTTTATACACACAAAATATCAAATAAACTAAATAATCTATTACGTAATCCAGAGTCCTTCTCGAATTCGACCCATAAGTACTACAATTGATCTATTTGAGAGAGTAGCTCTAAGATAAATTTGAGCATATCAGAGAGCATAATCTATATAACATTCAACAAACAATACATATATTCAGAAAAATGAAGGAGATAAACCATTTTGCGGCCAAGGAATGTAATTAAAGGCAAAAAAATATTTTGCAACAATGAAATTGAGTAAAACATGGCAAATAGTTCAATTGCAACTCCAAATATTCAATAACAAAGATTTATAGGAATACCATGGACTCTTAAATGCTCGACAATAATGAAGGCTTTTAAGATTAGGTCGCCACCAAAAAAAATCTAATTTTATGATTGTTTTGAGCCTCCATATATGTTGTTTTAACGCAAGTATTACCATGTCCTCTTTCATATCATCTTTTACTTCTTATAGTGCTGAATTACTATTTTTCATACAAAATGCTACCATATGCATAGTTGAACAACGTATGCACAAGTTGTCTCCCATAATTTTTTTATTATTGTTTCAATTAATGAGTTACTACCTTATTTTATAATTATATTATATCAAATTCAATATATAATCTAATTAATTTAAGAAAACAGTAACATAGACAAGAGGAGTTGAACAAATTATTTTGGAGAAAAAGAAACGGATGCAACTGATATATCATGGGAAAATGATGGATCTGTGTCTTTTACATACCCAGATGCCATACATATATCACTTTAAGCTCGAGTATGGTAAAATCAACTACACCAAGTGCACCTCTTCTAAAGCCACTGACGAGAAAGATAGTTTTGATACAAAAATCCTTCAAGAAAAATTGGCCATTCTCTAGAACCTCAAATCATTCCCTTAAAATTTTATAGTATTTGAGATTTGCTTCGTTTTTTACGAATACTAGTTTTTAGTATTTTATTTGTTTTACAAAACTACGAATATCCAAGTTTTTTGAATCGAATTGAATAACGGATCAAAACGAATCTAATGAATAATTTGTCCATCCTAAAGTTAAGTGTTAGACTATGTACATTGATAGTTTTTTGGAGAAATTTCTTACAATTAGAAAAAGAAAAGAAAGAGAGAAAAAATAATATTTTAACCAAAAAGAAATAAGAGAATCGATTCTCAAGTTATTTGTATGATAAACCTTGAAAAACCCATGAAAGCCTATCACATAGTGACACATGCCACTATCTAATTAGCTATATTTTAGTATAATAAACTAAATCCATAAATACTAAAAATCTTAGTTTAATAGTTTATTTGTTGTTGTTTTTAATATTTTTTATAATTTTTTATAAACTTTGATGTTTCAATCGATATGCATGAATCATTTCTGTTCTATTGATGTTTTGTAGTGAAATTTTATTTTAAAATAATATCATAAATTAATTAGATATTTGTTTAAAATAAACTAAGTGGGTACAATTTGTAAATTTTTAAAATCGAAAGACTATGGTAGAAATTAAAATAAAAGGAAAACCTTAATCATATCTAAAACTTATCAAATTTGATTCTTATAATGACGAGAACAGATAAAACAAAGTGAAACATAATCCAATATGGAAAGTTTAACAGAAAACTCAAATAAAAGATATATAATACACACTCGTTTTTGTTAGAAAATCCAAATGGAAAACTTTTAGTAAACTGGAACCGATATAAACCGGCTAACAAAAAAACAATTTGCTATCGGTTAAATTTTATTGTGAACCAATTTTGATAGATAGAATAGAACTTACCCTAGGCCCTAGCTTTCGAAGGTATATCGTTCTCGTTTACATATCCCTCGGGAGAACAAGGGACGTGCTTATGAGTTAAAGCTAAATCCGTAAATCGTCTCTAATTTCCTATTGAATTGAACCAACAATTGTACCGGTTAACCTTTAATGAAATTGAACCGACATAAACCGGCTAAACAAACAAAAGACGATTTGTTAAAATTTTATTGTGAACCAATTTTGATAGATAGATAGATTCAATTCAACGGTAAATAGATAGATTGACGACTGTCTCCGGCGAGACCTTGAGGCCGAGTGGCCTGCTCTCCGATTCCGAAGCTTGCTAAGCGTGGTGGTGTAATGGTAGAAGTCTCTGGTGTTTCTCTTGAGCTCATGTGTGCCACTAATTAGAACAGGTACGTGTTTGTAGACCTAAATTAATCCAATCTTGGACTTTGGTTTCCAAGTGATGATTAGGTATTGGAGTGTTGTGCTTTAAAAGTTCAGCTCTGAATCGCATTTGATTGCTTGATTGCAATCTCGGTTTCGTAATTGTTAGTTTAGAGCTACTGCTGACGCTTGTAAATTTGACTGCAAACAGTTTTTGTACATAAACTTGCTCTTCCCAAATCTCAAATTAGCCTTTGTACTTGCTTTCTTATGGATATAATCTTGTTACCTCAATCTTAGTTTAGAATCCTCAATCTTGTTAACCATATTACTTTCTCTATGTGTGTCTGATTTCTTTCAGTCAAGAACTGCCTGCATTGAATTTCAGTGTAGAACTCGGTNTAAACCGGCTAAAAAAAAAAAGACAAGTTGTTAAATTTGATTGTGAACCAATTTTGATAGATTCAATTCAACGGTAAATAAGATAGATTGACGACTGTCTCCGGCGATGACCTTGAGGCCGAGTGGCCTGGTCTCCGATTCCGAAGCTTGCTAAGCGCGGTGGTGTAATGGTAGGAGTCTCTGGTGTTTCTCCCGAGCTCGTGTGTGCCCACTAATTACAACATGTGCGTGTTTGTAGACCTAAATTAGTCCAATCTTGGACTTTGATTTCCAAGTGATTAGGTATTGGAGTGTTGTGCTTTAAATGTTCAGCTCTGAATCGCATTTGATTGCCTGATTGCATCGGGACCTGAATTGTAGGATTAGAGCTAGGCACGTTGCAATCTCGCTTGTGAAACTGACTGCTGCTTTCTTCCTTGAAGTGAATAGCCTTTGTACTTGCTTTCTTATGGATATGATCTTGTTACCTCAATCTTAGTTTTTAGAATCCTGTAGCTTAGATTCAACTTTTAATGGAACTCGGTGCTTGCCCATGGAACCTGGATATCAAACGATGTGGCTACTTTATTTCTTGAAGTGCTGTCCAGAGACTTGATCTTTCCAAGTCAGAAGCCTCTGTACCTTCTTCGGTTAGTCAATATATTATTTCAGCATATTTGTTCTTCAATTGTGGACTCAGTTCGGCTGGAGAATCCCCTAAGATGATATACCAAATTTCCCGCAGGACATTTGTTCAAGGTGTTTTAGGACTCGTCAGGCTCGCTGTTAGTTTCTATCTAAAAGATGACTTGCATCTTGATCCTGTTGAGCTATGTGTATGTCCTTGTTATGCCCTTTTAAGGAGATGCTTTTGAAGTTCCTTTTATAAAATTCTCTTTATAGGCTGACAATATATACCTCTTGACTAGACAGCTGTGATAACGGGTCTTTCTTCATTGCCATGGCTTGTTAAGCCTCTTTACGGTTTTATCAGGTATGTGTTCTTCTCCACCTCTGTACTTGTTTTGATTCTATTGTTGTAGAAACTGTAGTGACCATATAATAGAAAAGTCTAAGTAACTTGTTCTGTTTTACAGTGATTCAGTGCCTCTATTTGGCTATCGAAGGATGTCATATCTAGTTCTCTCGGGACTTCTTGGTGCATTTTCGTGGAGTTTGATGGCCGGTTTTGTTGATAGTAAATATAGTGCTGCTCTTTGTATACTTCTTGGTTCCCTCTCTGTCGCTTTTTCTGATGTCGTAAGTTTTCTAATCCGTTCTGGTTAACTTAGCCTGGTTGAGTTGCAATATAGAGTTTTTTTATTCCAGCATGTTGAATTGTTGAGTGGTTAACTCTTCATAGGTAGTAGACTCGATGGTAGTGGAACGGGCTCGTGGTGATTCACAAAGCGTGTCGGGGTCTCTGCAGTCTTTGTGCTGGGGATCCTCAGCTTTTGGTGGAATTGTGAGTTCCTACTTTAGTGGCTCCCTTGTGGAGTCATATGGTGTAAGGTACAGTATACAATTTGCGCGTACAGTCAGTAGCTTTTCTTTTTGGGTATCCTGTGGTATAGATAACTAACTAAGTGGCATTCTAAAAGCTGTTATACCTCAGGTTTGTATTTGGGGTGACAGCTTTACTACCTTTGATAACTTCAGCAGTTGCTGTTCTCGTGAACGAACAACGTGTGGTCAAACCAGCATTAGGGCAGAAAGAGAACATAACCTTGGTCAGTCCTGGCTTTCTTCAGACCTCAAAGCAGAACATGATTCAGCTATGGAGTGCCATTAAGCAACCAAATGCTTTCCTCCCTTACCTTTTTTAGCTTCTTATGGCAAGCCACACCACATTCAGATTCTGCAATGTTTTACTTCACGTATGTCCTCTTCCACTTGATTCCTGGTCATCGGCTTATTTTATATCCACTGTGGGATAGTATAAGTATTAACTACAGAACCTCTTATGTTATTTGGTTTAAAATTCATCTCAGAACGAACAAAATTGGCTTTACTCCGGAGTTTCTGGGACGAGTTAAATTTGTGACCTCAATTGCATCGTTGCTCGGAGTAGGACTGTACAATGGATTCCTGAAGACTGTTCCACTGAGAAAAATCTTTCTCGCGACGGCAGTTTTTGGCACGGGTCTTGGAATGACTCAGGTTGGTCACATCTGCACTTTACAAGAAGAACTTTGCCATCTATCCCTGCTATAGAATCGATTAGTAACCCTTGGGACCGCTCTTATGTTTTGCAGGTTATCCTTGTGTCAGGTTTTAACAGACAGTTGGGAATTAGCGACGAGTGGTTTGCGATCGGAGACTCTCTAATCCTAACAGTCCTCGCTCAGGTTTAAGCTTTTGTTAGCATTAAGTTTCTCAAAGGCTTTGAGTTCTCGGATTTTAATTATGTAGTTAATGCAGCTTTATTGGAATGTATCAGTATCAGTGCACTGACAGCTTAAAAGAAAAACTCCACAGGCTTCATTCATGCCGGTTCTTGTGTTAGCTTGTTTAGGGTTGTTATTTAGTAATGTGTATTTTTGAAGTATTGTTTTACTTAACAATGAAATCCTTTGTTCCACAACTTTTAGTGTTGACATGCTTGCGTCGTATTTGTCTAAAAACTGTACCAAACTAAATATCTGTATTTTGGTGTTTAGGTGTGCTGTTCTGGTCATGGGAAGAATGGTGTTCTTCGGCAGTCAATTAGACCAGAAATGATTACTGAGGTATATGAGAAAAAATTGGAAATTGTCTATCTGTTGATCTTTTAGTTTAAAAAACCTTTTAGGCCCATTACTATGGCATGGACAGGATTTCATATAAAACGCATTAGTTTGTAGTGAGCTCTGGACAGAAGGCATTATTAGGACAGTCGCAGGTTTATATCTTTC
This sequence comes from Camelina sativa, assembly GCF_000633955.1. Taxonomy (NCBI): domain Eukaryota; kingdom Viridiplantae; phylum Streptophyta; class Magnoliopsida; order Brassicales; family Brassicaceae; genus Camelina; species Camelina sativa. Next base: position 16,102,982 of record NC_025686.1, read on the forward strand.
ACAAGTACTATCCACCCCTGGGGAATCTATCTTTTTACTTGATATAGACAAGAAAAGCGAAAATAATTATGTGAAAAGTACGAGTTGGAACTTAGTAAATGGGGATGTATCCGGTCACTTAGTAATGCTCTGTATGTGACCTAGTCTCTTCAATCCTTAAGCACTCTATTCCGCATGTTCTTGCTGGGTAGGTTGAACTTCCAGGCTGCAAAGGAATATGGACGGTTTATCACAAGAGCGCACGTGGTCATAATGTTGATTCTTCTAAAATGGCTGCACGATGGTATATTTTGCTTCTGTACTTTGGTCGTATTTCATTAGATCCGTCTATTGTCCATAGAAATAATAACTTCAATGTTTGGCTTTTCAGGTACTTGAAACTGCTGACCTTCTCACAGAAGTCACTGAGAGTGTTGACCATTATGTTCAGGGAAGAACAATAGCTGCTGGAAGGTAAGTAGCTCCCATATTATGTTTTTTGCTGCATCTTTTTGAGTTTTGAGATATGTTCGTTGCAGAAGCATTTTTTTCCTTTACACTTAATCGATTATGTCCATGTGCTGTCTAGTAAGCTGTATCCATGGCTTGTTTTGAGTCATATTTGAGCTGTTTTTACTACATGCAGCTGTAAGAGATACTAATAGTGTATAATTAATTAGTAGAAAATAAATTAGATGGATTTTATGAAGGCCGGGTAAGTACTAAATATACGAGCTTCATTATTCATAGCCAGAAAGACTATTCCCCGTTCGTTGTTGTCTACGAAATAGACGCAGTTTTTATGAAGGCCATACAAGCTAGCCTTGACACAGAAAGGTTCAGATTTGGACAGGAAAATGCAGAGATCTCCAATGTCATCAGTGTACAAAGCATTTCCATCCCCGTCTAGCTTGAACACCATTATATGCCTCCCTTCTATTCTCCCTCCCTCATCGTTGTTTCTTTTTCTGAACCACTTAACCATAAACATTTCTCCCGTCGGTCGTGACTCCACCAAGTGATCTGTCGTACAACACGAATCTAGTCGTTGCAAGCATGACTGCACCAACTCAGGAAGGTCCTCAAAGCTCCATGTCTGCATCTTGGGTTTGTCCCTGTGTTTTTCAAGATCCCAAGATCCCGTGTGTGTGCCTCCACAGGCCGGCATGGAGAACATCTTGTCTGTCTCGGAATACATGACTCCGGACGAGACGAAGAAGCTAGGGTCGGGGATACTGATGTTGACCCACTCGGCTTTTTCTTTGAGAGCAGGCCTACATAAGCTTAGCTGAGGACCCAAGAACTTGACGGCCACGATGCAGTCGTCGTCCTCAGGAGAAGAGGAGGACATGGCCACGTTGGTAACCAATTGCGTTTGGCAATGAGGCAGAGTTACGAGTGGGGGCAGTGAGATCCGCTTCGGGTCTGAATCTGAAGCACTAGGGTTGAGGTCATCTTGGAGACGCACTACACCGTCTTTCAAAGTAGCTACCCAGCCATGAGATGCTCATATTGTTCCCGTTTCTTTCAACAGTTTCATAGGCACCCTCTTCTCCAGAAGCTTGCTCCCACCACGAGAATCAGCAACATAATCGAAAATCATAAGGTTACCGATATCCTCATCCTCATCCTCCAAAGTAGGTACAGCGCACACGATTTGACAGAGAGGGGTTTTCGACAGCCACCGGACGCCACCGATATGTCTCTGCGGAGTAATTCCCTATATCAGGAACAGAAATATTACAATAACAATTACAGAGAGAAGAGAAGAAAGAGAAGCTTACAACTACGATCGCAGGTGGTTTCTTCAGACAGAGTCGGCTGAGGAGAAGCAGGGACCGCATAGCGTTCTTAGTAAAAGGCAGATGAATAATACTAACCGTAAGTAATTGAAAAATTTGGTAATAATGCCTCCACTATTAAAGGTGAATTGCCTTGTTCAACTTCAGATCTTGGAAACGTATCTTTCTATTAGGGCATCTTTAAAGGGATAACACTTTTTAGTGTTCTTAGATTAGATATATTAGGAAAATAATCTAAGATCAGTTGTTAAGAACTTTTACTAAAAAGTTAGTTATAGGAAGAACATGTTTAAGATCATTAGATTTAATAATAAAATATTCTTAAACATATTACAATTTTAAAAACTTTAAAAAATAACATTTAAATTGTAAATTGCAAATAATATAAATTTCAAATTGTATAACTTTCAATGAAAGTCACAAATGAATCCTAATAAGAGAACTAATACCAAAACATGAAACAGATACAAACAAGAAAATACAACAACTTGTGTGAAGTCATGGGTACTTCATCAAATTCTTAAATCCCATTGTAAAAACAAGAAGAATAAGTACCATGGTATAGCTTCGTGATCTTCAGTCTCACATATGGATGGGGAATTGAAATGAATTTATTGAGTGATTGTGAGTAAATGAGTCTAACTTGCCTGACCTGACGATTGAGCTTAGTTACAAGTCACAACACCAGGATCACTAGTCGTGTCAGAATTGGAATTAGCAGGAAGCCTATCACTGAAAAAGAAAGACAACCAATAACGTAAATACATATAAGTATTCGATGATACGGTAATTAAGGCTTGTTTTCTAAACTTCATACCTGGGGGCAGATGCAGTCTCTTGTCATTGGCATTTTAAAAGCTTCGACTAACAACATGATAGAAGCTAAGAAGACTAGGATATATAAAGATCAACTGGGATCAAAGTGCTCAACTAAGAAACACCTACTAGATCTTCAGAGACACCTCCTTTAGAGTTTGCAAGACATCGATCACCACCTGGGAAAAAAACAACCAAAGCACACATCACCGTCAAATTAATAGAAAATTGAAAATGTGGCCAATGAATAAGTTGTGTGTTTTCAACCAAACCACACATCACTGTCCTGACAACAACAAACTTACAAGATAAGTCCCCTCCCTCTCAGTGCTAAACCTTGATGTTTTCGTACGTCCTTGAAAATATATGAGTCATTGTCCTGGTTTGGAACACACAGCCACAGACACAAACCTATATCGTTGTTTCACCAGGCAAAAGAAAGAAAGAAAGGAACAAACCTATAGCTTCGTGATCTTAATTTAACTACCATGGTATAGCTTCGTGATCTTAATTTAACTACTGCAAATACAATCATCACAATTTTAACTACCATGGTATAGCTTCAAATTCTCAGCTTTATGTTGAATAGACATTCAACAGACATTCAAACAGATCCAAATTACAGGAAATTTTAGCTAAACATCATCAAAATCAGAGCTTCAGAACACTATCAAATTTGCCACTCATCGAGTTCACTACCTATTGAACACATAAGAAATCAGACGGCAAAACCAAGAAACCGATCAAACATTAGGGACACTAACTTAATGCAGTAAACTGTAATCGATTAAACATCACAAGGATTCTAGCTAAATTCAATCAAACCCACTACTGATCACTAGCTTAAAGCAGTAAACTGTAATCGAGCATCACAGTCCATCCATTCCCATCATCAGCTTCTCTCGTCGTCACTTTCTTGTAAAACCTCATCAGCTTCTTGTGTCATAACTGCAAGAATACTCATCATCAGCTTCTCTCGTCGTCGTCGATGGAGACAAAGTAGACGAAGAGATCGCCGATGTGACAGAGGAATCACTGGGCTTCGACGAGGAGACAGCGGAGATGAGATCGGCACAATATCGAAGGGAAGAAAATCGCCGTTTCGTCGTTGGGAGAGAAAGAAAAAAAATCAAGGTCGACAATATCGAAGAAACGAGAGAAATCTCTCCACCGACCAAAAAATATGTCCAATGAAAATAGCACACGTAGCACAAGAACAACATAAAAACAGTTCTCAAATAAGATCAGTTTTTCTGATCTAAGTCCACTGTTCAATATTTTACAATTTTAAAAAGCCCAAGAACATAGCAAGTGTTATGGCGTTAAAGATGGCCTTATGAGCTAGTCGTCCTTTTCTTGTGGTTATGGAAAAAAAAAAACAAAAAAACCCTAGTTGGGGAAATTGGTGATAATAGTGACTCGATTCTCATAAAAGATTAATTTACTTGCCTGTCAAGTCGAGATATATATTGCCGTCTTTCCATATACTGTAAATTCTTTTCGTTGTCCTTCTCGTTTCTCGGTTTGAACTTCTTCTACCCAATTCCATTTGAATTACATTAATTTAAATTAATGTTAGTGTAATTCAAATTAATACCCAATTCCACTAATATTAATTTGAATTACATTTTTACAAACAACATACAGACACTTAAAATAATGAATTATACTAAAAAGATCATTCTTTTCAAATAATTAGCTAGCTATGTCTAGTATAATATATTGCCGGACGTTTAACGTTTTTTCGTGTAAGATCATCAATGTTTTCGAATGCTGAGTAAGCAAAACTGCAATATCATCCAAATTTTCCTATTTTTAAAAACTGGCAAACTATATCGTCCAAATCCTCCCCATATTGTATATGTAAATTATTTTAGGAAATTTACTTACTGTACAAGAGAAAGTCACTAATTATTACATGAACTCGCACTCTAGGTACGTACTAACACCTGGCTACCTTGGGCTTCACTCTGACTCAATGGCGTGTTCTTCTTTACCAACCCTTTGCAGTTGCACTTCGTCTTCTATGTATCCGAACTCTAAGCTCTCACGTTATCTTTCGGCTGACTTAACCATCAAAACAAATGTTTCCGTTCAGTTTCTAGGAAAGAAACAGTCCCCGCTTCTCTCCTCAACCCCGAGATTTCTCACCCTTCTCCCTATGGCTTCCCTGAGACCCAGAGGCAAAACCAAAAAAGGTAAAATATATCTTTTCACTACCGGTTTCCTCTAAAGTCTAAACCCTTAATTCTAAGCGTTACTGAATTAGAGAGATGCGTGTATATAGTTTCATAGTGGTTGGAAGTTGGAACTATAAGAATGAATGTGTGGGCCGGAAAAGCAACTTTGGGGCGACAAATTATTTCGGAGTTTGCTTCGAGGGGAGACAATCCAGAAAAAGATATGGCTAAGCGTTTATGCAATTGGAGTACAATGTCCGAACCGCTGATAATCTGGGTGATATAATTCCTGTTGTAATCACAATCTACGATGTTAGTTTTTTAAATTTCTACCCTAATATTTTTTTTATTCTCTTACCATAATCTCTATATCCGATTTAAATTCTCAACTAGAGAAGAGTACGTTTTTCATCAAAAGATTGGTTTTTAAATAATGGTGATTGGTTACGTACGGTTCATAAATATAGTTCCATGTTTTGGTGTTTCATGAAGTTGTTTACATGTGTGGTTTCAGGATCAGAGTTTCACTTTTATCCTCAAGACACCTCCAGCTTCGTTTTTGTTACTTATGGCAGCAGGTATTTGATTTCTTCTTTTGTCCAACTCAAATTAAGTATCATGACCTTTATAATGAATGTTAAGGCCCTTTCTTGAATCTTCCACTACAAGAAAACACGCGATTTGCGATGGCAAGATTTGTCGCTCTTCCCTCGCAAACTGGTGTTAGCGAGGGATTTGCGAGGATCGTCAATTCCTCGCTAATCGTGTGTCGCAAATTAATACACGTAGCACTTCCCTCGCAAAATTTGCGACGAATTGACGTCCGTCGCAAAACACTTGCAAATTGCGATGAACAACATTCCTCGCACCTCTCTTGCAATAAATGTCCGTCGCAAAGCACTCGTAAATTGCGATGAACAACATTCCTTGCTTTCCTCTTGCAAAATATGTTCGACGTAAATCCCTCGCAGATTTGCTAGATTTTTGCGACGTTGTTTCCGTCACAAAGTTTTAATAAGATTATAAACCCAGATATGTGTTTCGTCGCAAAATCCGTAGCAAATTAGTAATCCTCGCAGATCCGTAGCATAAATTTGCTACGGGATTAAGAATTTTTTTCATTTTGATATTTATATTTTTGATTTTCAAATTTATATATTTATATATTTATATTTTCACAATATTTTATAAGAAATAGAAATTATAATCAAAATATAAAATAAAATTCAGACATATTAACCGAGACAATTTTTTGTTTCTAAACAAAAAATTAAGAAACAAAAAATTGTCTTAACAACAACATTAGAACCATGTCCAAAAAACAAAATCAACCTTAGAACTTAATATCAAATTGTCTTAAAAAGAGGGTGATAGAGAGGGAACCCCAGTTCCGGTTCCTGTATCTGTGCCAGTGGTTGTGCCTGTGCCTGTGCCTGTGCCGTCTAGTGTTGCTGGAGGATTGGAGTCAACAAGCCTGCTTCCAAACTTAGCAGCAAACTCAGGATCCTTGCCGGCAAGGTAGTCAAAATATGCATCATAGCTATGCATCCTTTGAGCACTGTCTTGAATTTGAGTGGCCTGGGTTGCAAGAGTAGCTTCAGCGACAGCAAGCTTCTGAGCAAGAACAATCGGATCCTCAGTAGGCGGAAGCGATGGTCCAAAATGGGCTGAAGATGCTTCATGTTGCAGAGAACCAACTCCATAAAGTCTATTTTTCTTCCTCGGAGCAACCTACGAGCAATACAATCAAACAATTAGTTTCATATTCATTTGAAACAGCCAACAAGTGACATACAAGATTCGGATCCTAGAACAGACACAACAACACAAATGTAGCATATCCTAATCTTATGACAAACTATCAAGACCAATCTTAGCATACCATATGACAAACTAAAAACAACAACACAAACTCATACAAGACAAACTTTAGAGTTTTCAAAAGCACACAAGAAATACGTTCAACATCCAACAAAAACTCCAAACAATAAGGCAACATCAAACATCCAACATAAAATAGAAGTTTACCTCGGCATAAATTTTGTTCTTGGCATGAACAGACAACCCACCAGAAGCAGAACTCTCCGTGTTATCCCCTGAACAGAGCTGAGACTGAACCTCTTGTATCTTTGATGACACTTCATTGAAGATGGACTCTGACTTTCCATCGACAAAACTCCCATCGGGTTTTTTGTGAGTGTCTTCTAGGACACGTAGATAATCCGGAGTGCTTTCACCAGTCACCTCAGACTAACACAAAGTAAAACAAAAGACAAAGGTCATTAGTAAGAAAAAGACAAGAAGTAACATAGAATTTAGAAACTTGTAACTTGTAAGAATTAACAGACAAGAAGTAACTTGTAAGAATTTAGAAACTTACAAGTTTTCTGGCACGAGCTTTAAAAGAGGTCTGGCCTGAGCGGTGTTTATGTATGCCAGTGCCATCAGGATCATGATATCGAGCATTACGACCGTTGATACTCTTTTTTCTGATTTGGGATCACGCCAATACTTAACTAGTCCATCCCATACTTGAGGATCAATCCATCGCGGCCTTGCATCATCACCATTCTCCCTCCACTTTCCCTTCCACCGGCACACTTGATCACACATCCGCTCCTTCAACTTCTTCTCAAACTCATGTCTAACTCTACCGTTTATAGAACGGTCCCAGTTATATGTTTGCTTGTAAAAAGAAAACAAAATATATTAGTATTGATCCAAGCTACATAAGTTATATATCAACGATTAAACTAAACTAAACTATTACTTACCGCAAAAGTTTCATACCAACGATCTACGACCGCCTGTGGCGTTTGTGACCAATTAGCATGAGGCTCTTTGAAATCTCTTTCAAAGATGCTGCGGACAGTGGCTGCAACGCCTCCATCATCACAAAACCTAGGGATAACATAATTGTTTTGATGTAAGTATTGATCCTAAAATTAAAAATTCAAATTTAAAATTGAAATAAGTTAATCATTCTCTTACCAGAGAGTTCCTGGTGGACGGTTTGGATCTAATCGTGTTAGATTTTGACGGCCAGGACTCTCGAGTAACTCCTCCAACGTCATACTGTTTAAACGTTGAGGCAAAGATGTAGGAGTAGCTGGAGATGAACCATAGCAAAACTCTTGCAAATTCGTCAAAACGTCGCAATTACGTAGTAAATTGCGAGGAGTTTGCGAGGCAACCATTGTAAAGCGTCACAATTTTGACGCAATTTTTGGCCTTTCCTTTAAGAGATTTCATAAACCGCTCAAAAGGATACATCCACCGAAATTGGACTGGTCCACCAAGCTCTGCTTCATGTGGGAGATGGACTGGAAGATGTTCCATCACGTCAAAAAAAGCAGGAGGGAAGATTTTCTCCAAGTTACAAAGCAACACTGGAATATTATTCTGTAACTGCTCTATGACATCAATGGTCAATGTTCTAGTGCATAAGTCCCGGAAAAATACCCCAATTCCTACAAGCCAATGCATACTCAATCAATGGGTGAATTAATTAAATAGGTTTATAAAAATGTATAACATTTAA
>NC_025686.1:16112366-16136703 GCF_000633955.1 Camelina sativa
GTTTCCCGGCAATAGCTCTAGAAATACAAATGGTAGTAGCCGTTGCATGAAGACATGACAATCGTGACTCTTCATACCTGAAAATTTTTGGCCTTGCTCAACACATCTTGAAAATTTAGAGACAAATCCATCTGGAAACTTCACTTCAGATTTAACCCACTCGAACAACACCCTCTTAGCCTCTGCTGACAATCGAAATTGGGGTACTGGTAATTTCTCATCTCTTGTAAGATGTAACTCGACCCTTGCGCATATTTCCGCCAAATCCAACCTAGATCTCCTGCTATCTTTTGTTTTACCCTGCACATTCAGAAGCGTAACAATGAAATTATCGAAAAAGTTTTTCTCGATGTGCATCACGTCAAGGTTGTGCCGCAATAGAAGATCTTTCCAATATGGAAGCTCCCAAAAAATACTCTGCTTGTGCCAATTGTGAGCGGTCCCATATCCATCCGGCATGTTTGCTGGTGTGTGATAGTTACCCCCACGTTTACATGTTTCTTGAGCACCATAGTAATCGATCTGTTCAAACAAATCATTGCCAGAGGCGTAAGTTGGTGGGGGAACACGCACAACTTTATTCTTTCTAAACAACTTCTTGTTCCTCCGGTACGGATGATGCAAGGGAAGAAATCGACGATGACAATCAAACCAACAAGGTTTTCGCCCATACTTTAACTGAAATGCCTCTGTACCATCCATACAATAAGGACATGATAATCTTCCATGTGTGGTCCACCCAGATAACATTCCGTATGCGGGGAATCACTAATCGTCCACATTAGCACTGCCCGCATATTGAAATTCTGTTTTCTTGAGGAATCATATGTCTGAACACCTTCATACCACAATTGCTTAAGCTCATGAATCAGAGGTTGCAAGAAGATATCTAGAGCTCGCTTCGGATGCTTAGGACCTGGTACCAAAATACTCAAGAACAAAAATTCGCTTTGCATACACATATCTGGAGGAAGATTGTATGGTGTCAATATAACAGGCCATAAAGAATACTGCCTCCCTGACATACCAAATGGACTAAAACCATCTGTACACAACCCAAGATAAATATTCCTACACTCTTGAGCAAAGTCAGGATATACCGATTGAAAATGCTTCCACGCCTTTGCATCAGATGGGTGTGTAATCTCTCCTTCGTGTGTAGAATGTTCTGCATGCCATCTCATTGCCGCTGCAGTCCGTTTTGATTGGTATAGGCGTTTCAATCTATCACCAACAGGCAAGTACCGCATACGTTTATATGGCACTCATGTCCTTCCTTCAGTAGGCTGATATCTCGGCTTCCCGCAAAACCGACATTCCTGCAGCTTAGCATCATCTTTCCAAAAAATCATGCAATAGTCAACGCACACATCAATCATTTCAGATGGTAATCCAAGACTCGCAACCAACTTCTGTATTTCATAGTAGTTCTCAGCCGATACATTATCAGGTGGCAAATACTCTTTAATGAGTTCAGCCCAAGAATCCATGCAAATCTCACTTAAGTTATTATCAGCTTTAATTGTCATCATCCTAGATGCCAAAGATAACTTAGAATGCCCTTCTCTACATCCATCGTAGATAGGTTGATTTGCAGCATCTAACATATCATAAAAACGTTGTGCATCTACATTGGGTTCTTCCGTATTATTCTCAGGAAATGCAGCAGTAGTTTCATGAAATGCATCATTAACCATATGATGAAATCTATTTTCTTCATTATACCCATAAAAACCAAATTGATCAGATTCTTGATGCCCATAATTACTAGGTTGATCAACAGCATAATTCATACTACTACTTCCAACGTTACTGCTACAACCCTCTCCATGACGGAACCATACATAGTAATTTGGCATAAATCCTCTATTATAAAGATGCTTCTTCACTAGATTAAATTCCAAATAATTAATGTTCTTGCACCTAGGACATGGACAAAATATTGTACCGTTTTCACGAGCAAAGTCTTGGTTGGTCGCCTGGTACATGAAACCGCGCAAGCCATCACAAAACTCTTTCGTCACATCACCGGTGTTTGGGTCTCTATGATTGTACATCCACCGTCGTATAGTATATATCTCGTGCTCTCCACCTCCAAACATTATTTTCTCTAGAATTTTTTTATCACAAATTTTTTTTTTTGACAATTATTTTTCTCTCTTTTTTTTTCTCTTGCTCTTAGAATTTTTTTTTTCTCTCCCACCAGTTTTTTTTTTTTCTTATTGCTTTGTGTTGTGGTTTCCATGTCTCACGGACTGGCTATTTATAGACTTTCTAAAAATATCTGCTACGGATTTGCGAGGGAATTTGCGACGGATTTGCAACAGGTTGCTTTTAGATATTTATTTCTTGCTACGAATTTGCGAGGCAGTGTCCTTTTTGCCGACAAAACAGGTACACTCGGGGAAAACGTGCTTGCCGACATCTAGTCCCTCGTAAACTCCTCGCAAATTTGCTACGGCAGTCTTATCGCTAATTCGTCGTAAATTTGTTAGGGAATTGCGTGTCATTTGCGAGGAATTTACTTATCCTCGCAATGGTGTCTTAGTTCCGTCGCAAATTTGCGAGGGAAATATCCGTCGCTAATTTTGCGAGGAATTAACGACAACGTTTTCCGAGTAGCAAAATCATTGCAAATCCATAGCAAATTTGCGACGAGGTTTCTCCGTCGCAGATATACGTCGCAAATCGCGTGTTTTCTTGTAGTGTTCTTTCTTAGTTAATTTGAGTTTTGCTAGATCATAATTACTTATGTCCCTTCTCAAACTATATGTATATATATATATAGCATGCAACAAAAACAAATATGCAAGAAAATAAAAATTAGGTGTATCATATGTTTTTTGATGTAGTTTTCTCAATATAAGAATGATCATGCATGTGTCCTATATAATCTACGATAGTTTCTTTCACTTTGGAGTTTTCTGATGTTTGACATTATTGATGACTTGTGGAAATAGGTGTTAAGAAAGGATCAAAAGATCCAAAAGAAATTAAAGTTGGGGCGGTAACAATAGACCAACTGCGCAAATCTGTAGAAAGAAAGCTGCCTGAACTGAATTGCACAACCATTGTACCAGCTATGAGAACCATTGCAGCAACTGCAGCTAACATGGGGATAGACATCAACCCTCCTATTCTTGAACCTAAGAAGAAAGTAGCTTTGTTGTAAAAGCCTAACATGATAAATCCTTTCTTTGCTTCGATGGGAGACAATGAAGAAAAACATATGGCTAAGCTGTTCTATAATTAGTACAATGCCCAAACCGCAGATAAACTCGGTGATAGAATTCTTGTCGTAATCACTGTCTAAGACAATAATTATATCACCAAGTTTAATTTCTACTAATACAATTTTTTTTTAATTTCTACCCTAATTATTTTGTCCCAAAAAATCTACAGTCATACACAACAAAAGCATTTCTAAAATGGCATTTAACTTGACCAGTATGATCTCGTAGGACTCACACTCGCATGCTTAATGACTTGTCATTCACCCAAGGAACATGTACATTACATGTCAAATTTTTCTTATGAGGTTTAAACTATTTTCCCTTCAAAAATCTCTTGCGGCTAGTTTTTGCATTACCTGTTCAGAGTTCGTATGTATATTTACATCCTTCCTGATGTTTACTTTCTTACTTTCCAAAATTATGGCATTACAGTTCTTCCATATCATCCACAAAATCCAAGGAATACTTTCTTTTATACGAGATGGAATGAGAGTGATATATCATGGTTTATAGAGTTTTTGGTCATGATATAAGTTTTATTTATATAGTTTTTTTGGGTGTTTTTAGAGTATACTTCAAGTCTTTGTAGGTTTATGTACGTTTTGGACAAATTTAGAGATTTTAGAAATAATCTTAGATGAGCAAACTACATATTCACAAATAAATTTGGTTTAGAGATTTTGTGAACGTATCAAACTTGAATTTAATGCTTGTCTGAATTGTTGAATTTAGCAAAGAAATTTGGAATTCTAGATTTAGACATAGATATTTTCCTCAACAAAAGCTAGTTAATTTATCATTGTGATTTCAGTTTTAGAATATTTTCCTCAACAAAAGCTAGTTAATTCTCTGAACTTATCTTTCATTCTATTGAATACACCCTTTTCTTAATTCATTTTCTTGCGTTTTATTTCAAAACAATTTATTTGGTTTAGGTTAATTTGAAACTAAATAATTTATTGCGTACTCCAAAGTCCTTATCGAATTCGACCCATAAGCGCTACAATTGATCTATTTGAGAGAGTAGCTCTAGGATAAATTTGAGCATATCATAGAACATAATCTATATGACATTCAACAAAAAATACGTATATTTCAGAAAAAATGAATGTAATCAAAGGCAAAAAATGTTTTGCAACATTGAAATTGAGTAAAACATGGCAAATAGTTCAATTGCAACTCCAAATATTTGATAATAAAGATTCATGGGAATACCATGGACACTTAAATGCTCAACAATAGTGAAGGCTTTTAAGATAGCTCGCCACCAAAAAAATCTAATTTTATGATTGTTTTGAGTCTCCATATGTGTTCTTTTAACGCAAATATTACAAGATCCTCTTTTATATCAGCTTTTACTTCTAATAGTGCTGAATTCACTATTTTCATACAAAATGCTAACATATGCATAGTTGAACAACGTATGCACAAGTTGTCTCTCATAATTTTTTTTTAATTATTGCTTCAATTAATGAGTTACTACCTCATTTTATAATTATAGTATATCAAATTCAATATATAATCTACTGCATTTTCTACTTGTCAGATGTCCAACCAAATTTTGGCCATCTTGCTTGGATCAACATCTATGTTCTTCAAGTCATTCCCTTCCTTCTTCATGCCCAATCTGATCCAAGCTTCCAAAATTTTTATGTTTTTTAGGTTGACTTCTTTAGGCTTCTTCTTCTTCTTCCACAAGATTTGCATCTCTTCATCAAAGGTGCAAGTCTTCAAGCTGTATGCATCTTGGCCATCTTTGGAGTAGTGGATGACTCCATATGCATATTAGAAGGAGTGTGTGCATCCTTGAGCAGAGAAAGATTACATTTTTGTCTCTCCATTCTGTGTCTTCTCAGGAAGAGGAGGAAGAAGAAGAAGAAGAAGAAGATCCTGCCAAGTGTCTTTTCACGCTCTCAACAGCTTTGGTGAACAGAGGAGACCAGTTATCTTCAAACCTGAACCATTTGGGATGGTTTTGAGAAACGCCGTGAATATTCTGCCTCTCACCATTACTTTCAGAAATTTTTTTGAAGCAAAAGAGATGGAGATGAAGGAAGAGGAGAGATGAAGAGAAGGAGATGATGATGGTGGTCTTAATATAAAGGAAGACCACCATCTCATCAATTTCATCGATCGTCATTGCAATGAAGAACCTATGTAGCACTTAGACGCCATTAGGTACACCGTCCCCGTCTCGGAAACATTTTGGGGACAGAAACGACTAGGAAACGCCAACGGAACATTTCTCAACACAAACACTAATCTAAATGTAGAAGATGATGACATGTCTTGTTAATTGTTTTTTTTATACACATGACTACTAACTTAAGTCTTAAACGGGGGTTTCTAATGTTAAAAGTGTTATTTTGACTAACAAAAACACTTGATAAATAAAGTAAAAAAAACAAACTTTTAGCTTATAGTTATCACTAAACTTTGTTATGTGTTTAAATTTAAAATTTGTAATGACTTTATTATATTTGGTATTTTGAAATTAAGCTATATATATGTTTACATTTATATCTATTAACTTATAGGCCCTGTTTTAAAAATCGGGCGCCTAGCCGATTAATCGGGCGCCTAATCGCTAGGCAGTGGTCAACCGATGGGTTTAATACAAAATCGGTTAACAAATCGGTTTACATTTTTTTTCTTTCTAAATGGGTATTTAATTGATTTAATTTGTACTGGGCCTTAAAGCCCATTACTTCTATATGTTTATTGAAGTACCCATGCTGTCCCCGTTTCTATAAATTTTTGCTTTGCCGTTTCTCATCCCCGTACCTGTACCAGAGATAAATCCAAACAAACAAACCTAATAAGTTAAAAGAAAAAACATGAATAAATTCTGCAACATATTAGACAAACTTCCTTTTAACAAAAAATTTTAGATAATGTCGACGCATGTTATATTAGATTAAGGTCAACCCAAATTCTTGGTCAATCCAATTGCATCACAAGTCTTGAAAATGAGTAATCAAAATCAGTTTACCAAATCTTTGAGAATAGTTATAGAACCAACATATGATGATGATACTATAAAAAGATACACTAATCAGATGACATAATGTTGGATATTTAAATTAAGTAAGGTAAATCAAATAATTGCAACCTCAGTTAAACTATACCAAATCCATTCGTTAAAATAACGTTTTCACCAATTGATTTTTCAAAGGTTTTTTTTGTTTCTTTAAAGAAAAAGTTTTATTAATGTAAAACATTTCAAAAAGATTAAGAGATATGATAGTCATAGTTCTAAATCCTAACATTTTGATTCCACCTCCTCCTCATTTCAGCATAGAAAAATAGAGGGTAAATAAACTGAATTATGTACAAAACAAAATAGATGTTACAATAAATAGAAAAAGTGTTTATTTATTGAAAAAATATCTTCGATGGAGAGAAGATGAAAGGAAATAGAGTGGATAGAAATTTAGATTATGCGGTTGTAAAAGTGAAGAAATTGTGTGTTATATAGAGGGTAAATGTGTTGGATCTGCTTGCAAAAATTAATTGATCTGCTTGCATAAATACAGATGAACAACTTCAAAAAAGCTGTGGGCGAGTTTATTGGCATTTCTCCTGCATTTATTGCTGAAAGACAAAAAAAAATTGAATTGTGGTCAGAGAAACTGCATTAACTTTTTTTTTTAAATGTTGAATGGTGCTTTTATGACAGAACAATTGCATGTGCTGGTCCACTGCATTTTCTCTTTCACCCCATTCAACGACTTTGGCATAGAATGGAAGGACAGAAAAAAGCAGGTCACCTTTTAATGCAGTCCTCCTATGATTAAATCATAATTCAAGAATTTTTTTTACTTTTAAAAGTTAATGCAGATGAACTGCGTACAGTTCAGACTTTTTTTTTTAAATCTTTTTTTGTGGTAAATGCAGGAGAAATGCATTTAGGCTTTGAATGGAGAAAGCGTATCAAGCGGAGAAGATCGAGCGGATCAAGCAGAACAAAAGTGGATCAAGCATATTAAACAGAACAAAAGTAGATTAAGCAGATTTGACTATTCAAGTACTAATTAAACAGTTTAAATATTTTAAAATATATATTGAATGGTGAAAACGGATAAAATATTGCGGATCAAATATTTATATAGTAAAAAAATACTAATTTTATTTAAATCACTTTTAATTTGGATATCATATAAATTTAAATTGTTTTATTTTGATTCTTACAGTTTAAATTATATTTTAAATAGGCAATAAAAATTATTAACTTAAAATGACAAAAAAGTCAAGTAATGTGTATAATATATATGATAAAAATAAAATAATCTTTAGCTTTTTCTTTCTTTAAATTATGCATAGAATCATGTTTAATCCAAATAGTGAAACATCATTGATAAATGAGAATCTGTTAGAAATGCCCTTTTTGGCATATACCTTTTCAAAAAAATCTTTTTTTAACATTTTCATTTTTACTCTCTTTTACACAATTACACTATATTAAATTTAATTTTTTAAATTTTTTTTTTAGGTTTGGGTTCCCAATTTACATTTAGGGTATAGTTTTTAAGGGATAGGGTAGTATTTGGGGTTTAGGGTTTATAATTTTGTCATTTTATATATTAAAAAGAGGTATTTTTGAAAATGGACACCATGAAAGAGTATTTTTGAAAAATGACATAGAAAAATGGTATTTTTGAAAATTCTCCTTCATCATATTTTTTGACAAATTAAAATTTATATATTTGGTTTCTAGTTTTTTTTCAAGACTACTGTTCATGAATTTTTATTGAACCCCCTGTTATGATGGTGTTTGGTCTGCTCTGCTTTATCTGGGTAAAAACATGACCATAAAATAAAATCATTTTTTAGTTGCAGAAATTTGACGGTTGAACCACAACTGTAAATGATAATATTTTTTTTTTGTGAATGGGAAGTGAAATGCAGTCCATCTGTCACATACCATGAACTGGTTAATATCCATCTCTTCATTCATATCCATAGTCAACAACATTTTTGATGTTATTCACCTTTTTCTTATGCAGACCAATTAAATAAAATAATAATTCAAACACATTTTTTTTCTTTCCACTTTTATAAAAACAATTATTAACATTTTATATTATTATATTATATATAATAATTTAAATTTGGAAAAAAATATAATAAATTAAATAATTTTTGTTAGAAAATATAATATATTTAAAATATATTTGACCGCTTGATCTACACTTCAACAGCCAAATCTGCTTGATCCGCTTTTGTTCTACTTGATCTATTTGAACCATTTGATCCGTTTGATCTGCTCTGCCCGATACACTCTCTCCATTCGGAGTCTTTGTTAAACTTGCCCGTTAATGCTTTTACAAGGTCACTTTCACAAAAATATATGCAACAATCTGTATTAATTTCTATTTTTTTCCATTTTTCTTTTTGTGTTGATGACAAGGAAGAAAAAAACAAAAACACGAAAAAAGCTGATAGTAACTAAGGGGGTGGTATTGGACGAAAGACTTTAATAGAATAGAATATGATTGAATTGAAGACATAAATTATTAATTTTCAAGTATTGTAAAAGAATTTCAAATCTTTCTGTTAGATTCCAACAATTATATTTTGCAATATATTACTAGAATTAAAAAGATATCAATTCTCGTCAATAGCCACATTCTCTTCTTCTCCAATGCCCAAAACCCTAAAAATTCTTATCTTTCTCTTTCACCAACTGCTCTTACTCTACCCAGAATAGCATCGATCCAACAAAATGGAAATGATTATGCTATATAGTTCAATTACAACAGCCCTAAAACTCTCAAGTTACCCATTAAGCATAACAGATACAAAATTGATCAAAAATCAAAACTTTTCAATGATGGAAACGTATTAACAAACAAGACAAGAACATCACCACCATTCATTCCCTCTTTTTCTCGCTCTCTCTCAATTCACACACTCTCCCTCATTATTAAGGGATGATGATCCAATGACAAGTGATTCTGTTTCTCCACAACGACAACATGTTCTGCATTTTTTTTTTTTCAATTCTCAGCTTAAAAGGTCAGACTTTATTATTCACAATTTGCACCAACAATTCTTTTACATTCTTGTTAAATCATGTTGCTATTAAAAAATACATAACATCCAATAACACTAGAATTTAATAGAAATGAAAATTTAACAACTTGAATAACAGATGAATTTAAAAGACTTGATAAAATGTTTAATCGAATAACACTGGAATTCAAATTTCTAATAAATTCTTTCACAATCTCGTGTCCAATACCCCCCACTAATAGTTTAATACTAATATTTTGACAATAAAAATATATATATATATATATATATATATATATTTACTTTGCTAATAATGGCTACACATAGTAAGAGATTTCTTCTTGTTTTGGTTTTTATAAGATATGATATTTACATAAATCATGTTCTTTTAGCTATTCTAATCCTTGTAGCAAACCAACAAAATAGTTAGTTTACATATAATAACAACATTACCCGTGTAATAATTTACAGTATTACAAAATAAATCATGGATATGACAAGTATACTTAATTAACCGTCAATGGTCTTAATAATTGCGGATGTGTGGAGCTTTTCGAATCGTTTTTTTTCATCAATCTATGCTTCAATTTTTTTCAACTAGTATAAAAAGTAGCACACGTGCGTAATACATAGTTAATAATTGAAGCATATTTTTAAGTGAATGAAACCGAGATTGTTTCTAGTTTTTTTGAAATGTCGACAACTGGATCGCACATGGATGCATCGCACATGAATAATAGTTTGTGTTTATGATTTTTCTCTAATTATATTTTAGATGCTTCGAGTTTACAATAGATTAGAAATAAGGGAATTATATATGTATCTTGAATTTTACAAGTTTAACCAATTTGCATGAATGAAACATATTGACATTAATTTTTCTAACTACATGTATGTACAAATGAACTCATCCTGTCTAGCGTAAGGAAATTGCCTTCATTTCTGTTATCATTTTTCTCCTAGGAAAATGAAAATTAAAAGGAGCTGAAAATGAAAGCTTGGATGTTGCCTACATCATGTAGGGGTCGTATATACTCTATGTGATAGCTTGGATATTAATCATTTTGTATTATATATATAACTAAATTATAGCCTGGAATAAACTAAGGTGATAACTAAATAAATTTAACAGAAAAATATTAATATATATACATATATATATATATATATGTGAGCTGGATAATAATATTGTTGTTCTTTAAGTTTTCTTTCATTTTTATCATTTCAATATTTTTTACTGCCTTTACCTCATACCGATCACACTGATTGGGCCCCGATCTCTTCTTTAAAATTCACTACACAATGTACCTCACTCGAAGTTTCCAACTATATATAATAATAAAAATAGACTGTATTTTAAAATTTGATATAATTCAACATCTATAAAAAGTCTGGCTGCAAAGCTGAGCCAATGTATATAAATGTACCATGCAGTTGGTGGTCAATAAATTAAACTTTGTAAGTAAAACACACATATTCCATTTTATAGGAATGTACCTAGTACCTACCATTGGTTTCCACTAACTTTACATCCGACCAAATTCAAACCCATATTATTATTATTATTATTTTTTTTATATATAATTAATTTGGATTTGAATTATCTTTTATAAACTTTCCTGGTTATTAGCTAAAAGAATAACCAATAATAATATCTTTGTAGTTTCCAGGAACCACTGAATATCTCTATATATTTATTTAAGCAATGTTGTTAAACTTTAATCCTACTATCATGTGGTATATTACAAAAATTGTCATTGCATTTTAATTAATTTAATAACTAACAATAAAAAAACTTATATTAGTTTATAAAATAATAAAACAATATTTTTGAAATTATTTAACATATTATACTTATTGTTTCAGAAATCTTAGGAAATAATAACAAACTATTTAGACAAATTGTAAATCTTAATTTAATTTATAAACCTAAGATTAAATATTTACATATCTAAATCGTTAACTAATGTTAGATATATTTTAAAACTAAGATACAACATTGATTATATTTTAAAAATATCTCTATATACTTATTTAAAAATATTGCTAGAATTTTAACTAGCTTTGATGTGGCATGTTACGAAAAATGATGTTGTATTTTAATTAATCTAATAACTAACAAAAGAAAATTTATATTTGTTTACAAAATAACAAGATATATCTTAATTTTATTTCTAAAAGTAAGATTAAATATTTACATATTTAAATTGCTTACTAATGACAGATATATTTTAAAACTAACATAAATCACTGACTATATTTTTAAAATATCTCTATATACTTATTTAAACAATATTGTTAGAATTTTAACCAGATTTGATGTGGCATATTACGAAAAATGATATTGTATTTTAGTTAATCTAATAACTAACAAAAGAAAAGTTTATATTTGTTTACAAAATAATAAAATAATTTTTTTGAAATTATTTATTCTATTTATTGTTTTAGAAATCTTAGAAAACAATAACAAACTATTTTTTTAGCTGAAAACTTATTTTTGTATACACTATATTCACTATATAAACAATACTGAGTTTATAATGTTGACAATATACATATTGTAACGCCCGTGAACCAACTTTGGAGTTGGGAGTGTCGACCGACACCATGACGTAGTGTCGCTCGTCAGCATAAGTTGATTATGGCTTCGGGTTTGGTTTATTTTGCGAACGGTTTGATGGTTTGGTGAAATTAAACCAGAACCCTAGCTTTATAAGGGGGCGGGAATCTTCTTCTCCTTTTTATGTTTCTTGGTCACATACACCAAGGGGAAGGGAAAAAGAGATGGAGTTGTAGCCTCCAGTGTGAGCCGAGTTTGCTTGTGGGGTGAGGAGCTGAGAGGGCTGAGTTCCGGTTGTGCCGTAAGAGAAGGACAAAAGAGATAGATCTTCGTTATGGGTGTGGAGGAAGGATGAGAGTACTTGGTGTGGATTGAGAGAAACAATGAGGCTCTCTCCTAGCTATTATCCAGATAAGTCGTGTTGTTTGGTGTTTATTTGACTAGAGAATCGATGGTTGTGAAGGTTTATGAGTTGGTCGCAAAAGAGAGCTTGAAGGGAGGCTCTGTTCGTGATTTCTGTGTTGGTGTCGATCGACACCAACACCTACGGAGAGACATCGAGAACTGGTCCATGATGGCTTCTTCGGAGCAACGTTTAGAGGATGAAATGGAGTCTGATTTGGCTGAAATTTGGTGGGGAGCTTCGTGGTGCTATAAGCTTCACATCAAACGGTGGGTTTGGAAATGTTCGGTTGGTTTGTGTTTTGATCAAGTGTTTGTGGCATAGACGGTTTTGTGGTAAGGTTGGGGTGTCGAGCAACACCAAGGTGGTGTTGGCCAACACCAGCAAATTGTTGTGTGTTTGGGTCATAGGAGGACAGCTGGAGTTAGGTTTGGATGAGGGAAGATCGACGGAAGTGTCGACCGACACCATGTGTGTAACGCCCCCGAACTGTTCTATGACCACGAAGGCCATCGGACAGCACCGGGATGCCCTAAGGAAACGTTCACCAACGATCTGGTCGGGTGCAAGAACGGATCAGGACCCTTTGACCAGTCCGTCGGTGAGGTTCCTGACCACACGACACATCCTTGAGGCTTTGCAACCCTACAGACACGCCGTGTGTTGAGCCGACTCGGACAAAGTCTATATCAGCACCACTCGTCCGAATTAAAAGAAACCCGAATACTTTGATAATTAAAAGAGTTTATTACAAGCGATTTAAACAAAAGGTTGTAGAGGTTTTGGATAAGGCCTAGTGCCAAAGTTTGATTCGAAATAAAACATACTTGTATTTTACAATAGACACAAAACAAAAACTACTCGGGGTTCCTATCGTTCACCACGCCCTCTAGTTCCCTCTAGGGTTACCTGCAACACAAAAATTCATCATAAGTAATCTAAGATTACTTAGTGAGCTCAAGGTTCCTGCAAAGAAAATAATTTCCCCAACCCCAAACCCCAACATTAAACAACATGCAAGCAACACAAACAACATGCAAGCAAAGCAATCAACATGCGAGCGAAACAATCAACATGCAAGCGATATAATATCAATCACACAATCAGAGATAGCAATGCGGAAGATAATGAGCAAAGCAAATTAATCAAGCAAGCTAAAACCACAACATGCAACAACATGCAACAACAAAAACTTGAAATAAAACAATAGTTTTTAACAAGTTTTAATTTATGGGCCCGGTATGCATCCTCTTTCCCTAACCCCTCATGAACAACCGTATTGCAACCACAAAGGCATGCAATCAGACATCACTCAAAGCCACACCGTCGTGTAGACAGCTTCGGCCAGGGTAGCGAACCCAGTAACCTCCGAGCTCTTCGTAGCCAGCCCTACAAACACACGAACATGGGTTGCATGTCGCGGCTGCATGTGGTACGGATGGGAAGGATAGCAATACCAAGTCTTACTACGCTTAGCCGGAATTTCTCGCGGACTAAAACGCCTTAAGACTTCACCAAAGTTGATACTTGAGGTTATATGGTTTTTCAGCTCATAATTTTACAAGTATCTTAAGTTATCATCCTTGTTACTAGAACATTTCGAACTAGCAACGGGTGTAACCTCACCGCGCATGCATTTAAACAAGAAAATCACAAAAGAAATTCAAGTAAAATGCAACTAAATGATCATGCAAGCCATGCACTAGATGGATGTCTTTAATTCTCCATCTAGTCCGGTAAAATATGTTCCTGAACTCACAGTAAACCGGCGATGATCGGTCCCCTTGGGTGAAGCTTCTCTCGCGGCACACTCGGATCTCTTCTTCGGTTGAAATCGATTTCCTTATCGATTCAACTTGCGATCGATAGTCGATAGTCTTGGCTTGCTCCTTCTCTTCTCCTTACGGCAACACTCTTCTTCTTTCTCTCTTGCGGACTCGCTCACTTCTCTTTCTTTACTCTCTCGCTTCTCTCTCAATTTTTCTCTCCTTACCTCTTGTATTCTTGTGCGGAAATGAGAAGAGTGGTGCTCTATTTAAAGAGAGTTTGGGCGGTGGAGTCGGCCAATGCATGTGGAACACTCACATTTCCTTAGTGCTATTAGTGCATGTCATCACACTTGTAAGGAAGTCGATTAAGCCACCTTGATTTCCACTAACTCTTCCTTGAATTCTTTAATCCTCCACTAAGCTCCACTTTGAATTAAATAATTCCCACTAATTCCACTAACTTCTTCTTAATTGTTTAATATCCCACTAACTCCACTAACTCTTCCTTGATTAATTTAATCTTCCACTTCTTCTCTTGACTTAGGCGATTTTGATGAAGGAAGACTTTCTTGTGGGATCGGTTAGTGTTTCTCGGTCGATCGTCGGTCAGCTCTCGGCGATTCTCGATCCATCTCGGCACTCTCGGATAGTCTCTCAGACTTTCTCGGCAATTCTCGGTAATTTGCGGTACGCTTCAGACAACTCTCGGTCCTTCGGACATCTTCGGACAACTCGGCCATTTCTCGATCCGTCCAGAATTTCTCGGACTTTTCTTCATCAATCTTTCTTCTCTCCTTGTTGGCTTCCCTTCTTGGTCTTTTGGCCTTGAGTTTTATTTTTGAAATTTACCCCTTGGTGAGGGTCATTACATTCTCCCCCCTTAATAGAATTCGTCCCGAATTCCATAGGGTTCCGGATGTCCTGCTTCATCTTCTTCGGTAAACAGTTGAGGATACTTGGCACGAATCCTATCCTCATCTTCCCATGTGGTGACTTTACGGTTCTGCTTCCCCCAAAATACTTGGATTTGAGGAATGTTCCTGTTCTTCAATTTCCAAGTCCTTCTTTGCCCTATTCCAAACGGTCCTTTGGGGTATGTGAGATTTGGCTCCAACTCCTCGATAGGCTCGGGCACAATCATGTTAGGGTCTGGTACATGCTTCCGTAGTTGTTAAACATGGAAGACTTTATGCAATTGCATAACTTCGGGCATAGATAGCCGGTAGGCTACTTCTCCAACTCTTTTCTCGATCCGGTATGGTCCGATAAACCTTACCGCAAGCTTTCCCACTTTACCAAAACGATCTTTTCCTTTTTGTGGTGCAACCTTCAAGTATACCATATCTCCGACTTCAAATTTGACTTCTTGCCTTTTACGGTCTGCGTACTTCTTCTGACGATCATGCGCTTTCTTCTTGCTCTCACGAATGAACTTGATCTTCTTAGTGGTTTCATCATTGTGATTGAAGCTCGTCTTTTCTCCAACTTCTGTCCAACACAAAGGCGTTCGACACGGCCTTTTGTACATCGCTTCAAATGGTGACATGCCGATGCTTGAGTGATAACTGTTGTTGTACGCAAATTCAACCAATGGTAAGTTCTTCTCCCAATCCGATGACCATTCCAAAGCACACAGTCAGATCATGTCCTCTATGGTCCGGATAGTCCTTTCCGTCTGTCCATCGGTTTCTGGAGGGAATGAGGTGCTCATGTGAACATCCATTCCCATTGCCCTATGCAGATCTTGCCAAAATAATGACGCAAACTTTGGATCGCGATCAGAGACAATGTTTGCTGGCACATCATGCAACTTTAAAATCTCGTCTATATACTTCTCTGCCAAGACTGGCGCTTGATCCGTGCTTCTTACTGGAACCAAACGGGCTACTTTGGCTATATTAGCTATTAATTAATAAATTTAGCTACGTAAACATCACTATTGGTTTGTGGCTATATTAGCTACGTATTGATGACGGTTAATTCGTGGCTAGATCTAGCTACGAAGCAATCACTTTTATTTAGTGTCATACTATAGCTACGAAATTGTCACAGTGTTTAGTGACTATATTAGCCACGTTTTGATCACCGTATAATTTGTGAAAATATAGCCACAAATTTAAAGAGTAACATGTTAGTAGCTTAGCTGTTAAGCCATGATTTATGTTGGTGGCATTATTGTAACAAAGCTACAAATATAATTTGTTTAGTGGCTGATTATTTTGCCAAAATTATACAATAAAATTAATTACTAAAACCAAAAACTTGTAAAGAAAAGCCAAAATCACAAAACATGAAATCCAAATAACCATATTTTACATTACCATGATTAGTTTGATGTTTACATTTTACCAAAAAGACTTGCTAAATAGCACATTAAGTAGTCTTATCTTACATTTTACCAAAAGACTTAAGTCTATCCGTTAGAAAGTTCAACAAAAAAACTTAACCATCATTGACCGAAACTTAAATACCGAATGATGCACACCAAGCATCTAAGTTACCTTGGTGTGAAGATGGAGCTATAACAGGAGTTGTAGAAGCTGGAGCAGGAGAAGCTGGAACATGAGCAGTTGTTGTAGAAGCTGAAGCAGGAGCAGCTGTTGTAGAAGTTGGAGCATGAGCAGCAGCAGAAGTTGTAGCAGCAGCAGCAGCAGCAGCAGAGGGTTGTCTAATTCCAAGAGACTGCATGATCAGATTAAGTGCTTGTCGTGATGCAACCAGCTCTTCCATAACCGTTCCCATGTTAGTATTCAAATATGCAACATTGGTGTTGAGCGTCTTGAAGTTTGTCTCCAAACTAGAGATACGCACTTCCATGTCCAGGTTGCGAGAAATAGAAGCAGCTACTTTCTCAGAAGGATTGATTTCCCGGTATTGAACACTGCCGATTCCATAGACATACCCATTTTTAGACTGTCCACGCTGTGAGAGAAACAAAACAAATATCAAACATATATTCAAAAGCAAACATATACATATATAATGCAAACAAACAAACTTAACCAAACAAACAAAACAAAAAGAGAGCAAGACATTTCACCAATATATACATACCATAGAGCATGAGGCATTAAGAAAGATAAAAGATTTTTTTAAGAGAGTACCTTCAGATATTCTTTGTTCAACAGAATACGAGAAGGAATAGCACTAGATGTGGCAGTTTGGCTGTGCGGAGAACCATCTTCAGTTGTAATCTGTGAAACAGCTTCCTCTACTTTGTTGACAACACACTCAGCACGATGGTCGATGAAAGTTCCATCTTTGCGTATGTGTGTCTTCCGCACAAGATCAGTGTAGGCTGGTGGTTCATCCGATCCAGACTCAATCATCTACAAAAAGAAAGATGAAACATTAGTATAGATGTGAAAGTAAATAATAACAGAGGAGAAGTATAACACTTACCATCTCATGCTCAATCTGCAAAAAACACTTAGGACCTACACAATGCTTGTGAATCCCTTTGCCATCAGGATTAGATAAGCGGCTTGCAGCAGCATTCTTGCTCTTCTTCTTTGTAACATCCGCGAACCAATTTTTGTAGTTTTGGTGTGGGTGTCGATCGACACCCTTGGTGTATCGATCGACACCATGATTTTCGGTTTGGTCGGGTTTGTTTTAATTGCTATTTGGTTCAGTTTGGTTCAATTAGAATCCCTAAATCGTATTTATAAGTGACTAAACGACGTATTAAGGGTTTTGGGAAGTTTCATTTGTCGCCGTTAAGTGAGAAAAAGGGGGAAAAGGAGAGAAAACGTTTCTGTGAGTTTTTGGGCTTGTTCTTGGTGTTTTGGAGAGATCTGTGGCTGTAGAAGGGATAGCTGTAGCTGGGAACGAAGGAGAAGCTCCTGGGGGTGTTGTTTCCATCGATTTCTCAACCCGGATCTTCTATATTTGAGGTGAGTGCTTGACCATGGTTGATCTAAGCATGAGATCTCTTTTGTTTGGCTGTTCCTTTTCTTTCTGTGGTGTTTGTTTGCTTGGGTGTGTTGTTTTCGAGTTTCCCATAGGTTTGTGTGTCATTTGGGTGAGTTTGGGAACGAAATCGGGATGATTGGAATCAGGATCCGTCGTTTGTGTTCGTGCAGTTCACGTCTACAGGTATGGCATCGATTGACACCGTTCGAGCATCGGTCGACACTGTTTGTGTCAGCATCGGTCGACACCTTTCAAGCATCGGTCGACACCATGGCTCATAGCATCGATCGACACCGGTTCAAGCGTCGGTCGACACCAGTCTCAACCGAGAGTTGTTTTCCTGGTTTGATGTATTGCTTGTGTTTTGTTTGCTTGCTTAAACTTGAGGGTCTCATATGCTTGTGTGTATAACCCAGTAGATGGGAGGACGGCCTCACTAAGTATTTATGATAATACTTACACATCTCAATTGTTGTATGTGGTGTGTAGGTAAAGGCAAAGTGTGATCGTGGAATCAAAGGCGATGAGGAGGAGGATGTTCTAGAGGCTTGATTGATTGTGGTCTAGCTATTGTTAGGTTGCTAGTATTGAGTTGATAGAACATTGTAGGATATTGGAACCTTGCTATTTCATTGTTGGTTTGGATTATTGCATTATTGATTATTGGTTTATTTATGTTGGAATTTTTATTGGATTAATGGAATTGTTTTCTTTGGTTATCCGCAGTTGTTGATTGTTGCTAGGATGTTAGTGGGCATGAGACCACTAGTGAATTATATTATATGATAAAAAAAAGAAGGGTTGTTTCATTCTTTGCTGGTTATGTTCCCCAATACTCCATTAGAGTGTCCCAATCAGCCTCGCCAATGTACTTGGGTTTCTTATTTGCCCTCTTCTTTTTGCTGATGCGGTCACAAACTGATTTCATAGTGTGCTGCTTCCAATGGTAGTAGACAGTGTCATGAAAACGAGGTTCCCAGTAGTAGTGTTGCTACAAAACAAAAGGTACTGGCATTGTCCCATCGCGGCGAAGATTCAATGCATGTCTTCTACATAACGCAACAAGATCCATCATTGATTTAATGTTATCTTTTGTCTTCCCAGGAACATTTAAAACCGTGTTGATGAGATTATCAAAAAAGTTCTTCTCGATATGCATGAAGTCAAGGTTATGTCGAAGAAGAAGATTTTCCCAGTAAGGCAACTCCCAAAATATACTTTTTTAACCCAGTTATGATGAACCCCATATCCATCGATGGTTCGAGCAGGCTGCTGGTGTCTGTTTCCTCCACAATCGACTGTTCTAAACAACCCCAAAATATTGTTTATTCTTTCGTGAAGAATCTCCTCTCCATTCAACCATGGTGGATGATCATCTAGTTCTTCTTTCCCCCGTCGAAAGGCCTGAACATTACGCCTGTATGGATGATCTTGAGGTAAAAACATTTTGTGGCAATCAAACCAACTATGTTTCTTTCCATTTGTTAACCAAAATGATTTTGTCTCATCTAGACAATATGGACACGATAAACGACCATGCGTCGTCCAACCAGACAACATGACATATGCTGGGAAGTCGCTGATTGTCCACATCAACACAGCTTGCATCGTGAATTTGGACTTTCTTGATACATCATACGCTTCCACACTGTCACTCCATACACTTTGCAATTCTTCGATCAACGGTTGAAGATAAATATCTAGACTTTTTTTTTTGATGCTTTGGCCCATGAACAAGTACCGATAGAAAAAAAAAATTCCTTTTTCATGCACATATCGGGCGGCAAATTATAGGGAGTTACGATAAGAGGCCATATTGGATGTGCCTCTCCATTCATACCAACATGATTAAATCCATTCGTTGATAAGCCAAGATAAATATTGCGACTTTCGGCAGCAAAGTTAGGATATACCTCATTAAAATGTTTCCATGCTACTCCGTCAGATGGGTGCTGCATTTCTCCTTCGGTAGACATATGTTCAGCGTACCATCACATAGCCATTGCAGTCGCCTCTAACTGGTATAACCTCTTCAACCGATCTGTAATCGGCATATAAAACATTCTCTGCTTAGGTCTATTTTTCCCTTTCCCATTGTTCGAATGGTATCTATCTTTATTACAGAACCGACACTGTATTAGATCTCGATCGTCTCCTTTCCAAAAGAGCATGCAATTATCCTCGCAAACATCAATCTTATATACTGGTAGCCCAAGCTCTCTTGCCAGCTTCTTTGTCTCGTAGTATGATGCAGGAGCTTTATTTGGTGTGGGTAAAACAGCTTTGAAAGTCTGTGATAGCTCATCAACGCATGCTTCCATCATATTATAATCAGATTTTGCTTTCAACATACGGGAAGCCAGGTACAGCTGAGAAATTCCTTCCGGACATCCATCATAAAGAGGCTCTTTAGCGGCTTCAAAAGCTTCAAAAACACTATCAACATATGCCTCTTCATGTGTTGCTTCCATTGTATTCTCCAACACGTGTGGAGACGCCGCCTCTGGTACAATATTAACATCTGTGTATGGAAAATACTCATAAGTATTTCTTGGAGCTTGAAAATTTTTAGCATTTGGCGGCAACATTGCTTCTTCACCGGTAAAATGACTTGCCCCAAAGATTCTCCAACATGATAATATTATTCTCCATGGTTCAGCCAAATATAGTAATTTCCTTTAAATCTCACCCGATAAAGATGTCTAGTGACCGTTCTTGCATCACGCTGCTTTCCATTCTTACACCGAGCAAAAGGACACAACAAAGTGTTGGTTTCCCAATAAGATGCTTGATTACAAGCAAATTCGATTAAAACATCAATCCTCGTCATAAATGTTTCTAAAATACAATTTCTCACTGGATCAATACGTTGATCCATCCACTCTTGATATTGAAAATAATAAGACATGAAATTTTTGAAAAGAAAAACAAAACTCTCTCCCAATTTTTTTTTTTCTTACTTGCTTAATGGATATGGAAACTAAAGCGAGAAACGTTTAGCTTTTATAGAAAACCTTAGCCACGACCTAGCCACAAACGAAACGTGGCTAATATAACTATGAATTTTTTTATAGCCAAGATTAAGCCACTAAAATAAATCGTGACAATATTTTGAAGATATTCTCTCCACTATTGGTTCTACAAACTTTCAATCTTGTCGAACTAGTTGGATTAGACGGCTCATTCAGTGGGATGACCACAAAAATTTCACGAATTATTTAGTGGCTATACAACCATATCACTTTAACTCCGATGGAACGTATAATTCGGTGGAGAAGTGACGAATTTGTCACGATCGATATTAGTGGCAACGATAATTTGGTGGGTTAGTCACGAATGAGCCATGAATGTACTTTGTGACAGTGAGCTAGTCACGAGTTAGCTACGAACGGTATTGTGGCTATAGAGTCTTCTTACTTTTCCGTGGTACAGTGTGATGGGATGGATAATTCGGTGGAATAACCACGAAATAGCCACAAAATTGTTCGTGTCTAGTTAGCCACGAATGTATTTCTGACATATCAGTGACAAATATAGTCACGCCGTCGGTTCGTGATTATTTTATGGCCTGTTCGTGACAAATAAATTTTTAGTCATGATGATTGGTGACAGAAATGTGGCTATACATTATTTTTACTAGTGGATCCTGTGTGATGAATGAGAATCCGGATGCGGTCCTTTCACATATACATAATCTAATTGTATTTTTCACATATAACGTTAATATATAATAACATGTTATACCAATAACTGCAATGGTATTAATATTAACACTAATCATTATTGTAAATTTGATATATTAAGATCTCTAAACACGATCACAACAGTTTGTAATACCAGATCACAGATCAATAAATATTTTGTTGGATTTTTTTTTAGATTTTATAATTAACGAATTTGATATTGCACCCAAACTAAAATAGTAGTACCGACTATATGTCAAAATTGGAGTATAAAATTAAGTAAATTAAATATATAATTCTATAAAATATATAAAATAAATAAATTTTCTACTATTATTTTATAATAAATAAATCTAAATTTACGTAAATATTTTTACACGATATACAGCATGGATCACTATCTAGTAAAGATATTATATATCCACCATATTCGAATAACCTTGTCATGAGATATATCTTAAAGTTTTTTCTCAAAAAAAAAAAAATTTAAACAAAACAAAAAAATACCTTGTCAATTGTCATGAGATATAACCGCCAATATCTACTTATTATTGAGTTGTACATCACTCAAGTATTTTGATTGGGAATATTAAACATTCGACCGTTCGATTATTATTATTACCTCACATAGGAATATAAAAATATTTCAATAAGAGAACTTTAAAATTGCATTACGTACGGATATATGCGAAAGAAGTTAATTACGACGAATATTTGGAAAATAAAACATTTACTGTAACAACTAGATTCTAAAACAGGGTAGAGTCATACATGGGCCTTTAAATTGACACGAAGTAATATTTACTGGAATGAACTATATTGATCGAGTTTTGAGTTAGAGGTAAATTTAGGGGTTCATATATTACATAGGATATAAGAAATTATCAACACTCATTGGACTAGTGATATACTGATGGCATCTCTTCAAATATGTAATTATATATGCCTGATATATGTACATACACATGCCTGATATTTATTTCACAAAAAAAAAACAAAAAAAGGTAACTAGATATATGTTCTGTAAAGTTGTATTTGTATAGCTAAACAAAAATCATCAGCAGTGAAAATGATTTGTGTAAGAAAAGAAGAAACCAAACAAAACAGATGAGTAGTACAAATAAAACACACTAAATTTAATTATCAACATTTTCTCCTTTCCTTTTCACTATCTACTTTAGAGCATCTCCAAAAGTATTGTATATATTTTACTCCAAACTCTATATTAATATATTTAGAGTAAAATCATCTTTATACCCTGTATTATTTGGATTAACATTTTCATTTCTCTATATAAATTTTTTAGTAACTAAGTAATGCCTCAATTTTTACATCTTATCATTTTATATCTACACATTTTTGCATTTAATATAATTTTTTTAAATGTAATAAAATTTTGCATTTAATATAAATTTATAAATATTTTTAAAAAGCTATTAAATTAATTAAAATTTTGAAATACAACAATAACATATTTTTAACTTAGAAATATAATGACATACCAAACAATAAATTTAGATACATAACTAGTGCCATAAATTAACATATAAACAAAAAAATTCAAATAAAAACATGTTGTTAACAAAATAAAACATATTGCAAAGTAGTGATTAACAATCCGGTAGATCATTTCCGGATACATTAATGTTTTCAAAATATTTCCCTGATGAAGTAGATTCCAAGAATTTCATGCTCGATATAGACAAATCAAGAATAAAGACACTCATTTTTCACTTCAAAACGCTTTAATTGATCGTTTGTAGGAAAAATACATTAACAATGATGTTTAAATAAAAAATGTATCAGTCATTTGTTTTTTCTATTTATGAGATGGAATGAAATTTTATTTTAAAGCTTAATTTTAATAAAAAAAATTCTATTTTATTAATTTTTTGTTAAAAGTAAAATAAATGAACATAATTTTGTAGATTTTAAAAGTAGAGAGTTATCTTAAAAATTAATAACCAAATAAAAAAGTATATATATATATATATACTTAAAATATACATTTTAGAGTAAGAAATAGAGTTAACCATTGGAGTAAACCTCTATTCTATTTTCAGAGATCTCTATATTTGGAGTAAAATATAGATGAAACCAATGTTTTATGTTTTAAGTATTTCTCCAAACTGAATATTTGGTCTAAAACCATCGCCAATGATATTTTGTATCTTGCTCCAAAAATTACAGCAACTACTATTTCTTTCTCTATTTTTGGAGCAAAAATTTTTTATTTACAAAGTACTCCCTCAATTTTGATATATTATCATTTTATAGCTAAAAACTATATAATAAAATGTTACTATAACATAAATTAATTTAAATTTTAAAATATAAAAATAACTTAGCTACTAAATTAATTGAAATTTTAAAATAGAAATAGAACTCTTCTTGAATTTCAAGAATTTCTTGCTGGATATAGACAAATCAAAGACAAAGAAGCTCATTTCTCACTCTAAAGTGCAATATTTGATTATTTGTGGGAAAATTATATTAATGATAATTTTTTAATAAATAGATATGCATAAATAATTTCTATTCTGTTTATGTTTTGTAATGAAATTTTATTTTTAAATGATATCATAAATTAATTAGATATTTGTTTAAAGTAAACTAAGTGGGTAGAATTTGTAAATTTTAAGATCAAAAGACTATGGTAGAAGTTAATTAAAAAAAACCTTAATCTAGAAACTTATCAAAATTTGATTCTTATAATGATTTAAAAAAAAAAAAAAAAAAAAAAAAAAAAAAAAAAAAAA
>NC_025686.1:16136709-16166392 GCF_000633955.1 Camelina sativa
TACCGGAGCAAATAAAACAAAGTGAAACATAATCCAATATGGAAAGTTTAACAGAACTCAAAGAAAAGTTAAAATCGGTTTTGTAAGAAAATTCAAATGGAACCGATATAAACCGGCTAAAAAAACAATTTCATATCGGTTGAATTTATTGTGAACCAATTTTATTAGATAGCATAGAACTTACCCCTAGCTTTCGAAGGGACCTCGTTCTTGTTAATATCCCTCGGGAGAACAACGGACAATTGTACCGGTTGATGAGTTAAGCTAAATCGTCTTTTATTTTGTATTGAATTGAACCAACAATTGTACCGGTTAACCTTTAATGTAATTGAACCGATATAAACCGGCTAAACAAAAAAAAAAAAATTTGTTAAATTTTATTGTGAACCAATTCGATAGGTAGATTCAATTCAACGGTAAATAGATAGATTGACGACTGTCTCCGGCGATGATCTTGAGGCCGAGTGGCCTGCTCTCCGATTCCGAAGATTGGAGCTAAGCGCGGTGGCGTTATGGAATATGGATGGAGTCTCTGGTGCCACTAATTAGAACAGGTACGTGTTTGCTAGGGCATTTGTAGATCCTCATTATTTAACTGTCATCTGCTATTAGTCTCTCCAGCCCATTAACCCTTATTACAAAAACACAAAGCCCAACTACTTTCTTCTTGTTTTGTGTTGACTTTGTCTAGTCTCATTGACTCTTCTTCTTCTTCTTCTTCTTCTTCTTCTTCTTCTTCTTCGTGAGACAACTTCCTCTTCTCTTTTCTCATAGATTCTTCTTTTCTCTTTTGCAGATTCAATCAAGGATACAATTCCAACACACAAGGTTTCTCCATAAGGTTCTCGTTATATATCTCGTTATGATGATTGTTTCTTGGCTGCTCAAGTTTACATTCAAAATTACTATGAATCTTGTTTCCTTGAAAATTTTATATGTTGATCAGAAAATTACTTTGCTAAATTTTAATGTAGTTTAAATTGATGAAGAAAGACCTTTGCCTTTTGCTGCAAAAACTGCCGCATGTATTTTTTTTTTTTTTTTTTTTTTNTTTTGACGATCTACTGCCGCATGTATTATTATGTCAATAAGGGTATATAGCCTATGTTCTCCTTACCAATTATCATGAATTTTTAATTAATTAATGCTGAGCCAAACGCTACCGGGATTTCCAAACAGAACAGTTGCGAATTGGTGAGCAGTTGTTTAGTAGTTCTTATTATTATATTACTACTTTACTAGGCTAGTAATACTAGCCATGGAAATGTTTTATATATATAAAATATAACTTGCTTAGGGTTGTTATTTAGAAAAATGTCTATATTTCTGAATTAATATTTATTTTTTGCTTTACAATGAAATCCATTGTATTATAGTATATGATTCTCATTGTAGATACTTTATATTATTGTGGTTTAATTGGAGTCTGTATAGTTTAGGATTAGCTGGTTTAGAGGTTTTGATTTAGGCCTGGTCAATCTTATTATATAAAGTTCAATGACAAAATTTCTTATTAACGAGATCGTGATACATGTCAAAAATATTGATAAGATGTTGACACGTGTCAAAAATAAATATAGAAACAAATTTGATTTTTACTATTTTACTAATCAACATGAATTAGAAACAAATTTGATTTTTACTATTTCACTAATTTACGTGAATTAGAAACAAAATCTTTACTAAACCTAACAAAATCTTTACTAAACCTTTACTAGATTTTCCTATTTCAATATCTAACCGTAGGAGATATCCTATTTAATTTGATATTGGCCACGTCTTTTTGTTTAAATATGTCAATTAATTTGATTTCTACTATTCTATGTGAATTATTGTCCACATTTCTAGAAACAAAAAAAGTTCAAAAAATATTTACCTATCACTATAAAGAAGGAAATTGAGCATATCTCTTATTTTATAAAGATATCTACTAAGTGGTATCCCATATCAAATAAAAACCTTGAGTATAGTAGAAAATCATGAACACCAAAGAGACAGTTATAAACCATGAGACATCGGAAAACCATACTAGCAAAAGAAAACGGGGTATCATGAGTAATGATCAGATTGCTATGATGGAAAAAATACTTGCAGATGAACCTCATAGATTTAGCTACACTTCAAATATGGGTAGACAAACTAAATCAATATGTAAGTACAATATTTATATAATGCTACACATATATATACGATTAAATTATATTGTTTTAATTTTTAAAAATTTTCATTATCTAACATTGATTACCAAAATATAGGGTTCACAAATAACAACTTTGCAACTTAAACTTTGCAACTTAAACGATGGTAAGGAATTTTATTGAATTTATCTTATACAATTTGTAAACACCTCCATCTAAGAGCTTATTATATTTCGCTTATACATTTTTTGAATACTTCCATCTGATCCAAAAAAAATTATCCGCAGGATTTACAACAAAAGATATGTTTCAAAAGTAGCTCGAACTAGCAAGCAGTCAACACCATCGAATTTATGTCTTGATAAGAATCAAGATAATCCTGTTATAGACCCAAAACGAAGATCTTTAAGATACTATTCAAGGAACTGTGCATCATTCTCTTCTTCAAAAGTTTGGAAATCAGTTGTCTGAAGGAAGTATTATTGAAATTTATGATTTCAATGTGCAAGATACTACAGAGTTTCTGACCACAAATTCCAAATAAGATTGACAGAAAGGACGAGAGTTACCAGTGTAGGACAAGAAAGCTGTCAAAAAATTTTGATTTCGAAATTATGAGGAATTTGTCAAATTACAAGATCACACAATTGATTTATATGGTACGTAAATAATTTATTAATTTAAATTATATGTTTCGCATAAGCATGTTTAACATTATTTAAATACAGATGCGATCGGATATATTAAACATATGGACAAAATTGATGTTCGTACTACAACTATATCCACCTTAAGAAAGGTCACTCTGACTTTATTACTAGAAAGGTAAGTTAGACGCATCAATTAATACTCCCTCTGTCACACAAAGATTGATGTTTTGAGATATTTTTTTGTCCCACAAAGATTGATGTTTTGTAAATTTCAAGAAGTAATCATTGAAAATATTTAAAATTTTGAATTGTTATTGGTTTAAAATTAAATAATATAACTTAGTCAAAGAAAAAAATATATTTAAACTCATTAATCATTGTTTTCTTAAAATGTGTAATATCCCAAAACATCAATCTTTGTGGACAGAGGGGGTATTATTCTATATAACTATATGTTTTATGTAAGTTCATTAGTTAATAGTAATTTTTCTTTGGTGATATAGTGGAAACGAAATACCTGTAACATTATGGACAGAACAAGCAGAACACTTGGAAGACAAATATTGTGGAGTGGAAAATAATAATATTGTGCTCATCATGACGAGTGTCTTGGTCAAGATATATAAAGGGGAAATATATTTGTCAACATCCTCAGGCACAAAATTTTATTTGACATGTGTATTAATAGTCTCAACCACAGAATCACACTTTTTACACCAAGCACCACATTGGACACTTCGGTGTATCTATTGACTTTTATAGATAGTTTTTACTAACTAAAAATATTTATTTTAAATTCTTTAAAATTTAATTTCATTTTAAAAACTCTAAACCCGCACATCGGGCGGGTCCTAATCTAGTTGTATATAAATCTCCAATTGTACATTTTACCTTAATTAATGAGAATGGGATTATTTTACTAATATGGTATCAGAGCAAAATATCTCTCTCTCACCGTCTAACAAACTTCTCCGACGACAAATTTGAATCATCGCCAACGTTTGTTTCTTTTTTCCGATTTGATCCTTTTCGCTGTAGCTTCTTGCGTCTTCTTCTTCTCTTTCGATTCCTTCTCTAGTTCGACTACCTCTCGTTTGATTGGAGCTCGATCTGCCATGGGAAAACGAAAGACAACATCGAAGTATCGCTCATCTACACCGGATCTGCCAGAAAATGATTCTCCGATCTCTCGTGACAAGTCTCGCAGCTCGTCGCCTCTGGATCTGCGCATCAGGCACTCGACACTCGTCCTTTGTCGTTTTCTCCTCCTTTCACGGTTTCGAATTCTCCTCACAACATCCACAGTCCCTATCATCTTCATAGCTACGATCATCCAGGTTTGGTTCTTGTTCTTGATCTCTTAGATGGAACAAACTATGGAACTTGGATTGTAGCTATGACTACGAGTATTGAAGCTAAGAATAAGTTAGGATTTGTGGATGGCTCTATCATTCGACCTGCGGAAACTGATCCTTACTATCCTATCTGGAAGCGATGTAACAGTATGGTGAAATCATGGATGCTTAACAGTGTGATGAAGCAGATCTACTCAAGTATCTTGTACTTTGCTACCGCTGCAGAGCTCTGGAAAGATCTGTACACTCGTTTTCACAAGTCTAATCTCCCACGATTGTATTCGCCAACAGATTCATTCGCTTCGTCAAGGTAGCATGGATTTATCTACTTATCATACGAAGACTCAATCGTTGTGGGAAGAACTGTCTAGTCTTCAGGTGACTGCGAGGATTGTTTAAGATTTATTGGCTGAAAGAGAGACAAACCGTGTCACTGATTTCTTGATGGGACTCAACAGTAATTATGACACTGTGCGTAGTCAGATACCGATGAAGAAGAGCCTGCCGTCTTTGTCTGAAGTCTACAATATGCTCGATCAAGATGACTCTCAAAGGTCGGCTGCTATACCTCCATTGTCTGGCACTCTTGACTCCTCAGCATTTCAAGTTACTCAACAGCAATCTCAGGGCACATCTTCTGGTGGATATAACTTTCAGAGAGGAAATAAGCCAGTGTGCACTTTCTGTGGTCGAACTGGTCACGTTATGGATAAGTGTTACAAGAAAAATGGCTATCCTGTTGGTCATCCTCGTTTCAAGTCTTCACGGATCATCCCTACAGCAGCTAACATCATTGCTGAGAATGATTCTGACGGTAGCATCATCACAGAAACTCCAAAACTGAGTGATGATCTCTCCACAGAACAGATGCAACAGATAGTTTCCTTCCTCAACACCAGAATCCATAGCTCTGCTCCCACACCTGAAGTTCATGCGGTTTCAGTGTCTTCCATCCCTTCTTCTTTACCTAATGGTCCAACACCTGGTAACTTTTATCCCTCTATCATTTGTTCTTTTTCCAGTGTTGATAGGCCAGATCTTTTATCTCAAACTAAGCGTTATGTCTGTTCCACTAATAGCAATCTTATTGCTATCAATACTTGGGTGATAGACACGGGAGCTACTAATCATATTTGCCATTATAAATCCTCTTTTTCCACCTTCCAGCCATTTTCTAATACTAACGTAAACCTTCCTAATGGGGGTCTAGTGAGCATTGTTGGGATAGGATCTATTCATTTGGGCAACCACTTAGTTCTCCAAGATGTCCTTTTTATTCCCCAATTCAAGTTTAATCTCTTAAGTGTCAGTTGCTTGAAAAATCCATGGGTTGTAAAATCTGGTTTGATGAGAATTCTTATGCTCTTCAGGATCTTTCTCGGGACTTAATGATTGGAATGGGTAGACAGGTGGCTAATCTCTACTTTCTGGACATAGAGTCAATAAATTTACATGTCCATAAAGCTTCTTTTCTTGCTGCTACTGTCACGTCTCATGATCTCTGGCATAAACGGTTAGGTCATCCTTCTCTTTACAAGCTTCAGTCTCTTTCTAATGTTTTACATTTCAAGTCTGAACCAAAACTTTTGAAAGATTTCCATTGTAAACCTTGCCATTTGGCAAAGCAAAAACATATACCGTTTTCTAAGAATAATATAAAAAAATCTTCCTTTAGAATTGGTTCATATAGACACTTGGGGTCTTTTCTCTGTTCCTACTCACGATGGTTTCAAATATTTTTTGACCATTGTTGATGATCATTCACGGGCTACCTGGGTTTATCTAACGAAAAGTAAATCAGATGTTCTTCACATTTTTTCTTCTTTTGTTCAAATGGTTGAAACTCAGTTTGAGACTAGAGTTAAGGGAGTTAGGTCTGATAATGCTCAAGAGTTTAATTTTACTCAATTCTATCAATCAAAAGGAATTGTTTCTTTTCATTCCTGTCCTGAGACTCCACAACAAAATTCTGTTGTAGAAAGAAAGCATCAACATATTCTCAATGTTGCCAGATCTCTTTTATTCCAATCACATCTCCCACTCTCTTATTGGGGAGATTGTGTTCTCTCTGCTGTTCATATCATTAATCGCCTTCCAGCTCCCGTGCTTGATGAGAAGAGCCCGTTTGAAGTTCTCACTAAGTCTATTCCTACATATGACGAGCTTTGTGTTCTTGGCTGTTTATGTTATGCTTCCACATCACCTAAGAACAGACATAAGTTTGATCCTCGAGCCCGAGCCTGTGTTTTTCTTGGGTATCCTTCTGGATACAAAGGTTATAAACTCCTTGATTTAGAAACCAATGATATTTTCATTTCCAGACACATTGTTTTTCATGAAACGCTCTTTCCTTTCGCTAAGTCAGAATTGTCTCAGGAAGCTACGAATTCTTTTCCTGATCTGATTAGCAAGTCTCCTATGCTTCCTCATATATCTGGTGTTGAAGTTTCCCCTTCTTCATCTTCTTTAGAGACTATGCCTTCTGCTAGTCCTAATGATGTCCCTGAATCTTCTATTCAAACATCGCATAGGAGAACCAAAAAGCATGCTTATCTTCAAGATTACTACTATCATTCAGTAGGGTCTTCAACCATTCACGAGATTTCTCAATTTCTCTCTTATGACAAAGTGTCAGAACTTTATTGTTCCTTTTTAGCCTGTATTGATAAAAACAAAGAACCCTCAACCTACGCTGAAGCTAAAGAATTTGAGGTGTGGTGTTGGGCTATGGATGATGAGGTTGATGCTTTAGAAATTACCTGTACCTGGGATATTTGTACTTTGCCTCCAAACAAGAAACCTATAGGGTGCAAATGGGTTTATAAGATCAAGTACAATGCTGATGGCACTATTGAGAGATACAAGGCGCTTGTTCCTAAAGGTTATACACAAACAGAGGGAGTTGATTTTCATGATACTTTTTTCTCCGGTTTGCAAACTTACTTCTGTGAAGCTCCTTATCGCAATCTCTGCTATCTATGGTTTCTCTCCTCACCAATTGGACATCTCGAATGCCTTTCTTAATGGTGATCTCGACGAAGAAATCTATATGAAGCTTCCTCCAGGATATGCCTCTCGTAAGGGGGACTCTCTTCCTCCTAATGCTGTTTGCAAGCTGAAGAAATCCCTATATGGACTCAAACAAGCTTCTCGTCAATGGTTTCTCAAGTTCAAATCGACTCTCATTGCTTTGAGGTTTGTGCAGTCTCATTCTGATCATACTTGTTTTCTGAAAATCAATCTTGATCTCTTCTTGTGTGTTCTCGTTTATGTGGATGACATCATCATTGCTAGCAATAATGATGCTGATGTGGAAGAGTTTAAAGATCAGCTTAAGTCCAGTTTCAAATTACGTGATCTTGGTCCACTCAATTACTTTTTGGGTCTGGAAATTGCAAGATCTGCTGATGGCATTCACATATGTCAAAGGAAGTATGCTTTGGATCTTCTAGATGAAACTGGTCTTTTTGGCTGTAAGCCTTCTAACATCCCTATGGATCCTAGTGTTAAGCTTTCTCAGGATACTGGTGGTGATTTTGTTGATGGCAAAGTTTATCGGCGACTCATTGGACGGCTCATGTACCTTCAGATCACTCGCCCTGACATTACCTTTGCTGTCAACAAGCTCAATCAATTTTCTGAAGCACCTCGGCATGATCATCTCCAAGCAGCCTACAGAGTTCTCCACTACATCAAAGGCACTATTGGTCAAGGTTTATTTTACTCTTCCAATGCAGAACTTCAGATTCAAGCTTTTGCTGATGCGGATTATAATTCTTGTCTAGACACGAGACGTTCCACTTCAGGCCATTGCATATTCTTGGGTACATTTTTGATTTTCTGGCGATCCAAGAAACAACAGGTTGTGTCGAAGTCCTCTGCAGAATATGAGTATCGTAGTCTTTCCTTGATCACTGATGAACTTGTCTGGCTCACTAAGTTTTTCAAGGAACTCCAGATTCCTCTGCATAAACCGACTCTTCTGTTCTGTGACAATACGGCTGCCATTCACATCACCAATAATTCTGTCTTTTACGAGCGCACGAAGCACATCGAATCCGATTGTCACAGTGTTCGTGAACGGTTAGTTGCAGGTTTGTTCAAGCTACTTCATGTTAACACTCATTTGCAGCTTGCTGATCCTTTCACGAAGGCTCTTCACCCTGTTCCCTTTCAACAGTTGATAAGCAAGATGGGTCTTCTCAACATATATGCCCCATCTTGAGGGGGACTATTATAGTATATGATTCTCATTGTATATACTTTATATTATTGTGGTTTAATTGGAGTCTCTATAGTTTAGGATTAGTTGGTTTAGAGGCTTTGGTTTAGGTCTGGTCAATTGTATATAAACCCCCCAATAGTACATTTTACCTTAATTAATAAGAATGAGATTATTTTACTAATACATTGTTCCACAACTTTTAGTATTCACAGGCTTGCCTCATATTTCAAACTATTTATCTGTATTTTGGCATTTGGGTGTGCTGTTCTGGTCATGGGAAGAATGATGTGTTA
This sequence comes from Camelina sativa, assembly GCF_000633955.1. Classification (NCBI taxonomy): domain Eukaryota; kingdom Viridiplantae; phylum Streptophyta; class Magnoliopsida; order Brassicales; family Brassicaceae; genus Camelina; species Camelina sativa. The sequence continues at coordinate 16,145,371 of NC_025686.1, forward strand.
TGTGTTCTTCTTCGGCAGTCAATTAGACAGGAAGTGATTACTGAGGTATGCCTATATCTCAAAATTGTTCCTGGTATATGAGAAGAATGGGAATTTTCCTTTTGTTGATCTTTTAGTTTTACGTACTCTCTCGTTACTGTGGCATGAACCATGCATGATCTGATGATCTCATATAAAATGCATTAGTTTGTAATGAGCTCTGAAACAGAATGCAGTATTAGGACAAGTGCTCTTGCGGGGTTATATCTTTCGGAATTACTGTCCACCACTGGAGTTTATTACCATATATATATGCTTACCCTTTTTGAGGGTGTCGATGGTACCAAAAGCAGATCATAGTTCTGTCTTCAGAAAATTCTGCTGCTTTAAGTCGAGCAATAATAATATAGCCTATCTCATTTGTATTCTCAGCAATTAAAATTTAAAAATGTACAAGTGGCAGAGTAACTTTTTCTTGGATGAAAAGTAAGAAGTAAGTAAACAGAGAAGAAATGCCCTGTTACAAAGCAGAACACTGAAGTAAAGGTCTCGTCTATTTGAAGGACAAGTACGTGTAACAACAGGACGACTTTAGAACTTATTACATTTTCTACTGTAAATGCAAAGCAAAGAGAGAGTGAGAGTATATATTAATACATAGAGAGCAAATCAAATTCAGAAGCAACCCCTTTCATAATATTAATTAGGATTAGGGATGAATGTAATAAGGGGCCGGGTAAGTGTGAAATATACGAGCTTCATTATTCATATCCAGAAAGACTATTCCCCGTTCGTTGTTTTCTACGAAATAGACGCAGTTTTTATGAAGGCCATACAAGCTAGCCTTGACACAGAAAGGTTCAGATTTGGACAGGAAAATGCAGAGATCTCCAATGTCATCAGTGTACAAAGCATTTCCACCCCCGTCTAGCTTGAACACCATTATATGCCTCCCCTTCTATTCTCCCTCCCTCATCGTCCTTTTCTTGTGGTTATGGATGACCCCATTCATAAAGACACATGGTACTTACAAAAAGAAAAAAAACCCTAGTTGGGGGAATTGGTGATAATTACTCCATTCTCATAAAATATTAATTTACTTGCCTGTCAAGTCAAGATATATATTGTCTTTCCATATACTGTAAATCTTTTCTTGTCCTTCTCGTTTCTCGGTTTGAACTTCTTCTACCCAATTCCAAATTTTACCATGTATGCATGCTATTACCCAAAAGATTCATATTTTCATAACCCGAAGGATGGGCTAGCTAGTGTATAGTATGGTAACATTTGTATTTTAATACTCCATGGCCATTAACGAATTCGCCTAAACAACATGAGATGGCTTTTTTTCAGGCCCACATTTTATAGCTACTAAACCGCCTAATGTCATATAATTTTATCGGAAGTTAAGGAAGAAATAAATAATTGGAGTCAGAAGGAGAACGTTGGTGACATGGTTAGCAGCGTGACTGCCTCTGATACTGGATCTGATAGGTTTCATTAGTTAAGATCGTTTGCAGACGAACCGTTCCTATGATCACCAATCAACATATCGTTTGGAGATCTTGGTTGGAAATCTTGGTTGGAAAAGGTGGTTAAACCTTACTTTTAGTGGTTGCAAACACCAACTTGAGTCACTCGATGAAACCAACGTTTGGTGAAGTTTAAAAGTTACACAACTTTTATTTTGTTTTTGGTATTGGATTCTTTTTATCTGACAGAATAATGAAAAGTAGTGAATACAATCTGATTTAGCATTATAAAAACTCTCATTCAACTATATTAATATTTCTTACTATGTATTAGATAATGATTTCAATTTTTTTTATAATTTTAGAATAAATTTTATTTTTATATAATTTATTACAATTATTTAAATAATTTATGATATTTAAATAGTATAATCTATTATCATAATGACAAAACTAATTATTTAGCATTTTAACATTTTTAATTTAACTATGTTCATATATCTTATTATGAATTAAAAAATAATTTGTTACTCTAACTTTTTATTTTCCAACTAAACTAATTTAATTTTTTACTATTTATTAAAATGTACTATCCAACCGCTACAATGTTACCAATCAAACTAAATATTCAACCGTTCTCTTTAAATGTACTGTCTTTTCCCTCTGCTATATTTAATCACTGTTTTTTTAATCGTCTTCTCTACAACCGCTCATAATTTTCTAACCGCCTCATTTAAACGTGGTTACCAATCAGAGCCACTGTTGCAAAATCAGCTAATTCTCCTATTGCCTCCTTTCTCTTACATCATTTTTATGATTGGATTCAAACTTTTTTACTTCTTCTTCTTTTCTCATATGTTTTCTTTATTGTATTTATATATATGCTACAAGAAACACGAGTAAATCAATTAGAAAGAAACTATTTTTGTATTAATGCTTACATATATATTAAGAATAAGAAATACAGCATAGTAGGTTAAACATAGAAAATATGGGAGTTGAACCTAATGGATATAAACAATTCTCAATTCTCGATTGTATTTGTAGATTTTATTATTTTACGTTGACTTAGTAATTATTGGCGAATCTTAAAGTTGTGCTAATTTTTCAAGGGTCCCCTTCCGTTGACTCTATATCCCAGATTCATCCATTACAAATTTTCATGCATCACAAAATCCTACGATTTTTTTGAATCTACGATTTATATATTAGCTTTTTCGATTCTAATATTTTTTGAAGAATCGTTGAGCAAACCACACAAAAAAAGTTTGTTATGATATATCCTAGTTCCGTTTGACATTCCATATATATATTTCGGGCCATGATGTCTCGCAAAATGGTGCCCGACTGCCTGTTTTGTTCATCCTTCTCATGCTATTATATATCAAAAGTAAATACTATATACAGATCAAGAAGACCTTCCCATTCTATTTTTTACGAATGACGTATATAATTTCTAGTTAATGCATATTATGACATACTAGAATTTGTATCCGCACAAGCGCAAGATTCTAATATAATCATTGAAATTTTTTAATATAAATTTATATAAATACTAAACTTGTTTTACTACGTGATATATAACATATATATTGTTGAACATAATTAATATTTCTTTGCTATATCTATTTACGCGAAATTTTAGTTTAAAATTTTACCAATAAAAATCATTGAATATATAAATATAATTATTTAAAGTTTAAAAGATAAATCTATATAAACACCATACTTATTTTACTAATCTACATATATAACATATATTTTCTAGTATCACAATAATGTTTTCTCGGCAAATCAACAATATATCACGTGGTAACAAAAAATGAGTTATGAACCTCACTGGAAGAGTAAACAGTATTGTCGACAATCTTCTGACCTTTTGGCCCTAGAAGAGTTCATTCCATATTAATATCCCATAAAAACATAATTTTAAAAGTTCTAATGTCGAATGTCGTAAGCCTAATTATAGAGATCATTTAATTATATCAATATCCCATATTAAATGTAAATATACAAAGTTTCATGAACATATTTAGTGCTATGTCGCTACAACGGGGTTGTCCAAATGCATCACCTGTTATAATATAATTTTCGACCAAGTCAAAAATGCTTACATGGTGAAACAGTTAAACCCGACAATGAATATCCATTCACTAATCCAAGCTATATATTTTCTAAAATCCTTATATGTTATTTCAAATGTTAATTTTGTGATGCAACCTCAGTTTCGTCTTCTCAAAAAATATAGTGTACTTTAAATATGTTGTTTCTGCCAATGTCTTGGGTTAAAAGCATTTGATAAAATTGATGAAATCTCAAATTTGTTATATTGTTAAATCATTTTATAGGATTTTAGCTCCAATTGATAATATGCCTTCTGAGATATTACAATAAATTACTGATGGTGCAGCGGTCTTGGCTAAGAAGTATGCGAAGGAGATAGTCATGTTGCATGGGGTGCCAGCGAGTATTGTGTTTGATAGGGACTCCAAGTTCACTTCGGTGTTCTGGAGGGCATTTCAGGCAGAGATGGACACTAAGGTGCATATGAGTACGGCGTATCATCCCCAGACATATGGACAGTCAAAGAGAACGATCCAGACGCTTGAGGATTTGTTGAGGATGTGTGTGTTGAACTGGGGTGGCCATTGGGTAGATCACCTGAGCTTGGTAGACTTTGCGTACAACAACAGCTAACAGGCGAGTATTGGGATGGCTCCTTATGAGGCATTGGGGAGGCCATATCGTACACCGTTATGTTGGACTCAGGTGGGGGAGAGGAGCATGTATGGGGTGAGTTTTGTTCATGAAACCTCGGAGAAGATTCGGATTCTGAAGCTCAACATGAAGGAATCTCAAGATCGGCAGAGGAGTTATACCAATGAGAGGAGGAGAGATCTTGAGTTTCAAGTGGGAGACAGAGTGTTCCTTAAGATGGCCATGTTGTGGGGTCTGAACAGGTCATTGACGGAAACTAAGTTGAGTCCAAGGTATATGGGTCCGTTCAGAGTGATTGAGCGGGTGGGTCCGGTGGCATATCGGCTGGAGTTACCTGATGTTATCCGTGCGTTCCACAAGGTTTTTCATGTGTCTTTGTTGCGGAAGTATCTCCGCGAAGATGATCAGTTGTTGGCTAAGATTCCTGAGGATCTTCAGCCTAACATGACCTTGGAGGCGAAACCAGTGAGGGTTCTCGAGAGGAGGATCAAAAACTTCGGAAGAAGAAGGTTTCTTTGATGAGAGTCCTATAGGACTGTGATGGTGTGGAGGAGCATACTTGGGAGTCAGAGGCGAGGATGAAGGCAAGGTTTAAGAAGTGGTTAAAGAAGCAGGCCGCGACTTGAGCTTGTCTAGCCTGGTCCCAGCTATAGTCCATGGCTGGAGCGAGAATGGAGTATTCTAGCCTATCTCTCTTGATACTTGGTCGCTTAGGGATGGTTGGTTGTGCGACTAACAACCAAGATGAGGTGGTGTATGGGATATGAGTTTCCGTGAAGGCTATGCTAAAAGAGAAAAGTTTCTAAAAGTGGAAAGTGATAAAAATGGAAAGTTTTATGAGAGTTAGAATTTGTCCATTTTCAGTGGTGTGAGCCTTGGTGGGGCTTGTGTGGCCTTTGTGGTGGACTTATGAGTCATTGTGTAGCCCATGTGTGGCGGTCTTGCGAGACGTGTATGGCCTTTGTGGCGGGCTGTTTAGCCAATTGTGTGGCCTTTGTGGCGGGCTGTTTAGCCAATTGTGTGGCCTTTGTGGCGGGCTGTTTAGCCAATGTTGCATGTTTAGGCAGTCCTTCGGGACATGTGGTCTTCTTGACGGTCCTTCGGGACATGTGTCATGTTTAGGCAATCCTTCGAGATGTGTGGTCTTTGTGACGGTCCTTCGGGACAAGTGTTCTTCGTGATGGTCCTTTGGGACGAGTGGTATTCATGACGGTCCTTCGGGACAAGTGGTCTTTGTGATGGTCATGTTTAGGACATTGTTTGGCCTTGGTGACGGTCCAGTTTAGGACATTGTTTGGCTTTGGTGACGGTCATGTTTAGGGCATTTTGTTTGGCCTTTGTGGCGGCCCTTGTGGCATTTTGATGATCCTTGTGTGGTCATGAGGTACTCCAGTGAGGGGATATGTGGTTGGTAAGGCATTGTGTTGTTTTACGCGAGCCATGGAAAGGAAACCTGGTTAGGGATATGACTCAAACGTGTTCAGAATTGTTTGCTCTAGAGACAGTTGGTCCTAAACGACTCTTGGAGGATTTCGGTCCTCCTAGTACCGTCATATTCGAGACTTTATGGCTTGGGAGTATGGCTGGTATATTGACTTCTGATGACGATCCAGAGGCGCGCTATAGGGTGGCAACCCGAGAGACAAATATTAGACTTCCTTATATATATATGGCATGCGGGTTTAGACCCGATGAGGAGCCAATATTATGGCATGCAGGCTTCGGTCTGATGAGAATCCAATCAGAACTAAAGGTTGGGACCAACGAGTAAAGGAAAATCCAAAAGTTGAGAGAAAATAATGCATGGAACGTGAGTCTATCACTTAGAGGCGACCTTTGTAGATCGGTCAAAGGAGAGAGGGCCATGGAGACGGTTGCACGGGAGGCCTTGACTGATGGTTGTTCGAGATTCAAGGGCGAAATCCTGGTTTAGGGGGGTGAGTTTTTGGGAGATTCATAGTTGTTCTTGGGAGATCTGAGGCTAGGGGCATTGTAGGAGCTTGCTAGGAGTGTAGATCTGTCGTTTTTGGGTCAGAATCTTCTTTGGCAAAGGTGATTGAATGACCATGGCTTATCTAAGCCCGACATTTCTCTGCTTTTCATGTTTATGTGTTATGTGGTTCTTTTCTTGGCTTGTTAGAACGTTGTTGACTCACAAGAGGCTTTGGGAAGCTTCTTTGTGGCATTGGTTTGTCTTTTGGTGGTTTAGAGACGGAGATCCAGCGAGGAACTTCTGGGGAGATGATGCTCGGCATGTGCGTCGATCGATGCAATGCGAGGACGGCGCGAATTGACCTAGGAGCATTGGTCGATGCCATGTGGAGGTGTCGGTTGATGCAATTAGGGATTTCGTTAAATGTCGAGTATGCATCGGTCGATGCAGTGTTGGTGTCAGTCGATGGAAGTGAACCTTGTATCTGTCGAAGCAAGTTTGTGTCAGGCGATGCAACCCCAGTTGGTGTCGGTTGATGCAAGGGTTGGTGTTGGCCGATGCAGTTGTCCTGGTTTGTTGTTTGTTTGTTGATTGTTGTTTGATGGTTAGATTATCTCAAATGCTTGTGTGTATAGCCCAGTATATGGGAGGATTGTCTTATTGATACTTTATAAAATACTCACGCATCTCATATGTGTTGTGGTGCAGGTAAAGGCAAAGTGTGATCGTAGAATCAAGGCAATGAAGAGGAGGATGTTCTAGTGGCTCGTTAATTATGGTCTGACTTCTGTTAGGTTGTTAGAATTGGGTCATTAGAACATTGCTAAGTTGCTGGTTTTATGATTTATNCTCCAGTGAGGGGATATGTGGTTGGTAAGGCATTGTGTTGTTTTACGCGAGCCATGGAAAGGAAACCTGGTTAGGGATATGACTCAAACGTGTTCAGAATTGTTTGCTCTAGAGACAGTTGGTCCTAAACGACTCTTGGAGGATTTCGGTCCTCCTAGTACCGTCATATTCGAGACTTTATGGCTTGGGAGTATGGCTGGTATATTGACTTCTGATGACGATCCAGAGGCGCGCTATAGGGTGGCAACCCGAGAGACAAATATTAGACTTCCTTATATATATATGGCATGCGGGTTTAGACCCGATGAGGAGCCAATATTATGGCATGCAGGCTTCGGTCTGATGAGAATCCAATCAGAACTAAAGGTTGGGACCAACGAGTAAAGGAAAATCCAAAAGTTGAGAGAAAATAATGCATGGAACGTGAGTCTATCACTTAGAGGCGACCTTTGTAGATCGGTCAAAGGAGAGAGGGCCATGGAGACGGTTGCACGGGAGGCCTTGACTGATGGTTGTTCGAGATTCAAGGGCGAAATCCTGGTTTAGGGGGGTGAGTTTTTGGGAGATTCATAGTTGTTCTTGGGAGATCTGAGGCTAGGGGCATTGTAGGAGCTTGCTAGGAGTGTAGATCTGTCGTTTTTGGGTCAGAATCTTCTTTGGCAAAGGTGATTGAATGACCATGGCTTATCTAAGCCCGACATTTCTCTGCTTTTCATGTTTATGTGTTATGTGGTTCTTTTCTTGGCTTGTTAGAACGTTGTTGACTCACAAGAGGCTTTGGGAAGCTTCTTTGTGGCATTGGTTTGTCTTTTGGTGGTTTAGAGACGGAGATCCAGCGAGGAACTTCTGGGGAGATGATGCTCGGCATGTGCGTCGATCGATGCAATGCGAGGACGGCGCGAATTGACCTAGGAGCATTGGTCGATGCCATGTGGAGGTGTCGGTTGATGCAATTAGGGATTTCGTTAAATGTCGAGTATGCATCGGTCGATGCAGTGTTGGTGTCAGTCGATGGAAGTGAACCTTGTATCTGTCGAAGCAAGTTTGTGTCAGGCGATGCAACCCCAGTTGGTGTCGGTTGATGCAAGGGTTGGTGTTGGCCGATGCAGTTGTCCTGGTTTGTTGTTTGTTTGTTGATTGTTGTTTGATGGTTAGATTATCTCAAATGCTTGTGTGTATAGCCCAGTATATGGGAGGATTGTCTTATTGATACTTTATAAAATACTCACGCATCTCATATGTGTTGTGGTGCAGGTAAAGGCAAAGTGTGATCGTAGAATCAAGGCAATGAAGAGGAGGATGTTCTAGTGGCTCGTTAATTATGGTCTGACTTCTGTTAGGTTGTTAGAATTGGGTCATTAGAACATTGCTAAGTTGCTGGTTTTATGATTTATGATTCTTTTGGATTGAATTATCGGTTATTGGTGTATTATTTATTAATAACTGATATAATAGTATTGTTTGGTTATTTCTGATGTTTGGTTTGGTTGTGATTAGGCGGGTAGTGAGTATGGGACCATTATTTAATTAAAAAAAAACAGGTCGGGTCGTTTCACATTTACACCCACTTTGGTTCAAAGCTCTTACACTTATACCCACTTTGGATGGAATGTGTACTTTTGAATGTGTTTTGTATATATGGCTTATTTTTTTGGACAATTTTGGCCTTGTATTTGATTTTGAGTAGACACAAAAATTGGTGAAAGATAATTTTTTTTTAATTGATTGTTTTTTTTTTTTTCTCCCTCTCCTCTTTCTCTTTTACTTTTCCTTTCCTTTTGTTGCCACTTTAAGGGTCCAAATGATAACGGCGGATTTGGTAGAGCGAAACTAACAATTTGATAGTGCGGTACAGTTCAACTGTGGTACGTGTGGCATAAAAGTATTTGCGAGACAAGTGCGGTTTATGCAGAATAAGCGGTACATAATAATGTTTGATTGGTAAAAAAAACTATTAGCGGTATTGTTAATAATAAAAAATTTCAGTTGTTAATCAGAATTTTTTAAACATATGTTTTTCTTTAAAACTAAAAATTTCTTTTCTAAACATCAGTAAATTGGATTACAAATTATTATTTTTTATATGTTTTTATATGTTTTTATATGTTTTTATATCAAAAACTGGATTGCAAAATTTTTATTTATGTTTTTGTTTTTATTTATTTTATTTACAAATTATTTACATGTGTATTATTTGCATTTTTATTCTTATAAATTTGTTCTTGAAAATTAAAACTGATTTTTGTCATATATGAAGAAATAATAACATAGATTAATTTCAAAAAAATATGAAAAAGTAAATGATTTATGACGTCAATTAACAATTTTTAAATTAAATACAAGTTTAACACAGAGAAATTTGTTAATATATAGAATGTTGATTAGTTCTTTTCAAATCATAAATTAAAATCATAAATTAAATTAAATTTCTTTTATTTTATTCAGGTGCGTTTTTTAAAACAACCCGCTGCATAATTGAGGGTTCAAAAAACTAACGCGGTCCATGAGTTATTACTCTGTTTGGAAAAACGCAAATGAATCATTTTTCACTTTATAAAAAAACGCAAACAACTGCAGTTAATTGTGATTGGTAAACAAAAGCGGTTTTCACTTTTTTTTCTTTCGAAATACGCTTTTTTATTGTCACCAATCATGGCCTAAGCAGTTATTATCAAAAACAATTTCTATTTATTTTTATACAATAGATTATGATTTTGTTTTTTCTACATTTTAAGATCCATATTACTATATTTTAGATGAACTAATGTACATTAGGGTTTAGGGATCATGGGTAGAATTTAGGGTTTTCGGTTTTGGGTTTTGAATTTTTGGAAATGATTAATGGTTTAAGTTTTAGTGTTTAGGGTTTTATTATTTAGGATTTAGATGTTAGGCCTTATGTAGATTTTGTGTTAATGTTTTGGGTTTATGGTTTAGGACTTAGATTTAGGGTACAACGAAAACATCAAATCCATATATTCGTGGTTATGTGGATACCAATAGAATTTGTTGGTACTAATAACACATGACCATAAATGTGGGTATTAGTAACACATCAAAGTTTGTTATCAAATCTATAACAAATGACCATAAATGTGGTAATATCAATACATCAAATCCATATATTTCGTAGTCATATGGATACTAACCGAATTTGCAAGTTCTGGAGATTTAGGGTTTAGGATACAACGACAATATCAAATCCATATGATGATGATGGAATACTATAAAAAGATACACTAATCGGATGACATAATGTTAAATATTTAAATTAAGTAACGTAAATCAAATAACTGCAACCTCAGTTAAACTATACCAAATGCATTAGTTAAAACAATGTTTTAACCAATTGACTTTTCAGAGATTTTCTTTTTTTAAAAATGAAAGTTTTATTAATTTAAAATATTTAAAAAAAATGAGAGATATGTATGTAAGACAAGAAACTTGAAGAATAGCATTATATGATAGTCATAGTACTAAATCCTAACGTCTTGATTTCACATCCTCCTCATTAAGTATATAAGAGCTTATACTTCCAAAAAAAATCTTTGAGTGTGGAGAAGAGATCATGATACCCATTTATTATAATGTAATTATGAATAGGCTACATTGACCATGTGTAGGTATAAGAGGAAGAAGGATCTTATGCTGATTAGAGGAAGAAGGATCATATGTATTTTTAATGTAATTATGAATAGGCTACATTGGCCACATTGTTCTTCAAGTTATTCACATCCTTCTTCATTCCCAATCTAATCCAAGCTTCCACCACCTTTTTTATTTTTTGATTGGTTTCTTCAGCCTTCTTCTTCTTCTACATTACACTTGACTTAAACCATCTTGACTTCATCTATATCAATCTCTTTTAAATCATGCTACGATATGCATATTTGAACAACATATGCACATGTTGCCTCCCATACTTTATTATTATTATTTTAATTAATGAGTTACTATTTTTCTTGTTTTGGTAGAAATGAGTTACTACTTTATTTATAATTTGATTATATCAAATTCAACATTTTCTATATATTTAGGTTTATTGTAACTAAAATATATAAAACTGTATATTGTATGATACAATTTCTAAGATTCTAGAAATATATATTCAAACATACTTATCTAATTAATTTTAAATGATAACATAGACATAATTTGTTTCAAATCATTTAACAAGACATCCAACACTATAAACATAATTGCATGATAATTCCAAGAGAATATGTTAAACAAGTTTTAGATTTCATAAATTGAATCAAATTTATTTAACCAAATTTTTTGTCTAAGATTAAACCTGATCGGCTAGACCTCGGTTACAAGTCGGCAACTCAGAAGATATGAAAAATATTGAATCGAATTTACTCAACTATTCACTACATCGGAATAATGAAATATTTGTTGAACTCCCCTTATTTGTTGAACTCCCCTTGTTGACAGAGCAGGCCAAAACTGTTCGAAAACCAACCTAGGTTTGGGACTCCAAGTGAGTATCTCCTGATGGATAGCTTCCAGAAAGACACTGAAGATTTTTTTCCTAATATATTGTCATTTGAAACTGAGAAAAAAGAGAAAGAAAGGATGAAGAAGAAGAAGAACAATGTTTATGAGACTTATAGACGGTTGAACAAGCTGAATCATGAGTTAAAGCAGCCATCCTTGTCTTGTCTAGGGGGAACACTCTCGGTTCACATAAGAAGAGAGAGTTACAGGTTTCCCAATTTGATCAAGACAATAAGATATATTGTGTATCTTTATCTAAAATTTAAGTTAATTATATTATTTTTGGTATTTAAGATATTCTGTGTTTTAGGTAAGCATTTAAATTTTCATTCATTTTTTTTTTGTTTGTGGGATTTCATCATTGTGTTTCCCTGCAAAATTTCATAGGAAATGTAAGCTAGTAATATTTTGTTTCAACTGTGATTTGTAAATCATAAATTTGTAATAAATAAATAAAAGTACATATTCATCCATTTGTCATACTCATACAATTAGATATGGAAAACAAAAAGTGTTACAAACCATCCTCATTCTAGGTGCAAAATGTTTAAGGGTTAAAGTTCTAATAACAAAAACACAATCAAAAACAAATACTATCACCACCAATACTTTTGATTTCTAAATATTTTGTATATAGACTTTTCAGAACTAAATAAGGAACAAAAAAGAAAATATTATTGAGAATGTATATATAGATTTTAAGGCAATAGTGAAACTTAAATTAGTGAAATATTTATTTTTTCAGAACATTTTAAAATTAAGATATATATATTGACTTTTGGGAAATTATGTAATTGTTCCTGATAAAATAATTTATGGTTGATGCTTAATTCCAAAAACAAAATCATGGTGTGAAATTCACCACTTCTATGTTGCAATATTGTATTTCTAGAAGAAATTTGGTTTCATGGTATGGTATGTTGGATATTAACATATTAGATCATGATAGGAAATACTACGGGGGTGTATTGAATTTGATATTTTAAGAGATTTTGGAGTATTCTGAAATCCTCTGTTATTTAATTGATGATTTTAAAAAATCATATGAAATCCTATGTTATTCAATGTGAAATTTATAAAAACCATTTAAAATCATTTACAATCTCTTGTTATTCAATCAATAATTTACAAATCTCACTTCAAATATACTGTTATTCAAAATATCACAATTTTTTTTTAAAAAACTTATGATTGGGATTCTGGGAGACTTTTCTAATATTTTTAGTTCAAAAATATGATTTACAAATCCCACCTATAAAGGTGAAACTTTAGAAGATTTTTATAAAAAAAAAGCTGCGAAGCAATTACAATGTTTTTTGAAAATACCTCCTCCATGGACCATGACTCCATCTCTGCAACTTGTCTTCTCCTACTCTCTCTCTCTTTCTCTCAAATACATACATCAAGAAAAAAAATCCCAAATTTGTCTTCGAGCCCATCATTAAATAACTGCAATTCAAGATGTTCTCTCGGCCACCTTCGGTCACAACCTTTAAGTGCTCGAAGTGGGAACTTAATTTGGTCAAAAGAATCACTCTTTTCTCCGAAAAAGAATGTCCACATCTGGGTTTAGTCTGTGCATCGCTCTTTTCTTGCTTTTTCTCTTGTTTTTTTACTCTCATTGAGTATCTTCTGCAGACAATTCTTGAGCAGGTGGTTAACGTATAATAAAACTGAATAGTTCTATTATATAGAGATAAAGAGGGAGACATCATGTACTTTCTTTTATTCCTGAAACTTCCAGGTTCATGAAAATGTTTACCACATCGAATTTCACATATTTTTTTTCTCAAACATCAAATGCTTCGATACCTACTTTAATTCTTTCAACTATTCTATCACTTTAATCAAATAACATAACTGAAAACAGAAACAACAACATATTCTTTAGATATTTGTCAGACATTGATCATTATATGAGGTGCAGTTTTTCTTGTCTTTGCCAACAAACGTGATTCTGCTTACGATCTCTCTTTTTCTTTTTACCATATAAATATCCTAAAATCACCTAAAATTTAGTAATCAAATCTCACTAAATTCCAGTTCTCAAATCTCAACAAATCCTAAAATTCTAAATTCAATAATCAAATCTCCTAAAATTACAGTTAAATCTCTCAAAATTCTAAAATATTAAAATCCCAGCAAATCTCTAAGAATATCAAGTTCAATACATCCCCCTACTACTAGTTGACAAAAACAATTATTTGATACACAACAAAATAAAAATAAAAATAAAGATCAGTATTGGAATATATATGGAAAAAAAATATTTGACCAAAGATGTGGCCACAGATCAGAAGGTTCATAAAAACATCAAAAAAAATTCAAGTACAAGTTCCTCCTCTTTCTCTTTTGTTCAATTCGCATGCGTCCACATCATCAGTTTTAAGTCATTTATTTGATTTATTTATAAATCACATTTCAACATCATGATATAGCTCTTCTTACTACTCATTGGTAGAGATGCAATACGAAAAAGTAAAATGGATTACACATTAATCAAGCAAACAAATAATTATGGTTTAGACAAGAAAGGAAGATTATGAGCAAATCATATAAAGATAAACGAAAATGCAGTTGCAGCACAAAATTATGGTTTAGTGTTTTGTTTGTTACAAAAAACCAATTTTTGTCTTGGTTATTTGTGAAAATTATGTTTTGATTCTGATAAAAATAAATTTATGGTCTATGCTTGCTTATTCTATTTAAAAAAAAAGGTTTTTATGTGAAATCTACTTACTACTCTCTTTATGTAACATTTTTTTTAATATATTAGTTTAATATTTGATGACAATAATGATAGTTGCATTGCAGAGAATCAAAATTGCAAGAAAATCTGATTGGCCGCTGCTAGAGAGAGGAAGAAAGAAAAAATAAACGGTCGAGAGTAATAGTTTTGAGGAGGTACAGCGATCGTGTGGTTTGTATTATTTAGGAGACTTCTAGTTTGACCTTTTTTTTAAGTTGTTCGTTACTGCATGACAATGTTCAAGTCATTTGAGTTTGAAAAAAAAAAGCAATGGATTAATCTTCTTTTTTTTTTTTTTTCAAGTCCACTACAGAAAGGTAATCAAAATGACATTAAAATTTACAACTACATGTATACAAAATGAGCTCAAGTCTAAAGAAAAAATTAACTTCATTTGTCCTTTTTGTTTTCCTAGGAAAATAAACGTGTTCATGCAATTTTCTCTAAATCAATATAACATACTATGAAACGTTGATTAGTGATTAAAAACATATGTTCACCAGAGCTAAATATTGTATACCCCACCTAAAACTTAAAAGTAGTTTATTTTATATTACTATATATATCAAAGTATTTGTTTGTATCACATTATTTATTTATTGAACTGATGATGAGAGAGAGGACGGATAGCGGTGACGACGTGGATCGTGGAAGAAGATATACTATGAAAGGACCGACATTTTTCTTTTTTATAATAAATAATAAATATAATATAAATATAAATAAACTATAACTAGTGGTCTCATATCCACTAGCCACCTAACCACAATCACAATCAACAGCGGAATAACAATACCATTAACAATATCCAATAATATCCAATAATAAAACCAACACTATAACATAAACAATATCCAATAACAAGATAACCAATAATCCAATAACCAATCATCAGAAAACATTAAATCAGCAACCTAACAATGTTTCTAACGACTCGACTCTAGCAACCTAACAATGCCAGACAACATCCAATCGAGTCCCTAGAACACCCTCCTCATCATCGCCTTGATTCTACGATCACATTTTGCCTTTACATGCACCACAAACACATATTGAGATGCATGAATATTTGATAAACACTCAGTGAGGCAATCCTCCCATCTACTAGGCTATACACACAAGCAATTAGATCTCTACATGCCACAATCAACAATCAATAAAACAAACCAGGCAATACACAAAGCATGCAACATCCGTTGTAGCTGAAAGAAGGGTGTCGACCGACACCAGATGGTGTCGATCGACAATGACAATCTGGTGTCGACCGACACCTTGCCCGACACTCCCGAAAACCCTAGTTTGTGTCGACCGACACCTCCACATGGTGTTGATCGACACTCGCCAAAGTCTCGAGCCGTCCTCGCATTGGTGTCGACCGACACCCCAACTGGTGTCGACCGACACCGATGCCGAGCAGCGATTTCCTTCGATCAAAAACTCCGAATCTCGCCTCCAATCTTCTCCAATCCGCTCCATGCCTTCCCAAAAGCCAAACCCAGCCAAAGCAGCGACAAAATACCATAGAGAACTCAAAGAAACAACCACATAAGCACCAAATCACATAAAAACTAGAGATCTTAGCTTAGATAAGCCATGGTCATGCACTCACCTCTTTTCAGGAAGATTCAGACCAATAGCAACGAATCCAACCTTCCTAGCAAGCTTCTAGATCCTTCCTAGCTTCCAATCTCTCAAGAACAGCCAAGAATCTCACCAAAAATCACCAAAAAGCTCAAGAACACACTTTTTCCTCTTTTTCTCTCAAAAGCGTTAAACGGCGACAAAAGAACTTCCCCAAAACCCTTCTGGTCGACAAAACACTTAAATATCTCGGTTTAGTGGTTTTTCCTAAACCAAACCGGTCCAAATCGATAATAAAATCGAACTGGTCGAACCAGAAAAACAATGGTGTCGACTGACACCCCCTTGGTGTCGATCGACACCCTTGCCCAAAACACACAATTCTGATCGCGGGTGTTACATACTATAACGGAAGGACGTTCGGTCTGACGCCGTTAGTATGTGAACACTAGAGCATCAGTTTCAAAATTTCAAAATTCAAACACTTTTTCTCTTAATTTTTTTTTTCTTGTCAAAAAGTACAAGTACATTTTTTTTATGGTGCGGCGATTCTCACAATATTTTGGGACCTGTTGGATGAACGTGTAATTTTTAGCGCTGAATAATGGATACCAAATCAGTAAATCACACACATGATTAAATATGCTTGATCGACTTGTTCGTTTTTTTCTTATTATTTATTGTTTCCACCAAAGACATGATTAATTTTCATCTAGAGCAACTCTTTTTTTTCTTGTTTCCTTTCTCTAGTACAAAATCAAATTATGATTTGGATTAACATTAATGCTTAAAATAATACCATAAAATAAGATCATTAACTTCAAAGAGAAAATTGCTAAATGTTTTTCTATATTTCTTTAGTATGTATCAAACAAATTGTTGAATATATAATAATAATAATGCTCTTCCATTCAAAGGCATAAATAGATAGGTATACCACTGTACTCAGTTTTTTCAGATCTGAAAGTGTTGGGCTAGTTTTGTATAGTTGTGCAGAACAAACGATTTGATAGTGCAGTACGGTTGAACTGCGATGCGTGCGGGACAAATGTATTTGCGGAACAAGTGCGGTTAATGCAAAATAAGCGGTACAAAACAATGTTTGATTGATGAAAAACTATTTGCAGTGCATATTTCATATTAATTTATTAATAACTATTATAATTATATATTTTAATTTGTTTTGTATTAATAATTAAATATTTTTATTTTTGTATATATTTAGCATAAAGTATAATTGTCATATATTTTCACATATTTTGTAAATATATTTTTTTAAAGAAAATTTATTTAACATAAGTAAACATAATTGTATAAAACCTATATCTCTAATAATTATTTTTTAAAAATATTTTCACATGTTTTTCAAACAATTAAAAAATAATATTATTTTAATATTATATGAGGAAAGAGAATAGAAGAGAGATACTAGATAGAAGTATATATTAGTATTATCATCCAATTTGATTTTCTTATAATGTAAATTATATATAAAAAAAATAATTAAAATGAAAGGAAAGACAACGGAATTGAAGAAAGGAGAGGAAATAAAGTTAGAATTAAAAGAAAAAAAAAATTATATTATTCACTGCAGTTTTTGTTGGACTGCAGGGTAAACAAGTATTTCAAACTGAAAAGCGCACTCTGCTTTTTTTTTTTCTCTAAAAAACGTAAATTAGTAATAAAAATGGTGATTGGTGATATAAGTGTGCTTTTCAAAAACGCATCACAAAATCCGCATATACTATGTTACCAATCACTACATAAAATTCTAGGTTTTGTAAAATAAAATTTGTTTTTTCTTATAAGTTTTGTAAGAAAATGGAGAACAGTACAAAAAAAATTCTATACTCGTATTATAAGTTTATAACTACACTCGGGTTTGAAAGAAAATCCAAATGGAAACTTAAAATAAAATTTAACCGAACTAAACCGGACTAAGAAAAAAAAACAATCTGTTTTCGGTTTAATTTTATTGTAAACCAATTTTGTAAACCTTCTGAAACGCTCTGTAGTCAGATTTCCGATCGTCTCTGGCGATGACCTTGAGGCCGAGTGGACTGCTTTCCGATTTCGATGCTTGCTAAGCACGGTGGTGTTATGGCAATGGAGTCTCTGGTGTTTCTCTCGATCTCGTGAGGTATTTTTGTAGACCTAAATTACTCCAATCTGGGACTTTGATTTCCAAGTGACCAAGTGAGCCGGTTGGTATTGGAGTGTTTTGCTTTTGTTGGTTTTGGTGGTCGATAAACTAATCAGTTCAGTTTTTGCATCTTGTCTTACATAATCAACTTGCGTGATCTGGAAATCAAACAAGTCAAAGGTTTTGTTTTTCTACATGGTAGGTTTAGCAAGCAAGGTTTCTCCATGGAGTTCTCGTTATATCTCTCAACCAGTAGTGAATCATATTATGATGACTGTTTCTCAGTTGTTCAACTTTATATTTCCATTTGAGTTCTTGTTTACTTGAATAGATATACCTCACTAACTTGTTGGTTAGATTCTCTGCTTTAAAAATCTCAGCCTAGCACCGATTACGCCCCGCAAAATCGCTAGACCCACCCTATCCGCCTCGATTAATAACTAATTCCCGCCTAGCATCGATTTTCAATTATACCTGTCTAATTTGATTATAATCCGTCTAATCTGATTAATTCCCGCCTAGCATCGATTATCAAAATATGTATTTTTTTGTTATTTAAACATTTAAATTAAGAGTTTATGATTATATTTAATGAAAATCATAAATTTTCTTTTAAAATTATGTTTTTATGTGTTTACCGTAATTTTAAAGACAATACTATAGTTTAATATTTTATTTGATATTTTTATTTTAACATAAACCGAATTATACATATATTTAATACTCTATTTTTTTATTTTTTATTAATTTAATAAAATAACCGTAAAACTAGTTCTCGATTAATCTCCGATTTTCTCGCTATGCGCTATACACATCCCGACCACCCAACTAGCGCCTAGTCATTTCTAAAACAGGGGTTAGATTCAATATGAAAGCAAATGTGTTCTGTGTATTTGATTTTTTTGATAGCTAGACCAACAAAGAGAATTAAAAAACTCATTCACTACTAATTGGATTACATAGCAACACAGATAAACCAAAAACAAACAATTACTACTAACCCAACTACTACAAAAACAACAACTACTAATCAAATTACTACAGAAACAAACTATCATTAGAAACAACCTTACTCCTTCTTCTTCCCAGCTTCTTTTCTTGCATCTTCATTTCCAATTTAATCCAAGCTTCCACCATTTTTCTAATTTTTTGATTGGTTTCTTCAGCCTTCTTCTTTTTCCACATTATGCTCGGCTTAAACCATCTTGACTTCATCTATATCAATCCTTTTTAAATCATACTACCATATGCATATATGAACAACATATGCACACGTTGCCTCCCATACTTTTTATTATTATTTTAATTAATGAGTTAGTATTTCTTTTTTGGTAGAAATTACTACTTTATTTATAATTTGAGTATATCAAAATTCAATATATTTCTATATAGTTAGGTTTATTGTAACTAAAATACATAAAACTATATATTGTATGATACAATTTCTAAGATATTTTAGAAATATATATTCAAACATACTTATCTAACTAATTTAAGAAAGTAATTTTAAACGAAAATACACAAAATTTGTTTCAAACCATCTAACAAAAAATCCAACACTATACACATAATTGCATGATAATTCCAAGAGTATTTGTTTAACAAGTTTTAGATTTCATAAATCGAATCAAATGCCAAACATTTTGTGCAAGATTAAACCTGGCTAGACCTCAGTTACAAGTTGACAACTCAGAAGATATGAAAAAGATTGGATCAAATTTACTCTAATATTCACTATATCGGAATAATGAAATATTTCCTCCAAGGAATAAAAAAATAGAACATATCTCAAACCGCCGAAATATTAGCTTTATCATGCATCCTCCTAAATATTCTATACAACAACTATTGTGTGTTGGCATTGTCTACGAGATTTGCATTTATGCTATACTTTTTGTAATATTTTTTTTTGTTTGTTTCAGAGTTAATATTTATCACAGAGTTGATATTGTAAAATTTAGATTCATTAATGTTACGTACATATATAGAAAGTAAAGACCATGAATTTCACTAACTAACGTTAGTAGTCTTTTTTTTTTTGTGTGCAAACTAACGTTAGTACTCATATCAAATATTCATCTCATTTTACAAAACCTAATCACGTTCCACATACTATAAATATTATATTAAATAAATGAAAAGAGCACAATAAAAATATGTCGAAAAATCCGGCAGCCTAGAACGGTTAAAGAGACCACATATGGTTCTCATTCATTTATGTATAAATATGTAACTCATATGCTTAATAAAATTAAGCTCTCCAATTGGAGGGTTTTCCCCTTACTAAAATTGTTTCTTATACATTCAAATGAGTAGATTCTAGTCTTTATAATCTCATGGAGAGACCAAGCTTTGGCAATGTTTGGTTTCTACCTTAGTTTTATTCTATTCTCTACGCCATTCTCTAAACTATTCTAAAGGGTATTTGGGTTATTTTTAGTGTGAGAGAGCTGTTGCATCTCATACTTATTCTTGAGTATGCACTGCTTATATTGGCATTTATAATTCCTTATTTACCTTAAGAACACTCTCATTGAGTTGTATCTTTGAAACGACCTGACCCGTTTTTTTTCTTTTTAATAATAGATACAACATATAATTAAGCATCCCATACTACTTAATTAAACCACCCAAACCACAATTCCTCATTAAACCAATAACAACCAATATGCACAGCGGAAACATACCAATAATACAGAAACGATACATCATCAATACAATAACATTCCTATCCAATCTATCCAGCAACCTAACATAACTCTAACCAAGGTTCCAACATAAATAATATAACCAACATCACACAAACGAGACCCTAGATCATCCTCCTCCTCATCGCCATATTTCACGCTACACATTACTGCACCACAAACACAATGAGATGCGTGAGTATTACCAGAAATACCCAGTGAGACGATCCTCCCATCTACGAGCTATACACACAAGCAAATCAAGAGTACAACCACAAATAAAACATAACAAACCAGCCATTGAACAGAACATCCAATAACACATTCATCACACCTACACAACTTCACACAAAACAAGTTATACAACCCAATCGCTTAGATAAGCTCATGGTCACGCACTCACCTTATCAA
>NC_025686.1:16166892-16170962 GCF_000633955.1 Camelina sativa
CTAAAATAAAAACCAACCGTTAACTATTAAATCCCTCCGGTGAACAGCTAGCCCTAGACGTCACGAAGCTTCCCACAAAATCTCGTGCCGATCAGGAACCAGACGCACGATCTCAGTTACAATCCCTGATGGTTCCAACTCGCGTCTGAGAAAACGTGTCTCACGAAACTGCCAATAACTCATCGAGTTTAAATCCAAACTACTTCTGTAAAAAGGCGAATGCCGATGAAAGACTTGGGAATAAACCTACCAAATTTCATTACCTTTGAGAATGATTTGATATGTCGAAACTGTTTCCTCCTAAACCCTAACGATTTTGCTCCCTTCTCCTGCTCACTAAGATAAAGCTTTGTTGATCTCTTTCTCTTTCTCTTTCTCTTTCAAACCAACTCTACCAAGGCTCTCTCTCTTTTTCTGATTACAATGTCGACAGTAGCACAAAAGGAGAGTAGGCGTCGACAATAAGAGGAGAAAATTAGGGGTCTTTGGTTTAATTAGGTTAAACCAGGATTTAATTAAACCGATAATTAAACCAATAATTAAACCAAAATTAATTAAAATCCACTCATTTGGTTTAATCAACACAGCCCAAAATATAATCCCGGAACACGGATGTTACAATCTTAAAGGCTTTACACATGAACACACAAATTTTGATTTAAGTGTTCTTGTGAATTTATATTGGAGTAAAATGTATCTTGCAACTAACTCTCTAAATTTCAACATGGTATCAGAGCAGGCTCAAGATCTGAGCTGCTAGTATTCAATTCTGCAAAAGAAGCCAAAAAGATGGCGTTTTGAAGCTGTTCTTGAAGTCATTGGTGTAGATCTATATGGAGGTTATCAAGGCAGTTTGAAGTTTCAGTTTGGAGTAGCCATGAAATCCACAAGGGAGAACTGTGAATCTACTTGTTGGAGGTTTATGGCGTCTTGAAGCCAGTCCTTAAAGGAGAGCTGCTTCAATTCCTTTGCTCATTCTATTTACTAAACACTAAACACTCAAACACTCATACACTCTTGGTTACTAAAATCTTTCACTCTTGGTTACTAAAACTCTCATTCTGGTTACTAAACTCTCGTTCTGGTTACAAACACTTTCGGTTACTAAGGTACAAGTTCTGGTTACTCTATTCTCGGCAACAAGCAAAATCTCTGCCAAAACGTCTCAAAGATCGACTCATACGAAAGCCTTTCATTGCGATTCAGCTTCCGCGTTCTTCACAAAAGTTATAGACCATAGAGTCTTCTTTCCAGTGGAAGTGAAATCATATCAATCCGAGAAACCGTTCAATAGTTACGCCCGAATCAGTGGGCATATATCATTCCGGCGCATCACAATGCTTAGAAGTTAGAACCAATGGCCATCAATCTGGTGGAAGGTGATGAATCAGCTCCAAAGCATGTGTGGTAATGTCAAAGTTGTTAAGAGCTGATTGAATGTGCACTAGTTGAGATTTTCTAGGCAAAAGGTTTCAAGGCTCAAGACATGGCCCAAGCCATGACCAAGTCAAGAGAGTGGTCCCAAAGATGATTCAAACCATATCTCTACTTTAAAAGGCTACCCTCTAAACTCTATCTTTCAATTTATTTAAATTCATCTTATTTCAAATTTTTTTTAAAATTTGAATTTCAAGTTTGAATTTATTTAATTCTATATATATCTAAAAATATTTTAAATTCGTTTTTAATATTATTTTTAAAATAAATATAGTATTTTTTTCATTACCTTAGTTATCTTAATTCTTCATTTGGTTTCTCAAGTTTTGTTAAGTGTTTTCTTAAAATCCCACAACATGTACTTTTAAAATTTTTCTTTCAATCTCATGATGAAGGTTTAAAGGAGAGGAGACATGTGTGAACATGAAACAACCCGACCCGTTTTTTTTATAACAATAATAATAATAATATAATTAAATACCCCATAATATTTAATGACAACCCAAACCATAAACCAACAACAAATCAACATGCACAGCGGAAGACAAACCAAACCAACTCCAATTTAACATAAATACCATATCAATTATAACCAATTAAAATCATCATCCTAACTTGCTTCTAACAAGCTTCCAATAACAAATAACACAACACAACAACTGAGACCCTAGATCATCCTCCTCATCATCACCATGATTCCACGCTACACATTCATTACCTGCACTACAAACACAATGAGATGCCTGAGTATTACTAGAAATACCCAGTGAGGTAATCCTCCCATCTACAAGCTATACACACAAGCAAATCAAGAGTACAACCACAAATAAAACATAACAAACCATTCATTGAACATGTCACGCAATAACACATTCACCACACCTACATATCATCACCCAAAACAAGTCATACAACCCAATCGCTCAGATAAGCTCATGGTCACGCACTCACCTCTTTTGCAGGAAGATTTTGACTCAACAACGACGAATCCAACCCTTATAAGCCTTCTCCTTTGTTCCCAGCACAATATCTCCACTCCACAGGAACAGATCTCACCAAAACAGCTTAGAATCTCCAAAACCCCTCAAGAACACTCTCTCTTCTCTCTTTTCTCTTTATAACGGCCATAACAACCCTTTTCCACGACCTAGGTCAAGTTTTCCCTTATATACACCGGTTAGGGATTCCCAACTAAGCCAAAGCAAACCAAAACGACAGTTAAAATCAACCTGGTTGAACCACACATTGATGGTGTTGATCGACACTCCTCTTGGTGTCGATCGACACCCCTTCCCAATACCCAAAAATTGGTTCGCGGATGTTACAGAACACTCTAATGAGAAACACAAGATAAAGCAAAGAGATCCATGAGAAGAGAAATCAAGTCATGAAGGACTAAAAGGAATGGAAACACTTAGAGGATGGAGCCAATTTTTTATGAAGTGTATGGAGCTAAGAAGAAGCTCTAAAGATACTACAAAGAAACTCCAAAACGTTTGGTGCTTATGTGAAGAGGAAATCAAAAAGTTTGGTTCATATGTGACAAGAAGGGTGTGAACAAAGCTTCAAGATTGGTTCTCATTCTTTATTCAAGACAATCTTGAGGGAGAGAAATGTGTCAACAGCCCTCATGGAGCTTTAGAAGCAGTTTGAAGCAATCAGGCTTAAAAGGAGTGTAGATTGGGATCAAGAAGTCATTTAACCATAAAGAGGAGACCCATGGGGCAGAAACTCAAGTGGTGGTGGAAAGATTGTCTCAACCAACATATTTCAACAAAGAAGATCAAATGCTATCTCTAAACCATTAACTCTTTCAATATATTTAATTCATTAACTCTTGTCATGCTTAGAATCTGAATTTAGAGAACATTTTTAAGGTTGTGGTTTTAGAGAATTGTCTTGTATTAAAATTAGATTATTAATGTTTAATTTGTCATGTTTAAATTTTGACTTTAGAAATTAAATTCATGATTAAAATCTCAAATTTATCTTGTTGAATTATGAGTTTATAAAATGAATATTAAACCGGATTTAGCATGATTTAAAATTAAATTTGCATGTTTGAAATCTGAGTTTTAGTCATGTGTTTAAATGAATTTAGACTTAGTAAAAGCTAGTTCATTTTTAGGTTGTTCTCACAAGTCTCAATCTATGCTTAATGTTATTTTTATGATAAACATACTTAAGATCTTCTTTACATGTTTTGCTGAAGGTGTTAAAGAAAAGATGGCAATTTGGAAGCTAGATGAGAAGAAGAGAAGCAATGGGAAGAACTCAAAGCAAGAAGCCAAAGCTATCCCACATTCAAACTATGGCCATAGCTACATCATTCAACCATGAAGGCTATACTCTTTTTCCCTTGGCAAAGTTTTATCCCAAGTGGTTTTCTTTGCTAAGGTTTTTAATGAGGTAGTTCTTTGTGTGTTGCAAGCTTGGTCTTTGGTCCCCACCGCCCAAGCTTGAGGGGGAGTATTAGAGAGGAAGATCCAATGAGAATGTTGAAGTTCAAAGAAGGCTCATGAAGCTTCAAGCTTAACCTCCGATCTCTCTACACTTAAGCTTGAGGGGGAGTATTGAACCGGATGAAGAAGTCACACACCCGGGAGTTCACTCGCCACTCTCCATCAAGAAAG
>NC_025686.1:16171207-16202331 GCF_000633955.1 Camelina sativa
ATTCAACCATGAAGGCTATACTCTTTTTCCCTTGGCAAAGTTTTATCCCAAGTGGTTTTCTTTGCTAAGGTTTTTAATGAGGTAGTTCTTTGTGTGTTGCAAGCTTGGTCTTTGGTCCCCACCGTCTATGCTTGAGGGGGACTATTAGAGAGAAAGAATAGAAGGAGAACCTAAGGAAAATGTTTAAGGAAGTGTAACACTCAACTAGATTCGTGAATCTCCAAGCTTAACTTCCAATATCTCTACACTTAAGCTTGAGGGGGAGTATTAGACTGGATTGAAGAAGTAACAAATGAGAAGAATGATATCAAGGCTCCATATAGGCTTCAAGTATCATAAAGGGCCAAATTGGTATCCAATGAAGGCCCAAGATGATTCTATTCTTAGTGAAGCAAAGAGAGAAGAAGAAGGAAAGATCTAGAAGGCCCATCAAAGCCCATGAAAAAATGAGAGGGAAAGATGTTGAATATATAAGTCAAAGAAAGGCAAGTGGATAAGAATGGTCACATGTGATTCAAAGATAAGTTAAGGAGCTGTATCTATCTATATTGGACGTCCACCAACATTCAAATATCACATATTGCTGTTAGAGAAAGAAGGAACAAGTGGGAGAGTCACATGTTGGTTTAAGAGGCCATTTTGGAGCTGTCACCATCAACGCTTGGGACCAGCTCCCATCTCTCTTCATGTCACTATCTATACATGCTAATGTGTATATTTGTATGTATATATGACCATTGGAGCTAGGTTAAAGAGACCACTTATGGTTCTCATTCATTTATGTATAAATATGTAACTCATAAGCTCTCCAATTGGGGGGTTTTCCCCTTACTAAAATTGTTTCTTATACATTCAAATGGGTAGATTATAGTCTTTATAATCTCATGGAGAGACCAAGCTTTGGCAATGCTTGGTCTCTACCTTTGTTTCATTCTATTCTCTACACCATTCTCTAAACTATTCTAAAGGGTATTTGGGTTATCTTTGGTGTGAGAGAGTTGTTGCCTCTCATACTTATTCTTGAGTATACACTGCTTATATTGGCGTGTATAACTCCTTTTTTACCTTAAGAACATTCTCATTGAGTTGTATCTTAAAGGCTTTACACATGAACACACAAATTCCATTTTAAGTGTTCTTGTGAGTTTATATTGGAGTAGAGTGTATCTTGCAGCTCACTCTCTCCAAATTCCAACATTGTGACTATGTAATAAAGAAACATTTCAGTTTGTATAAATGAGACTTTCTTTACAACAAGTGTTTGGTTTGTGTTTAACAAAGATCTAAATTTTGTGCAACATGGGCAGATTACACTAGTTATGAAGATATATTGGGGAGATCCCCGTGAGAAGATCTTTGCAGCTGTTGAACATAATCCCCTCTCTCTCTCTCAACCCTAGTGATGGTAACCAAGGTCTCTCTCTCTTTGCAGCTGTTGAACATAATCCCCTCTCTCTCTCTCAACCCTAGTGATGGTAACCAAGGCCTCAGTGGTCTTAAGAGGATGATAATGAGAGGTGTAAGAAAATCACAAGTCGCATACCCTGTTACCATTGTGAAGGCTCACAACTGAATTTAGTCCAAGAATTCTAAATAATCACTTCTAAGATTTGTGTTTCTGGACAGAATGTACATTGGTAAGACTGAGTTTAGTCCGAGAACTCTAAATAAATTTGAGTTTAGTTTCAGACAGAATGTGACATATTTTTTACCCATATAGATTTCACCTTCTAATAAAATACAGACTCTTAAGAGTTTTGGACCAACTTCAATCATGTCAATGTGTGTTTTCTTTTATCATTATGATTCAATTCTAGATATATCCCCTCTATATTTATCTATCTACGAAAAGAGTAATCAAACTACACCAGTGACAGCATTAGATTACTAGTTGCAACACACTTGTTTAAAGATAAACTTATGGCATTCACTTAGTGTCATTGCTAAAGGAAACGATTGAAAGCATAAAAGAAGATTGATAGATTTGCATAATGGCCACATGAGCATTTCATGATACTAGTACTAGTTTGTAGAAAATGCAGGCCTAAGCGAAGAAAACAAACACAAAACAGAACACATTACCTTTGACAGACACTCAACATGAACAGTTTTTTTTTCAACTTTACTTCTCAACAGGAACCCCTGCTTAGGCCATCTTTAGCGGTCATCCTCGTTTGAGGGTTTTTAAAATACAGTAATGATAAATGTTTAAGACATCAGGTCTAAAGAGTCTATGCCCAGACACAAATATTTACTATCCAAAGACACTATCCTCTTTTTCCTCAAATTTTATTAATTTTGTATTTAAAGACACCCATTATTTTAACCGATTGAGATCCTAGCTCTTACTGATAGGAAGACTGCATTAAAAAGTGACCTGTTTTTTTCTGTCTTCCCTTTCAAAGCCTATATAACACACAATTTATTTTTCTATATATTAAAATATTTTTTTATCTTTTCTACACTTATTGATATTTAAGAAAATTATGTAAGTAAATAAAATACAATTCTTATAATTATTGATATTGATGTTTATGTATTGTATATAACTTCTGTAAATACTAATTTTAGTGTAGATATTAACATTTTCTATTATTATATTATATTTAAACATTAAATAATTCTAATTAGAAAATATAATATATTTAACATATATCAAACCGCTTGATCTGCACTTGAACACCCAAATCTGCTTGAACCGCTTTTGTTATGCTTGATCTGCTTGAACCGCTTGATCTGCTCTGCCCGATACGCTCTCTCTATTCGGGGCCTATAATGGAAGGACGTTCGAGACTTCAAAGTTCAAACACTTTTCTCTTAATATTTTTTTCTTGTCAAGAAGCACAAGTACAGTTCTTTTATGGTGCAACGACCATTAGAAACAACCCTATTCCTTCTTCTTCTTCCCAGCTTCTTTTCTTTTGCATTTCTGCCCTACTCCTTCTTTTTCTTCTCAACTTCTTTTCTTGCTTCTCTCTCCTTCACCTTCTGTTCATTTTCTGCTTGGATGATGTCCAAGAGTGTCTATGCTATCTTGGCTGGATCCACATCTAAGTTCTTCAAGTCATTACCCTCCTTCTTCATGCCTAATCTGATCCAAGCTTCCAAAATCTTTTTGATTTGTAGGTTGACTTCTACAGACTTCTTCTTTTTCTTTCACAAGAGTTTCATCTCTTCATCAAAGGTGCAAGTCTTGAAGTTGTCTGCAGCTTGGTCATCCTTGGAGTAGTGGATGACTCCATAGGCATATTGGAAGGAATGTCTGCATCCATGAGCAGAGAATGATACAATATTGTCTCCATATTCAGTGTTTAAGACAGGAATATGAGTCTCAGGAATATTAACTCTAAAAAGTAACATAGACATATGATTTGTTTCAAATCATCTAATGAGACATCCAACACTATACACATAACCGCATGATAATTCCAAAGAGAATTGATTCAATAGCGAAATCTTTGTGACAAATAAGATAAATCGTGTTGTTTTCTTATATGTTACTTTTATTTACTACAAAAATTAACCTTTGCAAATGTTCAGTTGAAATTCCATATCTGAAAAGAATATGAATTGTTTAATTATTCAAAACTATCATCACTGAAAGAGAAATTTTGATGTAAATACATTGTTAATTAAACTTTCAAAATGCTTAAAGACGAGTACTTAGTAGAAGAAGCAAGTTCTTTCGCAGTTAATAAAGATAATAAATATGAAAATAACATTTCTTTCTACAATTTTAAGCATTCATCGATAATCGAGCTAAACAAATATATTTTTTCATCTCTCCATAAATTTTTTTTAAAAAAATCGGCTACATTGAAATAAAATGACTTGAATTATGTCATCAACCTAACATATGGTAAAAAAAATTCGATTATAACAATTAAACAGCTGCAAGCCTTATCTAAAAATTCGTCAATGCTAAAGCTATAAGAATTTTGATAATATTTTGTGAAATCGTTATGTAGAATGATGGACTCATTTTAATGTCGAATCTATGTTTATTTATTTAACCAATATTATTGTCTTAAACAATATTAATCTAAAATAAATAAAGTTAATTATGTCATTATCAAAAATGGGTCGGTTAAATTTTATTTGTTACAATCTGAAATCATTAAGATTAATTATTTAAACAAATCACTTTGAAATCGAAAATTGCATCCATTATCATTGTGTTGCAACATAGAATGAATAAATTAAAATATCAAAAAAATCCTGTTCACTGATTGTTATTAATTGCACTTTTCTAATCCTCAAAAAATCTATTAACTTGGCTTTTTTAGTTATGCATCTTTAAATAAATACAACCACAAGAGTATTTATTATAATATATGCACAAATGCTATTGTTATGGTGAACACTGAACTACATATGCACAAGTTCCTCCCATAATAATGAAATATTACTTTATTTTATAATTAAAATATATGAATTTATTATATATTCATATCTCCTGTAGTTTATTGTAACTATAATACATAAAACTATAATTTTCTAAGATATTTTAGAATTATAATTATTTAACTTATTTAATTAACTTTTAAAAGTAACTCTAAAAGGTAACACAGACATATGATTTGTTTCAAACCATCTAATGAGACATCCAACACTATACACATAACCGCATGATAATTCCAAGAGAATTGGTTCAATAACATAATGGTATAATAACAAAATCTTTGTGACAAATACATCATGTTGTTTTATTATATGTTGCTTTTATTTGCTACAAAAATTAACCTTTTTGCAAATGATCAGTTGAAATTCCATAACTGAAAAGAATATGAATTGGTTAATTACTCAAATATGAAAATAACATTTGCCTCTACAATTTTAAGTATTCATCGATACTCGAGCTAAACAAATATATTTTTTCATCTTTCCATAAAATTTTTAAAATAAAATCGGCTACATTGAAATAAAATGACTTGAATTATGTCATCAACCTAACATATGGTAAATAATTCGATTATAACAATTACAGCTGCAAGCCTTATCTAAAGATTCGTCAATGCTAAAGCTATAAGAATTTTGATAATATTTGTCAATGCTAAAGTTTCATCCTTTCATCAAATGTGCAAGTCTTGAAGCTGTTTGCAGCTTGGCCATTCTTGAAGTAATGGATGACTTCATAGGTATATTGGAAGGAATGTGTGCATCCATGAGCAGAGAATGATACAATCTTGTCTTCATATTCAGTGTCTGGGACAGGAAGAGGAGTCTCAGTAAGAGGAACTCTAAAAAGCAACATAGACATATGATTTGTTTCAAATCATCTAATGAGACATCCAATACTATATACATAAACGCATGACAATTCCAAGAGAATTGATTCAATAACGAAATCTTTGTGACAAATAAGATAGATCGTGTTGTTTTCTTATATGTTACTTTTATTTACTATATAAATTAACCTTTGTAAATGATCAGTTGAAAATTCCATAACTGAAAAGAATATGAATTGGTTAATTACTCAAAACTATCATCATTGAAAGAGAAATTTTGATGTAAATACATTGTTAATAAACTATTATACAAAATTTTCAATGTAAGAAAACAAAAATAAAAACCAAAACAAAATCACTAGTGTGGTGGACTATTAAAATTAGCACAAATAAAAATCAACACCAACCAATTTATTTTCATAAGTAATATTAAATTTAACACCATGAATAAAAACACAATATAATAAAGGTTGAAAACACAATAAAAAGCTAAAATATAAAACACAATAAAATTAAACTGTTTCCCAATTTCTTAAAAAAACAAAGAAAAAAAGTCCTAAAATTAAAACCCGTGGGTTTAAGGATTGAACTTTAATGTTCAAAAAATCGGAAAAAACCTACGTGTTTAAGAACTTTTCTATTTATTTGTAAAGGTAAACCTCAGTTTTTTTCTTTTGTCTTAAAATGTCAATATCCGTACTCGCTCAATAAATTACCATATCTTTAGATCAAACTGTATCAAAAGTTTCTATTTTTTTTGGTCATCAAAGTTTTCCATTTTTTACGAAGCTAATTAACTAACTTTATATAAGACCTCTTCTTCTTGACTGAATATACTATTCTTTCAGCTTTCAATACAAACAAAGATCATAATAGAGAAGGGAGATCGATGGAGGGCCTGATGCGACTGGTGTTTATAGCCTTCTTCTTCTTTCTTTTTTTCTTTTTATGCTTTGCCGTCATTGTGATTTACTTGTATTTGACAAGAAACAAAGACGCTGATCCTGCTCCTGCATAATCGGTGATTATATATACGACAATTCGACAATGTCTATCTAAGATACCCAGTCTATGTAATGTATATAGTTTCGTTTTCTGTGTGTTTTTTTTTCTTTTTCTCATCAATATAGTTTGTTCCATTATTTTGTTTCATAAATAAAAATTATTTTGGCCTTAAAAGTTTATATAGCCTTTAAGCCTTATACAGTAGTAAGTATTGGGGTGGTGGATGGTCTTCGTCTAATTTTGACGTTTGGCTAAAACGATGAGTGACTTAAATAAACCTCTCTAACGACTAATGCCGGAGTCAACATTTGTTGAACACGTCAATTAATCGATCGATGAAAAATCTAAGATGTGGTTTACGTGACATGATCAGTTCAGTTTTCTAAACCTTATTTGGGTTTTGGAGGATTAACCAAGGTATACAATTCGTTTAGAAGACCTACCTTAAAGATCATGCTTTAAAGAAAGTTTATTTATGTCTTAAAAAATTATTTAAGTCATAATTTAAATTAGTTTCCAAAAATTTTACTTAAAATAAATCTAAAAAAAGTTAGTATTACATAAATATTTTTTTTTTTGAAAAGGTACATAAATATTATTATAAGAAAATTGTTTGTATACAACACATATATTGGCCATTTTTAATGATAAGAAAATAAGTACTGTTGCATATTTTATTTTAAATACTAATGCGGACTAATAAAAAACTATTATACAAAATTTTCAATGTAAGAAAAAAAAACAAAAACCAAAACAAAATCACTAGTGTGGTGGACTCTTAAAATTAGCACAAACAAAAATCAATACCAACCAATTTATTCTCATAAGTAATAAAAATACAATACAAAGCTCAAATATATTAAAACACAATAAAATTAAAAACTGTTTCCCCAATCATAAAATTAAAAACTGTTTCCCCAATCATAAAATTAAAACCCGTGGGTTTAAGGATTGAACTTTAATGTTCATAAAATCGGAAAACCTAATTGCTCAGTCTCTCTCTCTCTAGTTCAATTTCAATTCTCATCTGTGAATCCGGTAGAGAAGATGAGTTTCGCGGCCTACAAGATGATGCATTGGCCGACCGGCGTCGAGAACTGTGCTTCCGGCTATATCACCCACTCTCTCTCCGATTCAACGCTACAGATTCCGATTGTTTCCGGCGATGATGATCTCGAAGCCGAGTGGTCTAATCCTAAGCGAGGTATCGCTCCATTGCCCAACGTCGTTATAACGGCCGCTAATATCCTCGAGGTGTACGTGGTTAGGGCTCAAGAGGAAGGATTTACTCAGGAGCTCAGGAATCCGAAACTTGTTAAGCGTGGTGGAGTTATGGATGGTCTCTCTGGTGTTTCTCTCGAGCTTGTGTGCCATTATAGGTATGTCTTTTGTTTGTTGACAAATTCAATCTTTAAGTTACTTCAATCTGGGACTTTGATTTCGAAGTGACGATGCGGTTTGTATTGGATTGTAGGTTGCACGGTAACGTTGAGTCAATTGCGGTTCTACCTATGGGGGGTGGGAGTTCTTCCAAAGGGAGAGATTCGATTGTATTGACGTTTCGTGACGCCAAAATCTCGGTTCTTGAGTTTGATGATTCAATTCACAGCCTTAGAATGACGTAAGTGTGTTCTTCTTTTGTTATTTTTGGTCGGACTAGGAATATGAATTTCAGCTCTAGTTTCAGCTCTGTCTCCTCTCAAATTGCATCTGTTTGCTTGATTGCATCCGGACTGTTTCTTTTTGACCTATATATTATATATTCTGTGTCCAACTGTTGTGGATAATTCTCAAATTTTGGTCTTGTTTCTAGCTATGCAAGTTATGTAGGCTCCTATACTGAAGCATTCTTATTGTCTTTGTCTGATTGTTTCTTCTAGTTATCCAAGTTATGTAGCATTGCCTCCCATACTTGACTTTAACAAATACTAATGAATCTGTGGTTCCTTTTCAGTTCGATGCATTGTTTTGAGGGTCCAGATTGGCTTCATCTTAAAAGAGGTAGAGAGTCTTTTCCAAGAGGCCCCTTGGTGAAAGTGGATCCCCAAGGCAGGTGTGGCGGCGTTCTTGTTTATGGTTTGCAGATGATCATACTCAAGGCTTCTCAGGTTTTTTTTTTTTTTTTGGCATCCTTGATCAGCTTCAGTTTAGCTTTTCACTTCATCTGCTACAAGTTTCCAACCTTCTATCGCTTCTCTTACTAGCTTTATGCTTTGTGTTTCAGGTTGGCTCTGGACTAGTTGGAGATGATGATGCGTTCAGTTCTGGAGGGACAGTCTCTGCTCGAGTTGAATCATCTTACATAATCAACTTGCGTGATCTGGAAATGAAACACGTCAAAGATTTTGTTTTTCTACATGGTAGGTTTAGCAAGCAAGGTTTTCCCAGTATGCATTATGTGACACAAAAATGGTGCTTCCTCTTATAATTATGTGTTTTTGCATCTTGTTTTTTGTTCAGGTTATATTGAGCCTGTAATTGTCATCCTTCAGGAAGAAGAGCATACTTGGGCTGGGCGAGTTTCATGGAAGCACCATACTTGCATGCTTTCTGCCCTTAGTATCAATACAACATTAAAACAACACCCAGTCATCTGGTCAGCTATTGTATGTTCTTAGCTTCATCTTTATATCTCAAAATAAATTTCTTCCCAAGAATTCAAATATAAGCTGAGAGCAGAAATGAAAGTCTTATTCAAGGTTATCGTATATTCAATGTTGTTACATGACTAGGCTTTGCTATCAGCTGTCTTTTCTTCTCTGTTCTTTGTTTAGAATGCTCAAAGGGTTGGCTAATCTTTCGTTAGGAAATAACAAGCTATTTTATTCATACTGGAAAGATAATCCTTCTGAAAAAGCCCTTCGGCAGACTTTAGTCCCTGATCATGCTTATTCCTATTCTTTTGGTATTTTCCAGAATTTACCCCATGATGCCTACAAACTACTTGCAGTACCATCTCCGATTGGAGGTGTTCTTGTGTTGTGCGCAAATACAATCCATTATCATAGTCAGGTACTTGTATATTACTTAGCTTTTGGTTGTTTATTGTTTGAAATTCAACAAATTCCAGCAACTCCACCACGTTTGATATTTCTTTTATTGAAGATAAAGTTCTACATTACTTACACATCTGAGATACCATTTGTTTTTTTTTTGTAGTCAGCCTCCTGTGCTCTGGCACTGAACAATTATGCCTCCTCAGCTGATAGCAGGTACATTTTTATCGCACACTCTCCACTCTTCAAAACATGTTTTTTCTTATGGATATAATCTTGGTACCGCAATCTTAGTTTGGAATTCAATAGCTTAGAATCAACTTTTAACAATTGTAAAGATCTGTTTATACTGTTAACCATATTTCTTTCTCTTTGTGTGTCTGATTTCTTTCAGTCAAGAACTGCCTACATCGAATTTCAGTGTGGAACTCGATGCTGCCCATGGAACCTGGATTTCAAACGATGTGGCCCTATTGTCAACAAAATCTGGGGAATTGTTACTGCTGACTCTTATATATGATGGGCGGTAATATTTTGATCTTCTTTAAATAACTCTGCTGACGCTTGTAAATCTTGCTGCAACTTATTTTGTTTATAATTTGTGAAACTGACTGCTACTTTATTTCTTGAAGTGCTGTACAGAGACTTGATCTTTCCAAATCAAAAGCCTCTGTGCTTGCTTCGGTTAGTCAATATGTTCTTTTAGCATATTTGTGCTTCAGTTTGGGATTCAGTTCGATTAGAGATTCCCTACGATAATATACGAAATTTCTTGCAGGACATTACTAGTGTTGGAAATTCCCTTTTCTTTTTAGGTAGCCGGTTAGGAGACAGTTTACTGGTGCAATTTTCCTGTAGATCTGGGCCTGCAGCATCATTACCTGGGTTGAGAGATGAGGTGATAGTTCAATCTTTCGTAGGCTCGTCAAAGTAACTTCTTTTTTCTAATGTTCAATCAGAACCTGAAAATTTCCTTAATTTATGCAGGATGAAGACATTGAAGGTGAGGGTCATCAAGCAAAACGCTTGCGGATATCTTCTGATACTTTTCAAGATACAATTGGAAATGAGGAGCTATCACTGTTTGGTTCAACTCCAAATACCTCCGATTCAGCACAGGTAGCAAGTTCTGCCTTGGTTAGAGTTTTGTAGAATTTTCTGTTGAGGTTCATATTCTTCTCTATCATTAGATGGCACTACTATATGAATTGGGGTTCTTGCAGAATTCTCCAAATATATATCTGTGTGTGCTTTCAGTAGCAAACATTCAATCTAAAAATCTCATGTTGAACGGAAAATGACTTAGGTAGTTTAATTACTGAAGAAAGAGTTTGCCTTTGTGCAACATGTATTATATCAATAAGAGTAAGATACCCTATGTTCTTCTTTCCATGTAGTTTCTCATCTTTTCTTTTCCAATAAATGCAGAAATCGTTTTCATTTGCAGTGAGAGATTCACTAGTTAATGTTGGTCCAGTGAAAGATTTTGCTTATGGCTTAAGGATTAATGCTGATGCAAATGCCACTGGGGTTTCCAAACAGAGCAACTATGAATTGGTGAGCCGGTTGTTTAGAAGTTCTTATATTATACTAGCCTTGGAAATGTTTTATTTTAAAGTATAACTTGCTTAGGGTTGTAATTTATTGATATCGATTTTTGTTCCACAACATTTAGTGTTTACATGCTTGCCTCGTGTTTCTCTAAGAACTGTAAACGCCAAACTATATATCTGTATTTTGGCATTTAGGTGTGCTGCTCTGGTCATGGGAAGAATGGTGCTTTATGTGTTCTTCGGCAGTCAATTAGACCGGAAATGATTACTGAGGTATATGCCTATATCTCAAATTGTTTCTGGTATATGAGAAGAATGGGAATTTTCCATTTGTTAATCTTTTAATTTAAAACCCTTACTCCCGTTACTGTGGCATAGACCATTTCATGTAAATAGCATTAGTTTGTAGTGAGCTCTGAAGGGAAGGCATTATTAGGACAGTCTCGTGGGGTTATATTTTTCACAATTACATCCACCGCTGGAGTATTTATTTGTTTAGTAGTGATATAGAAAAGAAAAGTGGAAATTATTTTGTGAAAAGTACAAGTTAGAACTTAGGGGGACCTAACTGTAGAAAAATGGCGATGTATCCGATCTTACTTAGTAATGCTCTGTGTGTGACCTAGTCTCTTCAATCCTAAGCACTCTGTTCCGCATGTTGTTGTGGAGTAGGTTGAACTTCCAGGCTGCAAAGGAATATGGACAGTTTATCACAAGAGCTCCCGTGGTCACAGTGTCGATTCTTCTAAAATGGCTGCTGATGAAGATGAATATCATGCCTATTTGATTATAAGTTTGGAGGCTCGCACGATGGTATATTTTGCTTCTGTACTTTGGTCGTATTTCATTAGATCCGTCTATTGTCCATAGAAATAATAACTTCAATGTTTGGCTTTTCAGGTACTTGAAACTGCTGACCTTCTCACAGAAGTCACTGAGAGTGTTGACTATTATGTTCAGGGAAGAACAATTGCTGCTGGAAATCTATTCGGAAGGTAATTAGCTGCCTTATTATGTTTTTTGCTGCATCTTTTGCGATATGTTTGTTAGAGAAGCATTTTTTTTCCCTTTACAGTTATCTATTTTTATTATTATTCCGGATGTCTAGTAAGCTCTATCCATGGCTTTTCAGTCATTGATTTGTTTTTACTTTATGCAGCTGTAAGAGATACTAAATAGTGTAATATTAATTTCCATCTTTCTTTTTCAGACGTCGAGTAATCCAGGTGTTTGAGCATGGTGCCCGTATCCTGGATGGTTCTTTTATGAATCAAGAATTAAGCTTTGGAGCTCCCAATTCAGAATCAAATTCCGGTTCTGAAAGTTCCACTGTGTCATCTGTTTCAATCGCTGACCCATATGTTTTACTTAGAATGACAGATGACAGTATTCGTCTGCTTGTTGGAGGTATGTTATGGAAAGATGAATATCGTATTGCAATTGATGATCGTGTATTAACTTGAGTATCTTGAAACATTTTACTCAAGCAGTCTATTATGAAACTTTAAATTACAGATCCTTCGACTTGCACAGTTTCCATAAGTAGTCCATCTGTACTTGAAGGCTCTAAACGGAAGATATCAGCCTGTACTTTGTACCATGATAAAGGACCAGAACCATGGCTAAGGAAAGCTAGCACTGATGCATGGCTTTCGTCAGGCGTTGGAGAGGTTGATAGTGCTGATGGTGGACTTCAAGATCAGGGTGACATATACTGTGTTCTCTGTTACGAAAGTGGTGCCCTTGAGATATTTGATGTGCCTAGTTTTAATTGTGTGTTCTCTGTTGATAAATTTGCGTCTGGAAGACGCCACCTCTGTGATATGCCTATTCATGAGTTAGAGTATGAACTTAACAAAAGCTCCGAGAAGAATGCTTCGTCAAGGAATGAGGAGATAAAGGATACAAAGGTCGTTGAGTTAGCTATGCAAAGATGGTCTGGGCATCATACACGCCCATTTCTCTTTGCAGTATTGGCTGATGGCACAATTCTTTGTTACCATGCGTACCTATTTGAGGGTGTTGATAGTATCAAAGCAGAGAATAGTTTATCTTCGGAAAACCCTGCTGCTTTAAATTCCTCTGATAGTTCTAAGCTTAGGAATCTGAAATTTCTACGCATCCCCTTGGACACGTCTACAAGAGAGGAGACTTCAGATGGAGTTGCATCCAAAAGAATTACCATGTTCAAGAATATTAATGGTCACCAGGGTTTTTTTCTTTCTGGCTCAAGGCCAGGGTGGTGTATGTTGTTCCGAGAGCGACTTCGGTTTCATTCACAGGTATGATACCTATCATTTTAATTTGTTAATTTTTTTGGTTTTTCTGAATCAAGTTCCTCATTTTATGCTATAAATTTTTCAGCTGTGCGATGGATCAATTGCGGCCTTTACTGTTCTTCACAATGTGAATTGCAATCACGGGTTCATATATGTCACATCACAGGTTTAATAATGTGTCTATTGTTACTTTTCTATTCTTATTATTGTGGCATCTAGACTATCAATTCCTTTGATAAAATAATTCATATTCACTTTTATCAGGGAGTTTTGAAGATTTGCCAATTACCGTCAGTGTCAATTTACGATAATTATTGGCCAGTGCAGAAGGTAATTCTAGTTTTTTTAAATCATCTTTGCATACTGTTGTTGCATGTTGATTAGATGGAAAATAATAAGTGTATAAGGACTGATCACATTGATTGCCTGATGTTTTTTTTTTTTTGTCTAGATTCCTCTGAAGGCCACGCCTCACCAAGTTACCTACTACGCGGAGAAGAACTTGTACCCGCTGATAGTATCATATCCGGTGAGCGTGTTAGCATGATAATATATTCTAAATTGTTTTACCTGATCCGAGTCTCTTTGGTTTCCTTCAATGAATTTGTAACTCTTTTGTGGTTGAGATGGCTGTTCCAGCTCCCCGTTTTTCCTTTTTAAGCTATCTTGATTTTTTCTTTATTCATATTTTGAAATTTACCCTTTGCAAATTAAATAACTGGATGCCTCTCTGAATTTCCTTCGTGAATATCAAAGAAATTGGTTGACTTTCTTGGCTGCAGTAATATTAGTAGATCATACTTTT
Organism: Camelina sativa; assembly: GCF_000633955.1. Taxonomy (NCBI): domain Eukaryota; kingdom Viridiplantae; phylum Streptophyta; class Magnoliopsida; order Brassicales; family Brassicaceae; genus Camelina; species Camelina sativa. The sequence continues at coordinate 16,185,074 of NC_025686.1, forward strand.
CTTTTTGTTGAGACAAGTTGTGTGCCAATTATGTATTGCCCGTCTATTTATTTGACCAGCATTGTTTGATATTAATTTTTCTATCTTATTAACACAAGCAATGTCATTTCTCTCTCCTTTTTGAAGGTCAGCAAGCCATTAAATCAAGTTCTTTCTTCACTAGTTGATCAAGAAGCTGGTCAGCAGATTGACAACCACAATCTCAGCTCAGATGATCTCCAACGGACATACACCGTAGAGGAATTTGAAATCCGAATTTTGGAACCAGAAAGATCTGGTGGCCCCTGGGAAACTAAAGCCACTATCCCAATGCAGAGCTCAGAACATGCACTGACTGTTCGAGTTGTCACACTTCTTGTGAGTTAGCTACTAACCCGCCTAATGTCATATAATTATTCTCTGCCTCCATGAAGAATGTTGAGCTTCTCTATCTTTATGACATGATAATCAAAAGAATATTGCTGTGATCAGATCTAGGGATCAAATCTATCAAATCTCTTTGTTTTAATTGTAATAACTGAGCCACATTCTCCTACTCCATGCGGTGTTTCAGAATGCAAGCACAGGGGAGAATGAAACACTTCTTGCTGTTGGAACTGCCTATGTCCAAGGGGAGGATGTTGCTGCAAGGGGACGTGTGCTTCTTTTCTCTTTTGGGAAAAATGGCGATAATTCCCAAAACGTGGTATGTTATGTTGGGCCTACAATCTGGTGAATCTTTTTATTTGCTTTCATTTTCATCTTGGATGTTGGATTTATTGTGAAGCCACTTTTCTGTAGGTTACCGAAGTCTACTCAAAGGAGCTAAAAGGTGCTATATCAGCTGTAGCCTCCATTCAGGGTCATCTTCTAATATCATCTGGTCCTAAAATCAACTTGCACAAATGGAATGGCACCGACTTAAATAGTGTTGCCTTCTATGATGCTCCGCCGCTCTACGTAGTCAGCATGAATGTTGTACGTTTTACTTCCTTGGCCAGTTGGCCTAGTGCTGTGTTGCCTTTTTGAGCTTACTTCATTTAACTGACCTGACTTGGCTCTGAGGATCAGTCTTCTTCTGCGTGATCTGACTTTGGTAATTTTCTTTTACTTGCAGGTAAAGAATTTCATCCTTCTTGGTGATGTTCACCAAAGCATATACTTTCTTAGCTGGAAGGAACAAGGGTCCCAACTTACCTTACTAGCCAAAGATTTTGGATCCCTCGATTGTTTTGCTACAGAGTTCTTGATTGATGGAAGTACGCTTAGCCTGGCTGTCTCCGATGAACAAAAGAATGTACAGGTTAGCATCTCTCTCTCTTATCGCCTTTAGTGTGTATGTAATGGTATCAGGCCTTACTTATATGTACCGAACCCCAAAAGCTATTCGATATTCCACCTGATATCAAGGTTAGCAAGTTATTATCTCTCTTGTCGCCTCTAGTGTGTACATGATGAGATCAGGCCTTACTTATGTACGTGATTTGATATTGTGAAGTAACCCAACTCGTAAATTGACTTTGTACTGATCCCCTACAGATATTTTATTTTGCGCCAAAGATGGCCGAGAGCTGGAAGGGTCAGAAACTTCTTTCAAGGGCGGAATTTCACGTTGGTGCCCATGTGACAAAGTTCCTACGTCTGCAGATGGTTTCTTCTGGCGCGGATAAAACAAATCGCTATGCTTCGTTATTTGGTACTCTAGACGGCAGTTTTGGTTGCATTGCTCCACTCGATGAGATCACATTCCGGAGGTTACAGTCTCTCCAGAAAAAGCTCGTGGATGCTGTTCCTCATGTTGCGGGTCTAAACCCACGCTCTTTCCGTCAGTTCCGCTCAAGTGGGAAGGCTCGACGATCTGGGCCTGACAACATAATCGACTGCGAGTTACTATGCCAGTATGTTTTCTTCGCATTCTATATGTTCAACCAGTAGTAATAGCCGTACGACAAATGGACCTCAAAGTAGAGAGAGAGAGAGAGAGAGCACATAGGATAATACTCGAAAACCACACAATAGAACAATCATAGACGCATATTCTTATGGTATTGAAATTTTTTTGCAGTTACGAGACTCTTCCACTGGAGGAACAGCTTCAACTTGCTCAACAGGTTGGGACAAACCGATCTCTGATTCTAGACAATTTAGTTGAGCTCTCTGTCGGAACCAGCTTCTTGTGAAAGATGAAAGCAAAAGGCAGATCGTAATACGTTGTTCATCCATGGACCGACAAAGAAAGANCTCTCCAGAAAAAGCTCGTGGATGCTGTTCCTCATGTTGCGGGTCTGAACCCACGCTCTTTCCGTCAGTTCCGCTCAAGTGGGAAGGCTCGACGATCTGGGCCTGACAACATAATCGACTGCGAGCTACTATGCCAGTAAGTTTTCTTCGCATTCTATATGTTTAACCAGTAGTAATAGCCGTACGACAAATGGACCTCAAAGTAGAGAGAGAGAGAGAGAGAGCACATAAGATAATACTCGAAAATCACACAATAGAACAATCATAGACGCATATTCTTATGGTTTTGAAATTTTTTTGCAGTTACGAGACTCTTCCACTGGAGGAACAGCTTCAACTTGCTCAACAGGTTGGGACAAACCGATCTCTGATTCTAGACAATTTAGTTGAGCTCTCTGTCGGAACCAGCTTCTTGTGAAAGATGAAAGCAAAAGGCAGATCGTAATACGTTGTTCATCCATGGACCGACAAAGAAAGAACAATGGCAGAGTTGCTTATGTTGTACAATGCTGTAACTGTAACACAATCATAAACTTTGATGTTTTGTGACATTTAGACTATGTTCAGATTCTCTCCACTTTAAAATGTTTGTTGTTTCATGTCTGCTTTGAATACTCAGTTTACGTGAGATCTGGACAGTTAACAGTACACTACTCTTGTTTAATTTTGAGTATTTTATAATTTTTCAAATGGATTTTTTATTATTATTTTAAACAAGAAATGAATTTGAATGGTAATTTATAACTTGCGATTGGGATAGTGAAAATGAAATTTAACTATAAAATGTCGTACAAATCAAAAGGGCAGGCTTGATAAGGGAGTGATAATTGTGTCCATCACACAAAGAGCATACACGTGCACACATACTCACCACTTCACACTCAAAATGGTACTTAAGAAAAAAAAGTAAACTACAAAGTTTTAGTTAAAAAAATAAAAATGAAACACAATCATAGTAACATGTTGTCTCTTTCCACCACCAATCTTCTTTTCACTTTGGAATGTCTACCAAAGTAACATCATTTTACTTACACAAACCTTTTTATGTTCCTTTTTACTACTTCTTTCTCTCTTCCAAGAATCTCTATTCGGTTATTGAAATTTGATTTGGAGAAATTATGTATCAATCGTAGAATTACCCACTCCACCGGTGGCTGGGTGGGGAATATTGTAAACTCGGCACGTTTCAAAATACTCCACACCCCAAAATTGGATACTGATATGAGAATGCCAAACAGAACATCTTTTGCCAATCTATATTGGTAGTTTGATAGTTTGATATCTATATTTTTGTCTTGCATTAGACTTTAGAATTGTATATTTTTATTTTCATCTCACAAAAGTTGATCGTTTCTTCATAGGATATCGAAATAAACAACAAAAAGTTACTTTTTTTTTTTTCCACAAAAAAAGTTACCTAAAAATATGCAAAACTAGTAAAGTTAAGGAAGAAGAAATAATTGGAGTCAGAAGGAGAATGTTGGTAATATGGTTAGCAGCGTGACTGCGTCTGGTACTGTTGCAAGTCAGCGGTTTCTCCTTTTGCCTCCTTTCTCTTACATACATTTTATGATTTGATTTGAATCCATCTTTCTTACTTCTTCTTTTCTTTTCTTTTTTTTTTTTGAAAAATATTCTTTTCTTTTCTTTTTCTGGAGTTATTTTACTTCTCTCATATATTTTCTTTATTGTATTTCTATATATGCTACAAGAAACACGACTAAATCAATAAGAAAGAATTATTGTTGTGTTAATGCGTAAATATATTTTAAAAATAAGAAATATAGCATATTAGGTTAAACATAGAAGATCCATATATAAGAATCCATTTAATATGGCGTTGAACCATAAACAATTCTCAACTAAAGAACTAATGTAATTTGGTTGAATATAAAAATATTTGACTAACGAAATCCATTGTATTTGTATGTTTCACTATTTGCGTTGACTTAGTAATTATTGGCAAATCTAAAGTAGTGCTAATTTTTTTTTTTAGAGTCCGCACTCCAACTCCGTTTGACTTTGCATCCCAAATTCATCCATTAGAAATTTAAAATCGTCCCAAAATCCCACGATTTATATTAGCTTTTTCGATTCTAATAATCGTGTCTGGCTTTTAATTTCCAGCCTTCTCATGCTATATCACAAAGTAAACACTAAATATAGAGATCAAGAAGACCTTCCCATTCTATTCTGTGAATGACGTATATATATTATTTTGAGTTAATGCATATGACTGAACAAATATAATTTATTACTTTATTAGTATCTATTAGAAAAATAGTGTTAATAACATATCAAATGTTACTAACATTTTTCAATTTATTCAAATTTTATGCATGTGAAGACTAGAAAGTGAATGTGTGTAGAGTAGAGCGATATCCAATGCCACAGAATAATTTTGTGAAATCGTTGTGTAGAGTAATGGACTCATTTTAATGTGAAATCTATGTTTATTTATATGGTCCATAATATCGTATGTAAGATTTGCGGCGTGTGAAGACTGTTTTGGATGAAACACGTTTTAAGTAAGACATCAAATTGTTCTTCTTTCTTCTTGTAAAATTACACTTATATAATATAATATATAATGGCAGACAAAATTACTTGAGATGATCAAAGAATGGTTAAGGCTTTTACTAAAATCGTGAATCGGGTCAAAAGCAAACAAAAATGCCACCGTTTAGGGATGTGCGTCCTCAAATCTCATAACCCAATCTCTCTCACGAAGCTTCCTTCTCATTCAACTCTGCAATTTCAAAGTATGAAAGTATTCAGTTGACCATTTATGTACATTTGCAAGATTGATTAAGCAAGTGGGATGTCTAAAGATATGCATGTTTATAATATATACACACAGTTTAATGTAAAATGTAGTTTGTGTATTGGGGGCTTTCATGCTAATTTGACGGGATGTCTCTTTCTCCAATCACTACAAATCCCGGTGCATCAGCAGGATTAATACAATTTTATTTTATTTTTGTTATTAATAATAACTTCATGCAAATTGAAGTGACTTAGTGTCATGACTAATGGTTGTTCAAAAAAAAAAGACTAATGGTAAGTTCTTAATTCACAAAGCATCATCACACTAAAGATCAAGTCATGTTCCCTACGAATATAGGGATTTGATTAATAGATTGATATGTTATGGCCCAATAATTGAAAAAAAAATAACTTCACGCAAATATTAGGAACAACCCCCAAAACAAAAAAGTTCGACTAGTTTGTAAAGTTTTATTTTTTTGCTCTAGATTTTCCTTTAATTTCTAATATTTGCATGAAAGTTTCATAACCTACAAAATATTATTGATTCACGAGTGGATCCGTTCCATTAGTGTAACTTGCTTGTAGTGTAAATTACAAGACTGATGAATTGAAACTAAAAATCTTATGAAATTGTCTTTATGGTTCTTAATTTAGATGATCATGATGCATGCATTCTGGTTTGAAAGAAATATAGAATGGATTCATGAAGAGACATAAATGTTGATTGAGACAATTATTAAAGTATGAACATGCATGCATCTATATATAGTTTGTCCGCAAACACATGTTTATATTACGATGTTTATAGGCAAATTTTTAGATAAAATCTTCACACAACATGAGAAAATTTATTGTAAGTTTCATTTTCTTTTTTTAATGGCCCTCTTTTTTAACATATAGAAAACAAAATTTCTATAATAGATTTTGAGTTCAGAATTATAATATTCTTGTAATAAGAGATATATATCATCTTTAATATATATAGCTATGTATTTTGTCTGTCGAAGCTGAAATCAACATTACAGATAAGAAAAGATGAAAATGGACATAAAAAACACATCTATTAAATTATCGTAACAAAAACAAATTAAAAGAAAAACTCAACAACAAGTTCCAGAAATTCAGTTATAGTATTTTCTAGTATATTAGCTTCGATATATTATCTTACCAAAATTATCAATGTAAGTTTTTGGAAACATAAAGATTGGTTTCTTTCATTCGAAATATACATAAAATACCCAAAATGAACAAAAAGAAAAAATAAAAGTATATAGAAAGAAAAAAAAATAACAACAAGAATAGTTTTGGATTTTGTAAAGAAAATTTATAAAAAAGATGAGAGAGAGAAAGGAATGGAGGCATGGGATTGTGCCTCTTCAATTAACGACAATACTTGTCTTCCTCACAAATGGTTGCCTTACCATTGGTTGGCATTCGCATGCATCCTTCAATCTTATTCTAATTATTATTGTCGTTAATATAGTATTTTAAACTATCTCATTATGATTATGGTCATGCCTTTGTTACGCCTTTATTTGCTCCTCATGTGCCGTATTGCTCTACCTCATTTTCGAACTCCAACTCCTTAACTCATAGTCTTGAATCTTGATACATTGGTGTAATTGTCAAGCATTTTCTAGGACTATATATGATCACAAATTTGATGTTTTGTTTTCACGTCAAAATAGTTTCTAGAATATTGATTTTTGAAGAATTTATACAAAACAATGTTAGTATTTGTATTCTATCTTTTGGATAAAATTTTGATCAAATAAGATTTACAAATCTCTGTAGAAAGAAACAAATATGGTATAAAATATTGGTCAGACTCACAAACAAGAAAATGTATGTGTACATATGGATAATGAAAAGAATAAGAATTGCTGAAGAGGAGGACTCTAGTTGACATACACATCTTCTGTTACATTCCTCCCAATCATTTAAATAATGTAAACGAATAACAAAACGCATTATTTCCATAAATAATATATTCTTGATACCAAAAATTTTAAAAATCTAAAGTGTAATGATGGATTGAACACCCCACGAGCCATTCACACTTTCAACTTTATTTAGTCCCCTAGAAGAATGAAACTATAGATTATAATCTCTCTCATTATCTCACACTATCTCCATTTACTTCTTCAAATCAATCATTCCTTAGCTTTGCTCCTAAATCACACAAATGGCTCTCGAAACTTTCTTAATAAAACTCAAAAACGCTATTTCATCCAAACCCTCTTCTCGGACTCGACCCCTTCGATCATCACCTCCGATCAATACCAGCACCAACACTTCCTCCGTTGGAGTTTTATCGTTCGAGGTTTCACGTGTCATGACCAAAATCCTTCACCTCACTCATTCTCTGACCGACGCTAATCTCCTCAGTCTCCGAGACCACTCTCTCTCCTTAGAAGGTCTCACCAAAATCGTCACCGGAGATGAAACATTCCACCTCAGCCTCGTTTGTGCTGAGCTCGCAGATAGTCTCGCCCACGCAGCTAACTCTGTTTCAAGGCTGAGCCACCGCTGCACCACCCCAAGCCTCCGTTCTTTCCACCGCTTATTCCATGAGTTCGCTGACATAGGTCGTGATCCTCATGGCTGGGCCATGAGCTCTAAAGACACAGAAGCTAAGAACAAAAAAATCGAAAGGTAAACCAAATCTCTTAACACTAAACATACAAAAACATACAAAAACAGAGTAAAAACAGAGAGATTGATTGAGTTGTTTCTTTGTTTTGTTAATGGAAACAGATACGTGAGTGTGACAACAGCTTTGTATAGAGAGATGGAAGAGATGACGATATTAGAAAACTCCCTGAGAAAACAAAGTTTACAGATTGGGATCGAATTCACAGAAGAAGGAGACGACTACGAGAACAAGAAAGATGTGATGAAAGTGATAGATCTACAGAACAAGATTGAGAGACAGAAACAACATGTCAAGTATCTGAAAGATCGATCTCTCTGGAACAAAAGCTTCGACACGGTCGTGTTGATTCTCGCAAGATCGGTATTCACAGCTCTCGCTAGACTCAAATCCGTCTTCTCCTCAGCCGCAGCCACTAGCTACATGGGTCCAACGGTCGTGTCTTCTCTCCCTCGTTCCCTCTCTTCTTCTTCTTCCTCTATGAACCTTGTTCACCCGAGCCCAAACGACGAGGAGAGAGTCAAAACGGCGTCGTCCTCTGCGTTTCTTGAAGAAAGCTCAAGACTTTTGAAACCACCGGAGACAACTCTCGGCGGAGCTGGCGTAGCGCTTCACTACGCGAATCTGATAGTCGTGATGGAGAAGATGATCAAACAACCTCAGCTTGTAGGTCTTGACGCGAGAGACGATCTGTATTCAATGTTGCCGGCGAGTGTGAGATCGTCGCTAAGGTCGAGGCTAAAAGGAGTAGGTTTCACGGCGACGGATGGTGGTTTAGCGACGGAGTGGAAGGCGGCATTAGGTCGGATCTTACGGTGGTTGTTACCATTGGCGCAGAATATGATTAGGTGGCAGAGTGAGAGAAGCTTCGAGCAGCAACACATGGCGACATCTGCAAATAGCCAGAACAGAGTGATGTTAGTTCAGACACTTGTGTTTGCAGATAAAGTTAAGACAGAAGCAGCCATAACAGAGCTTCTTGTTGGGTTAAACTACATCTGGAGATTCGAAAGAGAGATGACTGCAAAAGCTCTGTTCAATCTACAGTCTCCTCTTACTCATAATCACAGCTAATTTTACTGTAGAGTTTTGTCCTTTTTTGTTTTGTTCTTGTTTTGGTGGGTTGGTTTTTATATTTTTTTTCTTGGGGTTTAGTTTGATAATACAAATTATGAAAATGATAAAAAGTGATTTGGGTGGGGTTAATTTTCTTGACTCGAGAGAGAAAGCTATATATAAGAAAGATGATGTGATGAGTGTAAAACAATGTATATATTGGAATGAATTTGAGTGATTGTTTTGCTAAGTCTTAGATATAAAATGTCAAATGAAAACATGTTTATTAGAGGTTATAGGAAATGGTATTTGGATTAAACCGGTTCTTAAAAATGGAAACTTTTGTTTTTGTCCAAAAAAAATGAAAATTTTTGTAGCACAAACTGGTGGGTAAAATTATTTACATATATACATTATATAAAAGTATTTTTCTTCATAATATATTAATATGTATGAAAGCAGGGTTAAACCATTTAACCAGGCCTTATATCGCACAATAGTTGTTTGTAATAGTCTCTAGATTCAAACTCAAAAGTGTGTTTTTGTATGATTTGAAGATGATAAGAACAAAATGAATTATTCAATTTAGTCAAACCACACATGTATTAAACTATCTTAATTATTTTTAAAATTTACCAATAACTTTAAATAAAAATTTATTGGTGGATTCAAGTTGGGAAACCTTTGCTTTTTAAAAAAAAAACATAGTAAAATTCATATGCAAAAATTGTCCCTATATAGAACCCTAAGTGGGTGTATTTAGTAGTTTATACTTATGGATTCCTCAGGGAAAGTTGTATCAATGCTTTACTCCGTTGGTTGGGAGGAGCCGATATTAGAAAACAAATATAAAACTTTTAGGAAAAGTTCAATATGAATATTGATGAAATGAATCTAGAGAATAGAATTAGATGTCGAATATATTAAGTGCACCTAATATACTTTAAATTTTTGATTTGACTTTACATTATTAACGTACTAATCAATAGTTAGATGGGTCCAGCTCATGCTAGAGATCAAGAGTCAACCAAGTTTTGTGTTTTCATAATACTTTGATGGATTAGTTTTAGGGAAATTGAGCTGTATACAGCCATAGATTTTGCTTCTCAATGCTTTCTTGTGAGATTATTCACATACTTATGGAGCTTCTCAATGCTTTCTTGTGAGATCATTCACATACTTATGGAGCCTCACTCTTGGCAGAAAAGACCTTTCAATATGGGGATGCTGTGGTAATTGTCACGTATGTTTCTTTCTTATGCTTTTGTTGTTTCAGTATTATTATTATTGTTTGTTTATTTGTAAGAACTTATAAAACATTGTCGTCTCTTTTAATATTTGTCAAGTTTCGTATTGAATTATTCGCGTCATTTTATCACCATTTATGCTAATTTTCAAGAAAAAAAAAACCTAAAGAGTTGGTTTAATTAATAAATGTCACAAACAATCTAAGACAAAACTTATTTGACTCCCATTATCATGGATAAGTTTGATAGTGATCCCATGTTTTATCAGTGGGTTATAAGACCCGCTGCGTGTCTTCAAGCATGCATGTATCCGCTGACTCTTAGAGCAGTTATCATGATCAGCAAGTTAACGCTTGCTTCTGTATCAGCCTATCAGGTCTAATGGCTTCACTCCTATTAATACCACTCCGTTTATCATCATCCCAGCTTTGTTCAGCGCTTTATGTGGATCAGATCGGTTCTACATCATATACATAGACCATTGTTCAGTTCCGTTGTTTTCTTTATAGAGAAGATTTGAAGGGAAGAAGAGAAACCTGGTAGAGGATGTGCATCCAGTTGGCATTCCGTGGACCATTAATATTTCAAGATTATACCACACTTTTCAAACTCCCGTAGTACCAAATTTGTATCACGTACCAAAAGGTGTTATTTGAGCATCATTAGATAAATTAAGTACTTGGTACACACACCTAGAATTTCATAGACACATAATGAGTGACAAATGAAGAGGTAAACACAACAATGATTATGAACATTTTTCTAAGATCGAAAACATGAGGGACAGACACAAGATAGTGTTATTAACCATGTACCTATAGAATTTCAGAGACACAAGAATGTTGACAAATCAAAAATATTTGCAACAGCAAAGTATTACTACCAGATAAAGAGAAAAGAGCAACAAAGCTTAAATGGCCTTACCCGTAGTCGTAGACAGTGGCCTTAATGGGTTGGTGTATGAAAGAAACACTTGTATATGCTTATAAATTGATTGATTTATGATTGAACTAAAAAGAAAAATAAGAAGCTAGTGTTCCCAAATGAGAAATCAAAATTGAGTTTGGGCTTAAGACCACTATGTTCATACTCTATACCAAAAACTCCAAATGTTGACATGACAAGAGTTATTTCAATTGAAACAAAATTCTGAAGATAAGATTAATGGATTAGATTGTGAGTTTAAGTGGAACAGACAATGATGACATAAAATAAAAAGAGTTTATAAAGTCAGCATGAAGTGGATCTGCTAGTTTGGTGACACGGCACCAAATGGTTTAGGTGAATCTTCATGACAAAAAATAGTTGGCCTTAAACACGCACACTTTGAACCAAAGTGGTTTTAGTTATTAACACAATATCTCGTTGACTAATCGAAACTCGTAAAAACTATAAATAAAGAAGACCATGTAGAAGAGACGAACAAATGTCTGAAATGGAACACAAAGAAACAAAGCCACCTCGAAAACAATTGAGGCAGCCTCCTTCTGTTCCTTTCATATGGGAAGAGAGGCCTGGCTACCCCAAGAAGAATTGGCAACCTTCATTAGCCACCTTCGTGCCTTCTCCTCCTCCGCTTCCCCCACCTGTCCCAGTCCCGGTTAAGCTGGTCACATCGGTTCCTTTCCGTTGGGAAGAAACGCCTGGAAAACCTCTCCCTGCTTCTTTAAACGACGCACCTCAGCTTCCACATCCACCATTGGAAACCGCTACGACGACTCCATTACCGCCTCCAGTTCCTGTTCCGGTTAAGCTGGTTACTTCGGTTCCGTTCGACTGGGAAGAAACGCCTGGAAAACCTCTCCCTGATTCCTCAAATGACCCACCCCAGCTTCCACATCCACCATCAGAAACCACTACGACAACTCCATTACCGCCTCCAGTTCCAGTTCCGGTTAAGCTGGTTACTTCAGTTCCGTTCGATTGGGAAGAAACGCCTGGACAACCATACCCTTGTTTTGTATCTTTTGTTGATTTCAATCCACCTGAGCCGTTGGATCAACCGCTGCCACCTCCTCCCATGTACGGTGAGGTTGAAACCAGCAGTGATATCTTTGATGACGCAAGCAGTGATTCCTTCAGCTCTGTGCCGTCTCTATTAGAGACAAACTGCTCGGTTTCGATATCCGGTACTGTGGTGGCAATGGATGAATTTGATGACAATCTGAAAAGAGAGACTACCTCAATGCCATCGTCGCCAGCTTATGAATCTGATGACAGTACGAGCAGTTACATGACTGGAGCTTCCAGTCTTGTGGGAGCTTCGTTCTTGGAAAAGCTCTTTCCACGTCTTCTTCCATCAGAAAAGGTCAAAGCTGCTGATTCTGAGGACGTTAAGGTTTCTACTCATCCGTTGCATGAAGAAGTGAAGCTTACTACAGAATCTGACAACATGAATATTGGTTTTCCTGTGAGGACGCCACAGACACTTGGGGAGCTAATAATGATGAGCCGAAGGAGAAGCTATATGAGAAGAGCTGTTGAAATGAGAAAGCAGAAGAATCTTTACACGGTAAAACCTCTCAAATATCTTTTCTCATAGTCTCTTCCAAAGCCATCATGAAAAAATATTAAGATTCTAAATTGTTGACACTTGCCAAACTAGCAGGAATTTACAAAGAATGGAGCTGATAGCTGTTGCCTCTTTGTACCGGGCATCAAAATGATAGAAGGACTTGAGTGGAAAAAATACCAACCAAGGTTGAAGCTCATTTAGAAGAAAACTCTTACAAAGGTGCTCACAATTTGCATCCCCAAACATTTCAGAAGTTGTTTTCTTTTTTTTTTTTTTCATAGACAAGAAACTTGTAAATGCAGTATAGTAAATTTGAGGCGATTGAATGCCAGACTCTTTGTGATGTAGAACACGCAACTCATATCATTTATCTCTTTCTTATCTTCTAAAATCTCTAACAAACTTTCCAAAACAATACCTATCGATAAAAAAACAATACCGCAGTAACCAAAAAATCAAATTTTACCTCAAGATCTAATTGATTCAGCAAGCTGTCTCATCCTGTCCATAATCACTGGGATATCTTCATCAGCTAAAGCGGTAAAACAACACCTAAACCAACCCGGTTCTATACAAAAACAGGCTGTTCCTGGAGTAGCATTAATTTTAGCAACACTCAATAGCTTCTCAAATAGCTCGAGTTCTCCTTTCTCACTGTAGGATGTCAGTAAACTGCTCATGTCAACCCAACAATACAACCCTCCACCACTCTCAGCACAAGGAATCCCTAATTGTTTCAAACCTTCAACAAATCTAATATGCTTATTCCGGATCCTTTGCCTGTGTGTTGTCATGTAATCCTCAATAAATTTTACATCCGATAGCAGAGAGATAAGTATCCTTTGGACTGGAACTGACACTGATGAAAATCTCATCAGCTTCTTCGCTGCATTTACTACGTCTTCATGAAATGAATAGATAACTCCAGCTCTAAAACCAGGGATTGAAAGGTCTTTTGATAAGGCATAGATGATATGAACCCTACTCTTATCAATTTCCCCAGAGTCAGCGATCTCTGCCATGCTAACAAACTCTTTGTCCCCGTAAACAGAACCAGCGAAGATTTCATCAGAAATAACATGGATATTTTTCTCTTGAGCAAATTCTAAAATAGCATGAAGCGTCTCCCTCGATAGTATATTTCCAACAGGATTTGATGGGTTTGAAAATAGGATGCCAGAAACCTTGCTTCCTCGCTTTCTAGCCTGATTAAAAGCTTGTTCCAATGCGGAAACTGTGACTGTAAAATTGTCAGAGCTACGGCAGTGTACTGGTATAAGCTCCACTCCTGTCCGAAATTTAATATCCCTCTCGAAGCTGCAAATTCAATCCCCTTAGTATACTGGTTGATGAATCAAACACTTTCATCAGATGTAAAAAAGCTAAGAAGTGTATGCTAAACTTACCCCGGATAGTATGGCGTCGGAATCAGAAAAGCATTTCCATGATCAGCCAAGCAAAAGGCCAACACTTCTATAGCAGGAGTCCCACCAGCTGTTATAACCATGTTTGAAGGGTCAAATGACACCTTACCTCCCATTATCCGTGACATGAAATCAGCAAAAGCCTGAAACAATAGCAAATAGAAGAGCCAGTGAGATTCAATTCAGTGTTTGGGACATTGGACACACCATCAAGAAAATTACAAAGAACTAAATCAATCAAACGAATTATCTAATACAGTTCTGTAGTCAAAGCAAAGAACACTACAAAATGGTTATATCTACACTTACCACTCTGAGTTCCAGCAATCCTTCAAAAGGTTTATACATAGCGATACTACTAATATCGAATTCACCATGATCAGATTGCATTATCGACTCCATCAAATTCTCAGACATCCATCTCTGAAGCAAGTCAAAGCACAGCTACAAAACTCACACAAAAAAAAAAAAGCAATCTCCATTAATAAGTTTCTAAAACCAATCACAAAGATCAAAAGAGAATCACAACACTCACCGTACTCTCAGCCAATCCAAGCTGAATAATTCCATTCGTATTCAAAATCCGATCGTACGGATCCGTTTTGACTCTCTCCAATCCAATATAGTAAGGCGAATCGGAAGGTTTCGCCACAGGAGCCGCTCGAGAGGAGACTCGAACTCGTCCGATTGAGTTTCCGCGGGAGAAGAGATTAGACCGTGATGACGTTCTCGGTAACTCCGTCGGGTCTGAAGGAGGAGGACGGCGTCCTTTCAGGTAAAGCTGGAGAAAGTAAAAGAGACAACAAGGGATGAGAGAGCCGACGAAGAGACCGCCACGGCCTTGGATTACGCCACGGAGAGGTACTATCAGCCTCATCGGAAACTACTCCGCCTGAGTTGTCTCCGGCGTCGAAGAGATTCGAACCGTTCGTTGGGAGTAACGAAGTGGAAAGAGAGAGAGAGAGAGAGAGAGAGACAAAAATGTGTGGCAAAGTGTTGAATAAATACAAAAGTTTTGAGATAAATTGGCAAATTACTTTTGAATATTAGGAATTTGCCTCTACGTTTGTATAGTTAACTAAATAGCCCTTTTAATATTGGTGAAATTATTGAAAGATTCTCATGGTTTGAAAATAACAATCAAACCCCTGATCATGATCCAAAACTTCGTCCGAACTTGACCTTAATGGAAGCATTCAGAACACAGTACATGAGCATTTAATCATTACATATATCTGTCAATTGAAAGGTTCTTATATCAAACTAAAAGGTGATAAACTTTTGTATTGAAAATTTCAGGGGAAAAAATAATATCAGACGGCCTGAGAGGGGTTGCTGCTGTGCCAACCTTTAGTGCAAGGCGGTATTTCCATAAACTCGTCAAACTCATTCACGTGAACATCGCAGCATTTCCACTGCACAAAGAAAACATTGATGTAATTAAACACAAACTCAATAAGGGTCAAAGAAGCTGACTGAGCGAAGATTAGGTGTTACGCACCCCTTTCACTCTGTCGTGGAAGACAGGAGGACCTGGATGATAGCTACATGCAGTCTCGTGATTGTCTCTCTCTTTGAATGTTTTGCCACATCCTTTGTTGTTGCAGACTTGTGGTTGATTAATGTCTATAACAACTTTTTTAATTGGAGGTGCTATGGATTCAATCTTTTCTTCTTCTGCTTGTACTGGTGTGTTCAGGGTCTGCTTGGTCTGTTCTTTGGGTTGGGAGGCTGTGTGAGTGATAAAGGATACAATGTAAGATAGAGATTTTCCTGCATTCACCAATGTGTAACAAGAATTTAAACCAGAGAGAGAGAGAGAGAGTAAGATACCAACCATGGTCTGAGCAGAAGAAGCCTTGCCGGCATCTAGAGCAAGAGTTTTTTGATGCAGCATTGGCAACTGGAGATGAAGTAGGAACCGTGACAGGATGTTTTGGAGCCGGTTTGGCCAGGACTGGTTTCTCAGTTGTGTGCTTACCTGTTTTACATCTTCATTGCAAAAAAAAAATGAAAAAAGAAAAAAGTATCAGTGTTGTTTGCATTACATGAGAGATACAGCATAGCTTATAAGATGATGGAAAGGCAATATTATTATTACCCAGGGATTTCCAAGAACAAACTGAAATCATGACTTCTTTGCTTGCAGCAGCTCCACTCTTTCATTCCGTCATGAAAAAACGGCTGCGAGTTTGAACATTCATCATAGCTTTTAATTCTCTGATTGTGAAACAAAAAGCATAATCATAAACAGTAATTGAAGATTTGACTTACTCCCTGCTTGAACAAAAACCGGTAGTTGATGAAAAGAAGATCCACAGCCACACCGAGAAAAAGATAGTACAAGAACATGAACATTAAAAGCTTAGATGAATATGACAGAAAACAAAAGTAGTATAGCAAGCAAGCATAGGTCGGTTAAGCTACTAAACGAAGTCAAAAGATCCATATTTCTACAAAGACACACAATCATAGTTTTGTTTCCTTTGTATCAACGAGGCTCACTTAGGTTCACTAAATTTGATAAATTAGAGAATCAAAGCAGTTCTCAAGGCTTCACTTAATTACACCTATATGAATCTACAGCTAATCAAAACCTAATCTAACACTTCATCTTCTTCTCAACTTCAAACATGATAAAAGAAATCCACAATTCTTCAGATTCCTCAGAAACACAGCTCCGATTAAAACCCAAAGTGATCCGAATTGAATAAATAAGAAGGGACACCAATCAATCAAAAGGGGAAGAGTAGTTGGAAAAGAAAGAGAAGACGTACAGAAGCATGGAATTGACAAGAACCTTCAGGATTATCTTCATCGGTGAACATGGCGTTGCAGCCAATACGTTGGCACTGAAGCTTCTTCGTTCCCGATCTTTCTTCCATATTCTCAGTGGACCAGATTCGTGAGAAAGTTTTTTTTTTTTGGGAGTAGAATATAAAATCAACGGAGCTAAGAATATATCTCTCGCGAGAATTACAAAGTTTATAATTTAATCTAAATTATATAAAGTTTGTTGTAATTAATCTAAATTCCTTACCAAAAAAAAAGAAATTAATCTAAATTAATTTAAAATTTTATCTATGAAAAAAGTAATAATTACAAAATACTAAAAACCTAAATATTAAAACCCCTAAACATTAAGCAAATCAAAGGGGGAACCGGTACAAAATTCTATAGAAATTTCAATACTAGTCTCACTTAAATTTGGAAACCAGAACAGTAGTACGAAAGCCGATGAAGCATTATTAGTGACCTGAACAGAACCGGTTAGAAAAAACATTTACTCTCGGTTAGCGAACCGAACCGAACCGGTTTCGAAGAAATTTGAATCTCTCTAATGAATCCACCACAACTTTTTTTTTTTTTTTTTT
>NC_025686.1:16202357-16214983 GCF_000633955.1 Camelina sativa
GTGACGTGAGGCTACAACTCTCTCCGATTGTTTCCGGCGACGATCTTGAGGCTGAGTGGCCTGCTCTCCGATTCAGAAGCTTTCTAAGCGCGGTGGATTCATGTCTGCAACGCCGGTGACGACAACCCATACGGTTCTTTCTTTCATGCTTCGGTGGTGCGTTTCTTTAATTTCCCATACATGCATCTATTACGTGGGCTGGGCAGCTATGGCTCCGGGAAATTCAATCTCCGTGATGATGAAAAATAGATTAGTGTGCTTCTTTACTTCATTCAACCTCGACCACCTCAATTCCACTTCTCTGTATTTTGATATCATTGTTCTATAAATTATAATAATTAATGGATATCATTCAGTGCCGGCTTAAACATATTATATATCTTTGGGCAAACTAAAAAAAGATATCCCTTAACCTATAGAAAAACTTACTGATTTTTTTTTTGGTTTTCTTTGATTCATATACTTTTTCTTTTATGCTCCTTTCTAGCCTACAAATTTTTTTTTGCCCCTTTTAACTTACAAAGTTTTTTTTTATGCCTCTTTAACTTACAAATTTTTTTTTACACATTTTCTTATACATATATACTCCTTTAATTTATGTACCCGGAGCGGTCGTACTGCCCGCCCACCTAGTTAAGCCGGCACTAATATCATTACATGTCTAGATTCACTTAGTTATTGTTATTCGCAACGCTTGAGTCTATTTTATGTGGAGTTTGACTGTTTAAGGCGCATACAATTATCAAACTTTTGTGAGGTTCTTATATATTTATTATGGTGGGGCACGGGACTAGTATTCTTGAATTTTGTAATACCTTTTACCGATCCGACCCTTACGGATAATCGCCAAAGGGATCGATAGTGGCCGGAAGTTTAATAGAGGAATTGTCTCACTTCACATCATACTACTTTAGCCCCACCGTGGGAACAAAAAAACACATACTCAACAATATGCCGACAGAGGCGTTGTACCTACATATAATGTTGCCGATGTTCCAGATAGGAAGACACGCTGAAAAGTTAAAGGAAGTTTGGTGGGAAGATTATAGCTATTGTCGAGCAGTTCACAATTACATCTTGCGGAATCTAGATTATGTTCAATCCTTTTGAGAGATATTCTTTTTAAAAAATTAAATTTTCATTTTATTTTCTAAGATAATAAATTAACAAATATTTTTTTTTTAGAATGTTCAAAATGGAGATTCGTGAAGTATATCCTAATTTAGAAAAAGATGACTATGAAGCTTACAAAGAGCAGGATTTTGCTAATTTTATAAGTACATAAATAAATTAAATTTTAAATATATGTATTTTAATTATTAATTAATTTAAATAAACTTAATTTTTTATATAGGTTCAAAATGGATGTGGAAATGAACCATTGCCTCTTTGGTTGCATGAGCTCGTTCAAGAACCGAGAGCAAAGATCACTACTGCTCCGATGTACTTTACTCGCGGTTAAACTTTTCATCCGTATGCACATGGAAGTCAAAAATCTATAGCAAATTATGGAATCTACGTACAAGCTGGTGATAACAATTTCTATGGTGTTTTGCAACAAATATTAGAAGTTGATTATCCAGGCCTTTTGAATCTGAGATGTGTACTATTCAAGTGTAATTGGTATGATTCATCACCCCGAGTAGGCGTGCGAATAAATAACTTGGGAGGTGTAGATGTTAATGCGAACATATCATACGCCAAATTTGAACCTTTCATCCTAGCATCACAAGCACACTTTCTTTCCTATCCTCGTTTGCGGCCAAGACGTGAAATGTGGTTATCAGTCATCAAAGTTAATCCTCGAGGCCGTATTATCGGGTTAGTTGATGATCAAGTCGTGTTGCAACAAAAAAGAGTCGGAGAAATTTTCATTCCAAACATATCAACATAAGATGTTATCCACATTGATCAGACAAGTGGAAGATGTTGATGATGTCTCTGAAGAAGAGGTTGAATAAGATGAATTCGAAGAATTTGATGATGGAGTAGATTTTAAGGATGATAATGTACGTTATAGTAATTCAGAAAATGAATCTGATTGAGTAATTGTAGTTTTTGTTTTTTTTAAAATAAAGATTTATAAAATTCCGAGGGATTTGCGTTGAGTTTGTGTAACAATCCGTTCCGTAGACCCCACTAGCCCCCGCTAGCTTGCCCCCATAGGCCCTAAGCTGCCCCCATAGGCCCTAAGTGAGGGGTTAGGATCGATGCCCTGCAGGGCTAGCTTGGGGCCTATGGAGGCAAGCTAGCGGAGGGCTAGTGGGATCCATGGGACGGGTTGTTACAGTTTGCGATGCATTGCTAACTAGGCCTCGCAAAGGACTCACAACTTGCGAGAGATTTGCGATGAAATCTCGTTAATCCCTCGCAAAATCGTATACCCTAAACACTAATGTTTTGCGAAAGATTTGCGAGTGATGCTTACTGGGTCTCGGTAATCCCTCACAAAATCGTAAACCCTAAACACTAAAACTTTCCGAGGGATTTGCGAGTGACTGCTTATTTGGCCTCGTTATTCCCTCACAAGGTTAGTGTGTTGCGACTGATTTTGAGAGGCTCCCTAGTTAATACGTCGCAAATCTTGCGAGTGATTTGTGAGGCATAAAAATGTCTATATAGAAGCTCAAACCCAATCCAGTTGCTGCAAATCTCTTTATATTCTCCGTCTAACCCAAATATTTGTCTTCTCTGTCAAAGCTAAACCCTAATCTTCTGCTTTCGGTCTCTTCTTCTCCGTTTCTCTCGTCTCCCGATTTCGCTCTTGAATCGTAAACCCTAATCTTGTCTCTCGATTTCTGTCAAGTCAACCCTAACCTTCTACCTCCTCTCTTCTGATTTCCTTCAAATCAAACCCTCGATCTGAAAGGTATAAACCCTAATCTTTGTTTTGATTTATTTTTTGTTATGATTTTTTCTTGTTCTTCTTCTTTGTTTCAATCTCCTTGTTCTTTAAATTTTAGGATTTGTTTGTTTCGATTTATTATTGTTATGATTTCTTCTTCTTCTTCTTCTCTGTTTCAATCTCCTTATTCTTTCAATTTGTTTTGTTTTGAATGAGTTCTATAACCCTAACTCCGATTTTGTTTTGATTTACTTTTTTTTTGTAGATGTTTCAAGGGAAAAATTACACAAGGTTCCTGTCGGATCAAGGTGTACCCGTTCCCACTGGTTCTCACCGTATACGGGCTCCGTCCGGTTCTCATAACACGCACTCGGTCCTGAATAGCTGCCGTGAAACGTTGCAACCACTGCCTCAGACTCCTTCTTATCATACGCCCCTACCCTCTGTGTGGTGGCACTGCAACGGCTCTAGAAAATGGTAAGTCTCCACCCGCTCGTTCCTCTTCTTCAGGAGCATCTGCACGTCTCAACAACCTAACATTGGAGGAGTTACTCGATAGTCATGGACGTGCAAGTTTAACGAAGCTGGATCCATGCTGACCTCTAGGAACGCTCTGGTAAGAAATTAGTTTTAAGTTTTTAATTCCAGAATGTAATTCTAATGTTGATTTTCATGGATCCTCATTCAACTTGTATTTTTTTGAAGGTTTGACCAAGATTCCTCTGTTGCGGCTACTGTACAAAACATTTTTGAAAGAGATTAAACATCTATACTAGTATTTTTGCAGCAGTTTTTGCTCAAAAATATTATTTGGAAAGTTTTTACATTGAATGTTATTTAATGTTTATATTCATATCCAAACTAGTTTAGTTAATAATCTCTACTATCCTTATAACCAAACACAATTAAAATATTTTAAATATCCATAAATATAATGTTTAATAATTAATATAGATATTTAGAAGATTTATTCCAGATTAAAAAAGATTATTCTCCTATCATCTCTTTTTGATTTTAAAATTTAAATATAGTGAATCATCATATAATACATAAAATTAATAAAAAGGTGTATTTTTTCTGCATATATTGTGATTTAAATTTTTTAAAACAATCATATATTACTCAATTAATATAAAAAGTGTGTGTTCAACATACATATACAATATAGTAAATTTACTGTATATAGTAAATTACAAAATTTTAAGAAGTTTATAATTTATAACTGATATATCTAAATTTAATAACAAGTTTAAAATTATAAATATTTAAACATATTAAATTTTCAAATTACACAAACGAGTTATATTACATGACGGGTTATATGACATTACATGATTGAATTTATAATACTAAAAAATAAACTATCAATAATATGATATTTCAATACGGGTTAAATTCCCATTTTAATGTTTTAACAACACCAATATAAAATATGTCGAATCAAACTGATTTAATTAAGATTGTAGTAAACAAAAATTATTGTGCGATATACCACGGTTTATATATTAAAATTAACAAAAAATATATTAGCAAAATTAGTATTAAAATAGTACATTAACACAAAAAATTAAAAAAAAACTTATCCCGCGGTGTACAGCGGGTCATAATCTAGTAGAATAATATATATATAGTATATATATATATATATATATATATATATATATATATATTTGGAAGAAAATGTATAATTGGCACCGTTCCATAAACGTTAGAGTTAGGCAGGAGTTTGAAGATAAGTTGAAGGACAGGATGTGTGATCAAGTGTCTAGGTGGAAGTTAAAGTGGAAGCTAAAAGGTGATGAGGCAAAGCCACAGTGGATTGATCCTCAGGTATGGGATGGTCTTGTTCGGTATTGGCTTGATCCAAAATTAGAAATCAAGAGTAACCATAGTCATAATGCTCGATATCACGATCCGGATGGCACCGGAATATACAAGCACCGTTCAGGCCAAATTTCTTTTAAAGCTCTTGCTCGAAAACATGTAAGTGTAATTATTTAAGTTTTCTTTTTTCTTAAGATTATGCCTTATGAACTCTTTTCTTATTTTGTCTATCAACTCTTTTTTTTCCTTTTCAGTCTGAGATAACTGGTGAGTTAACTCCTGATTTCCTTTGCATCCTAGAAGAGACACATCAGAAGCCTGATGGGTCATTTACGGATGGCAAGTCCGAGTCCCTATACAGTGAGGTGTCGTCCAAGATTCAAGAGTTGGAATCTGAGCTTTGTACAGGGGATAATGGAGAGATTCTGGTGGGGTGCCTATTCATATCAAAAATAAAATTTACACATCGGTAAGTTACAAGTTTGTTGTTCAGTTGGTTTTAAATACTCTATTTGGATGCAAAGTGATAACACTCTAATTTACATGTTTTTAGCATCCTTTTTTTATCCATATTTTGCATTGTTCATACCTCTAACTTAGCATTTTTAGGTCATTTACTGTAAGAATCAAGTTTTAGAGCATTTAGGGTGTTGCATTTCTGCATTTGCATATATTGGATGAAAACAAGTGCTAAAGAGCCAAAAATGGGGGAAAACAAGGACAATTCGAGCATGTACCCGAAGGAGCCATCGAGCTACAAGAACAAGTCCGAACCCCAACACGATCGAAGAGGATCCAAGAGCGCGAGGAGCAACCCAAAGATCCACCCGAGGAGTTACCCGACTCAACCCTCGTGTACCCCATCGAGTAGACCATCGGGCAGGTCTGGGAAGCTAGATCAAATGGGTTTCCATATATAAACCCCCTCTTTCCCTAGCTCGAAAACGAGCATGCCGCAGACCCTCAAACCAGAGAGTGAGAGCTTCTGTGAGAGAACTGAGCGACTCAACATATTTTCTTGTTTTTGTACTTTTATTTTGTAGTTTTTCATAGATCTTTATCCCATACTCTTTTCTACTCTACTCTATCTCTTTAATAATGTCAGTTTCATTTATTTCTATGGCTTTGTCATTCGTTTCTATGTCCGAGTAGTGTAGTAAAGTTTCTAGGGATGGGATAGATGATTAGGTGTTCTTGATCGGTTAGGATGCTTTAGTTGATTGTTATGATTGATAAATTTCCTTCTAGGTTGATGTTCTTAATGCGGTCAACAGACCGAAAGGTTGAGATTAGATCTAGGGCGTTTATAATGCTACAAGCTGAAAGGAGTAGATAAAATGCTTGATTAGGTCAATGCTAGAGGTATACTTAACTTTGAGTGACAAAATCAGATAAGTCTATGTATACTGACAAAATTGAATTGTTCTTAATGCCTGCTTGTTCATATTGCTAGTGCGACAGTGTGGTAGTATGTTCAAGGTTGATTGTTGCTAGTGCAAAAGTGTGATGATAAGGTTTTAGAGGTTCATTGTCTAGGAAATAATTGCTTGAGGCATGTAAGGCATCCATACTGGTCTAGAACACTTAGGATTCGATTACCCCCATCCTTAGGAACTTTCGTATTTCATTTCTTGCATTTTCTTTACTTACTCGACCACTTACCCGATCAGGTACACGATAACCTGCATCGAGTAATACCTCGAGCTGTTCATATTTTACTTGCACACTCGATCATCCCACTCGATCCTGTACTCGACTGCTTGCATCGAGTGCTTATGTCGTGTGGTTTACTTGTTTATATTCTTTACTTTGTTTATATTAGGACTGTTAGAACCAAACCCCATTATTACTTGGCTTGACTTGCTTGATTCTGATTGCATCATATCTGCTAGCATAAAAACCATTTGGATTGATAACCCTTTGTGCTACAACTGCATAGGGAATTGATACCCTGGGTGAAAACCTGTCTATCACAAAGTTTTCCTATATAATAAATTTGTAGTTCAAAACACAGGAAAAAATCATGTGGTGATTTGTAGGGATGATAACAAGTCTTTAAAACCTCCCAGCCATCGAATATTGATGGGCTCACGGACCTAGTTATAGGACATAAGGCCCATTAAGGAAAGTTGGCCCACATACTAGGATTGGACATGGGGCCCACTGAGAGGTGGAGGTCAGAGCGTTACAAGTGGTATAAGAGCCGAACCCAGACGAGTGTGGAGTCGAGGGGGCTAACACCGTCGGGGGTGACAGTCTTGGTGCGCAACAAGGACATTGCGATCTGTTAGTGGGGGTGAATTGTGACACTCCGGTTTCAGAGACTTGCAAAGAGGTTTAAAAGAATTGATTTGGCCACCTATGTCACCAAAGTGCACTTATCTTTTCGGTCAAGGGTCCCGAGAGAACTCTAGAGTTAAGCGTGCTTGAGTTGGAGTAGTCTCATGATGGGTGACATTCCGGGAAGTGACTGTCGGAACTGTGCGAGTGAGGACAAAAAACAAGGAAAGATCATGTGCTGATTTGTAGAGACGGTAACAAGACTTTAAAACCTCCCGGACGTAGCAAACCAACCTTCTGATATGGATGGGCTCACATGCCTAGTGAGAGGATTTGAGGCCAATTAATGAAGGTGGACCCATCGATTGGGATTGGATATGGGGCTCACTAAGAGGTGGCGGTTGGGGCGTTACAAATATTACTTCAATGATTGTACAAAGTTGTAAAGATCTTCTTCCTGCAGGAACCAAAACAAATAAAATTGAAAACTAAAGAGTTTGGTGATCTCAAAGGCTTCAAGGAGAGAAACAAGAGAGATCTCTCGTCATGGCTGCTTCTCTTCTGGTCGACTCCTTAAGGTAGCCGTAGGCAACATCATACATTTATGATGGGTTAAGAAATTTGCTACATAGACGCTCATGTCTTGTAAATGTTTTGAATATGTTTATGCTAATGTTCCTGCTCCATATACTCTGTTACTCAAGTATCACATGAAACTACGCATAGATCAAAACATTTATAACAGTTCTAATTCTAATCCATGAAGTTCCATAGGTAAGTGGTATATGCTTCCTATGACACGACTCACATCTAAGCTAGGTCAATCACATTGAAAGCTATTAGCAAAGCATACACATGCAATATGGATCATAGTTAGTTCATGAGGCTAACTTAAAGCATTAAGCAAAGACTTAGAATTAAAGTATAGAATAGAAATAGAAATCTAATAAACCCTAAAAAGTGCCCCCTAAACTAAAATCATCGCCCCCCCCCCCCCCCCTCTTTTGATTATCCCTTTAAACCCAACTAGGAAACTACGCTAGCATGTTTAAGGGAATTGTCAAAGCAAAGTTAAATAAACCCATAAACATAAAAGAATAAATAGAGAAAAGGGTTTTAAATATTACTTCAATGATTGTACAAAGTTGTAAAGATCTTCTTCTTTTAGGAACAAAAACAAATGAAATAGAAAACAAAAGAATTTTGGTGATCTCCAAGGCTTCAAGGAGAGGAACGAGAGAGGTCTCTGGTCGTGGCTGCTTTGCTTTTGGTCGACTCATAGGGGTTGCTTCAAGACACACACTAAAACCTAGGTTTAGATGAGTATTTATAGGGTGTTTAAGGCTTAGGGTTTTGTAAGGGTAAAAGCATTTTTAGATGTTGTGTGCATGAAATGGGGCGGAAAAGGAAGGTTATGGACCGTCGTGACTCCTCCGGACCGGGCTGCCGTGAAGATTGCTAATCGGGCTAGTAATTAAAGTTTACTTGGCTTCAAACTTATCTTCTCATCGGTTTGTGACATGTTCTGGTAAATCGGCTATATCTTCTGTGACACCCCGGTTTCAGAGACTTGCGGAGAGGTTTAAAAGAATTTATTTGGCCACCTATGTCACCAAAGTGAACTTATCTTTTCGGTCAAACGTACTGAGAGAACTCCACAGTTAAGCGTGCTTATGCTGGAGTAGTCTTAGGATGGGTGACCTTCCGAGAAGTGACTGTCGGAACTATGTGAGTGAGGACAAAACACAGGAAAAGATCATGTGGTGATTTGTAGGGACAGTAACAAATCTTTAAAGCCTCACGGACGTAGCAAACCGGTCGTCGAATAGAGATGGGCTCACGGGCATAGTGAGAGGACGTGAGGCCTATTAAAGTATCAGATATATTTCGGTATTCCAAAATATCCGAACCGAACCAACCCGAAAAATCCCGAACCGAATTTTCCATAATACCTATATGATTCTATAAATTATAAACCCGAATTATCCGAAACCAAAATTATCCGAACCGAACCCGAATCGATACCCGAATGTCCACCGCTATTCAAGGGCATACAAGGGTAATATTATTACAACTTACACCAAATAAACAATCTACGCGTCGCTTGAACTACACAAGGAGGTTGTGAATACTAAATATATAATATATACCATATTACATAATAAGATTTAAGGAATTTAGAAGTACGACATATATTATGTGGTTGTGTGTGACTCATCGGTAAAATTGCTATGCCTATCAACATATATGACTCATCAGTTGTATACTCTTAGTAAAACTGGTTTCAAAATCAGTCAGAAATCTTACTTTAAAAATGTATTAATCGAATATGATCGACAGATTTTACTCTCTCTTTTGTTTCTATATTATCTTCTTTTCATAAATTTTTTCCCTTTTTTTATCTGTTGAATTGTAAACAGACGTGTATGGCTTTCAATTTTTACAAACACTATATGCTAGACATTTATTAAGTCTTATTCATATTTGATTTTCATATATTGGGTACATATGAACACAAAAAAAAATATCATAGAATTGTTTATTTGAAACTAAACATGAAATTACAAAAGAAAAAAAAATCAAAGGTATAAGTTATAAAACACATATATTCATTCTTTTTTCTCCTATTGTTTAGGATAACTTATGTTAGATCTCCTATTCTTTGAGTTAGTTATGATTGAAATATCTTTTAACCTATATTGAGACATGTAAATTGGAAAAATAACAATATATGTAGAGATGATATAATATCTTATTTAAACCGTATTGAACATTGTTAATCATATTTTTGTTGCATATTAATAGAGACAACAACATACACGTTCCAGATTGACTCCTGAAGTTACACACAAAGCACCATGAGAAGGTGCTTTTAGTCCACATCTTTGGAAACAATCTTCCCTCTTGTGACATGGTCCTCTGTATTTACAATCGTCGTCTGAATCATCCATAATCCATGTAAAATTAATCAAATTACAAAAATATAATAATTATAAGATTTATAATAATTACATTAGTTATAAAAATGATGATAATTATGTGTATACTGAAAATTTTGCATATTTTGACTATACGAATACAAAATCTTACGAGTAGATTGAACATTTACGATGAGAGAAATGATCAAGAGAAGAGCAACAAAATGAGATTTTGGAGGCGTCATCTTTCTATAAAAATGTTTACAAAAGAATTACTATGAAATATTTTGTAAAACCATTTAGTGAGTAAAAAGAGAGTTGACTGTTCTTATATAGATGAGTTTCAAATGTTAATAATACCATATTGCATTAAATCTAATTAATATATACCATAAACTTTTGTTTGACTTAAGATTTTTTTTTTAACGTTAATTACAATGATTTTATCAGCAAAAATCTTTGACAAAATATTTGGTCAACTACAGTTTTACAAAATTGGATAATATTTACTTAATTTTGTAAGTGGTTTAAACATTTGTTTGACTCTTGTCCAAAAGAAAAAAACTTTTGTTTGACTTAATATTTGTGTGAACCGTTGGGAAGGAAGGTACTTGTAATTTGTTGTCTCTAAAAGTATGCTACTGAACCTAATTGAAAACATGTGTTTAATACGGTTTAAATAAAATATTAGGATTTAGTTATATATTGCTCCATGTTATTATTTGCAATTTACATATCAAGATCAATTAAATAAAATCACAACTAACAAAATTAAAAAATAAATAAATTGTAGTTCTAACATGAATTATGTTAAACAATAGATGCAGACTTATATGAAATATTTCTTCAATATTGTATATGTTGTATAAATTATTAAATGACAATACAATATGACATATATTTTCTTATTAATTAATTTTTCATTGTACATTTACATTTAGTTTTAGATAAACAAGCCAACGATATCATCGTAAAAAAAACAAGCCTATGATATTTTTTTGCTTGTCTTACGAAAATAATTTATGTAAGTTGATTATAAATAAATATAAGATAAAAAAATAATGCCTGAATGAGTTCATTATCTAAAAACATTTTGATGCTTCTAAAACTAAAAGCAAAATGTTTCTATTGCTAAAACTTTTATCCCAAAAACTCTGATTTTCCAAACCTGGCAGAATGAGTTACATTGACGTAGAGAAATCATTTAAAATGTTCTATGACAAACAAATCAGTACTCTCAGACGAGGTTGACAAAATGTTTCAGGTCTTTGGAACTAAGGTTGCCGTAGGCAACATCATAAATTTATGGGTTAAGAAATTTGCTACATAGACGCTCAGGTCTTGTAAATGTTTTGAATATGTTTATGCTAATGTTCCTGCTCCAACTATTCTAATTAAAAAAGCACTTACGATGATCAACTTGGATAAATTCACTGTAGATCAAGTTAATTTACTCAACCATCATATAAATTTACCCCAAGAACGCCTTCAAAATTAGTTGTTGAATCAGGTTTGATACACTCAATTAGGCATATAAATATAAGTTTTTGATATAAGGAGACTACGAATATCTATCTAATCTATGAATATTTTTTTACAGTTGGAAAAAAAAACTTTTATTTAAACTAAATAACAGTAAAGAAAAACTCTTATATGTGAAGTGAGTTTAGTGCAGTGGCCAAAGGTAAGTCTTTAATGCATAAGGCACCATCACACCCGGAATCGAGTTTCGCTCCCTACGAATGTAGGGATTAGACTAATGGGCCGGCCTGTTGCGGCTCAATGGTTGACAAAAAAAAAAACTCTTATCTAAACTAAATAAGTATTCCCGTGAACAACATATGTTATAGCTGAAAAATGGTTTAAATCCGTTATACAATACAATATAGCCTTTATAAATTAACAAATCTCAACTTCATATGTTAGTTTAGATAGATAATATAATTCTAACTATGCGTGTGAGAACAAAACATAGGGAAAGATTATGTGGTGATTTGTAAGGACGGTAACAAGTCTTTAAAACCTCTCAGACACAGCAAACCGACCGTCGATATGGATGGGATCACAGGCCTAGTGAGAGGATGTGAGGACCATTAAGGAAGATGGAACCATGGACTGGAGTGGACATTTTAATGACCTGTATCAAGAAGTACGGACCGGACGGAGAAGATGTGTCTGAAGGATGTGGGATACCTCGGGGAGATATAGAAAATGAACTCTCGAAGATCGTACGAGTAACTTGCAAGAAAAGTTACCATATCCAGAAGATGGTCCAAAAAGGAATTGGCCGTGGAAATGGAGAGATGGACGTTAAACGACCGTAAGACCGGAGTGGTCGAAGTCACGGACATGAGGTTCCGAGATGGACCGGAATGGTCGAAGTCACAGACAAGAGGTTCCGAGACGGACCGGAGTGGTCGGACTCACGGACGAAAGGTCCGGAGACAGACGCGAAAGTCCAAAGCCACGGACGAATAGTCCAGAGTTGGACAAGGAAAAATCGGAAGTCACGATCGAGAGGACCGGGGATGGACGAGGAAATGAACCGTGGACGCACAGTTTTGATTTGCGGACAAGCGCGGGAGCTTGGAACACAAGAGAGACGCAGACGGACGAGGAAGTGGAAAGGTCTCTCTGCATGCGAGTCAAGCGCCACGTATCGCGCGATTAAGTGATCTCCGCCAGAGAGTAAGATGCACGCGCGCGTGAGTGAGAGTGATGTGATCGCAGGACGCGACCTCAGCCAAGAAGACCAAGAC
>NC_025686.1:16215083-16234143 GCF_000633955.1 Camelina sativa
TATGACTCGAAGGTTGCGACCTGAGAGCGGGGGGAGTGTGAGTGACTTCCTGGATGCCGTAGCTTAAGGTGGTTAGCCTGATAGCGAGCCGGCATGATTCGTTGGTTGCGACCACGGACGGGGAAAGCACTGAGTTGTGAGCAAATAATGTCTAGGATGTGAGTATATTGACTAGAGGGAGACCTCGTGGTTCAGTCGGAGGTGTGCGGGCTGTCACAATAGTTGCACGGGAAACCTTGGCTGACGGTAGTTAGTCCGGTCGGAGGACGTGCGTGCCGTGTTGACGGTGGCACAGAGGTCATTAACGGATGGACGGTGTTGCGGGATTCGAGGACAAATCATTATTGGTATGGGAGAATTATAACATCCGCGAACCGGATTATGCGGTTTTGGTAGGAGTGTCGATCGACACCCTTGTGGCATCGATCGACACCACTATTCTTGGGTTCGTCGGGTTTGTTTTAATTCACGATTTTGGTTTGGTTGGTTTGGTTTTGATGTGATCGCAGGACGCGACCTCAGCCAAGAAGACCAAGACACGCCGGACGCGACCGAGACGCCTGACCAAGACGCATCGGACGCGACTAGGGCAACCTCTTCAGACGTGGCCAAGGCTCAGTCCGCTTAGTCTTCACTCTTATCCAAGAGTGAAGACGGTCAAGTCGTTAAGCGAGGAAGTGTACTCTTTTTCCTCACTCCGGGTTTGTCCCAATGGGTTTACCGGAGGAGGTTTTAACGAGGCATGGAGCTAAACGCAAAACGCCTAAAGGCTAAGTTGCTTCACGCGCAAGGCCAAGGCGGTTATCTCTCTTTCCCTCTTATTTTTGGTTTAATTTTGAACTTGAGAATATTCTCTTTTGATCCTATGTTTATGAACGTTGGAGAGTGTTTGTGGCTAAGCGTGTTAGTCAAAAGGTGGCGATGTGTTCTCTTTGTAAAGGGGACACGTCAAAAGGACGATGTGCGGATCAAGATGAATCCGCGTGTCCTTAAGCTCCTATCTAGACCTAGCTATTTAAACTCTCCTTAAGCCCTTGTTCCTCCTTAGACTTGTATGAAAATAAAACTTTTCCTCAAGAGAGATTCTTGAAACTTGTCTCACTCTTCTCTTTCTTCAATCCGGGATTGAACCTTGAGAAAACCCTAACAAGACGCGAACCGGGTTCGCCCTTGTTAGCGACCGTATCAAGAGGAGAGCCAAACCTCTTGTGTCGTCAATCGATCCATCCGTATTTTCCCTCATCACGTTTCCATCTGTCCTCTTTCATCTTTCTCGAGTCCCCTCGAATCACCTCAAGTCATTCCCGCTATCGTTTCCCTCGAAGACGTCCACCCGCTCGTCCCGCATCCGTACTGTCCGATTGAACCGTTCGTGGCTTCCCGAAGTATCTCCCGAACGGCTCGTTTGAATTCCTTCAAACTCCGTTTCCCTCGTTTGATTCTCTCCTAGATCCGAAGCCCAGAACCTCGGCCGTGAACAGCTTCACCGACTGAAAGTTGGCCGAGAGCTCAAGCCGCGTCCGTACCGCGATCGTACCGTGACCGTGTCCTCGGGTCACATCAGCTTGGTATCAGAGCTTCAAAGCTCCTACGAGGTTGTTTCTTTCCAGAACTCTCTGTTCCTTTAAAGTTTCAATCTTTGAGTTTAAAGCTTGCATCTTTTAG
This sequence comes from Camelina sativa, assembly GCF_000633955.1. Classification (NCBI taxonomy): domain Eukaryota; kingdom Viridiplantae; phylum Streptophyta; class Magnoliopsida; order Brassicales; family Brassicaceae; genus Camelina; species Camelina sativa. Next base: position 16,216,749 of record NC_025686.1, read on the forward strand.
CTCCATAGGACTCGCTTGTTCTTTTTGGTTTAATTTGGTGCATGCTTAGGATTGTCTTTCGTCCGCTTAGGTTGTTAGAATTCGCATTTGTTCTTCGTGTTCATATCTCTGTTCCTTTGTGTTCTTGCGAGCTCACTTTTAGATCCATAAAGCTAGTTTCGCGTTTAGTTTTTGTGTTTCCGGTCTTAGGCATAAAGCAATTCTTGTCGCGTAGCACTTTTACTTTTGCTTTTGCTTTATTTGTTTTAGTCATAGGATTGCATGTGTCATAGCTGTCCTCAATCATTGTTAGTGAAACGAATCTTTGTGTGGTCCTCTTGAGCGTGTGAGACTCACGTGTGGTATTCTTTTTGCGAGGTTTAAATTCAAACTTATACCGCGGAGCCACGCCACGTCACCAACAACCAGTCCGTACGATGGCCGAAGAAATTCCACCAGCGCCACCAGAGATTGGTGTCACCCTCGCCGCATTACGAACCGGCCTAGAGCAACTAGCTGATCGCCTCACGAGGATTGAACTTATGAATCCTCCTCGCGAAGATCCGTTACCCGCGAGGCGACCACGACGCGAGCCGGCGAGTGATCAGTCCGATGAGGACTTTGAACCGAGGCCTAGACGACGACACCGCTATGATGATCAAGACGACGAAGGTCCGAGATGTTACGAGCCGAATCACAAGATGGTCCCACCAACGTTCGCAGGCAAGTCAGACCCCGAGGCCTATCTTGAATGGGAAAGTCGCATGGACCACTTATACTCGTGCCATGCCTATCCGGAGCTACGAAAGGTCCAATATGCGGTGGCATAATTCACCGATCACGCCCTTACCTGGTGGGATCGACTGGAGGCTGAACAACGACGCAATCGCGACCGACCTATCACTGTTTGGGAGGTCTTGAAAGAAGAGATGCGAAGGCGCTACGTGCCTCCCTACTACCACCGCGAGCTCCAGAAGAAGTTTAGGCGACTAACGCAAGGCGCACGGAACGTGGAGGAGTATTACAAAGAATTTGAACACTTGCGCGACCGGTTGCAAGTCGATGACTCCGAAGAGTCACTCATGGCTCAGTTCTTGGGGGATTGCAAGAACGCAATGCACGCAAGGTCGAGCGCCAACCCTATCAAACTTTTGAGGAGTTGTTGCATCTCTCGGTGCAAATAGAGACTCAAATCAAGAAAAAGAGCGCCTCTGCGCCTCGTGGCCGAACCCAAGGAGCTACCAATTGGACTCCTAACGCGTCGCCATCAAACCGATTGCCGGAAAAACCAAAGGCGACCAGCGCGGACTCAAGGTTCAAACCTAGGGAGCCGGCCACCAATGAGCGCCAAGATCCGCGACGCAACACCACCGACGTCCGGAGCCGCGACATTGTATGTTTCAAGTGTCAAGGGAGAGGCCATTACGCTCGTGATTGTCCGAACGCACGGACGATGATACTGACTGAGGCTGGCGAGATCGAGTCCGACGATGAGGCCACTGAAGAAATGGTGCGAGGAGAAACTGAGCTGGAAGAAGCTGTTGCGGAACCCGAGGTCGGAGAACTGCTCATGATACGCCGCATCCTGAACGCCGGTGTAGCCACGGATGACGCCAACCAACGTGACAACATTTTCCACACGAGATGCACTGTAAGTGGTCGCGTTTGTGGCTTGATCATAGATGGAGGTTCTTGCACTAATGTGGCAAGTTCCAGTCTTGTCAAGAAACTTTCTCTTGAAACCACAAACCACCCTCGCCCTTATCGCTTGAGATGGTTAAATGATAAGACCGTGATCCAAGTAAAGGAACAAGTCACGGTCCCATTCAGTATCGGTCCGTATAAGGATCAAGTTCTTTGTGATGTGGTGCCTATGCAAGCTAGCCACCTCTTATTGGGGCGCCCATGGCAGTTTGATAAGCGCACCACACACTGCGGCCATACTAACCAATACTTTTTCGTTCATGACAACAAACGTATTTGCTTGAAACCCTTGAGCCCCACGCAAGTACATGAAATGCAAGACAAGTTGTCTAAAGACTCGAACGATAAAAAGAATTTCCTGATTCAATATGGTGATGTTAGAAAGTCCCTTAAGGACTCAGCCCAAGTGATTTTGATGTTGTTTCGAGATGCATTGCTTTCAGGTCTTGATGGTTCACTAGAAGCCTTACCGGAGGTCATACGCGGCGTCCTCAAGCGATTCGCCGATGTGTTCCCCGAAGAACTCCCCGAAGGCCTACCACCGATCAGAGGTATCGAACATCAGATCGATCTAGTCCCAGGAGCGCAGCTTCCCAACCGGCCAGCCTACCGTGTCAACCCCGAAGAGGCGAAGGAGCTTGAGCGACAAGTCAAAGAGCTCATGGCGCAAGGTTACGTCCGAGAGAGTTTGAGTCCGTGTGCTGTACCAGTGCTACTAGTCCCGAAGAAAGACGGATCATGGAGGATGTGCGTTGACTGTCGAGCCGTCAACAACATCACTATCAAATACCGCCACCCCATTCCACGCCTCGATGACATGCTAGACGAGCTTAGCGGCGCCAGTGTCTTCTCAAAGATCGATCTGAAGAGCGGCTACCATCAAGTTCGGATGAAGGAGGGTGACGAGTGGAAAACGGCCTTCAAGACAAAACAGGGTTTGTACGAATGGCTGGTAATGCCATTCGGTCTTTCTAACGCCCCCTCTACCTTTATGCGTCTTATGAACCATGTTTTGAGATCGTTTATCAATAAATTCGTAGTGGTTTATTTTGATGATATATTGGTATATAGCTCTAGTTTGACTGATCATGTTAAACACCTAGAGGCTGTCTTGTTTACCCTCCGCGAAGAGCAACTCTACGCAAACTTGAAAAAGTGCGTGTTTGCTGCTGATGAATTGGTCTTTTTAGGCTTTGTTGTGAGTTCGCAGGGCCTCAAGGTCGATGGAGAGAAGATACGCGCAATAGAGGAGTGGCCCACGCCAACGAGCATCACTCAAGTCCGGTCGTTCCACGGCCTAGCCAGTTTTTACCGGAGGTTTGTGCGAGATTTCAGTACGATCGCCGCGCCTCTCACCTCCGTGATCAAGAAGAACAGCGAGTTTCGATGGGGAGAGGAACAAGACAAGGCGTTCACCGAGCTCAAGAAACGCCTCACGCAAGCACCCTTGCTTACATTGCCCGACTTCAACAAAACTTTTGAGGTTGAGTGCGATGCGTCGGGAGTTGGAGTCGGAGCTGTCCTGACTCAAGGAGGCAAACCGGTGGCGTACTTTAGTGAGAAGCTTAGTGGAGCTACGCTTAATTACCCTACGTATGACAAGGAGTTATACGCCCTCGTTCGTGCCATGGAGGTTTGGCAACATTATCTATTGGCGAGAGAGTTTGTGATTCATACTGATCACGAAACCCTCAAGCACCTCCGCGGCCAGACCAACCTCAAGAGACGTCATGCGAAATGGTTGGAGTTCATTGAGTCGTTCCCATACGTCATTAAGTACAAGAAGGGCAAGGAGAACGTAGTCGCCGACGCCTTGTCAAGACGGCATGCACTAATCACTACAATGGACGCGCGCGTATTGGGTTTTGAAAGCATCAAAGATGCTTATGCTGGAGATGCTGAGTTTGGAGATTGCTTCCAGAACCATGGGAAAGGAATCTACACCGAGTTCTACATTCACGAGGGTTTCCTGTTCAGAGGTCGAAGGCTGTGTATACCAAATGGTTCTATCCGGGAGTTGCTAGTTCGTGAAGCCCATAGTGGAGGTTTAGCGGGTCATTTTGGCATCACCAAGACCTTGGCCGTGCTCAAGGAGCATTTTTACTGGCCAAAGATGCGAAGTATGGTAGAGAAGCACGTCGGCCGTTGCATAGCTTGTCGCACCTCCAAGTCGACAACTCACCCGCATGGCCTCTACATGCCTTTGCCCGTGTCCACCGCACCATGGATCGATCTCTCCATGGATTTCATCCTCGGCCTACCCCTCTTGGCGCATAAAGATAGTATCATGGTGGTTGTTGATAGGTTCTCGAAGATGGCTCACTTCATTCCATGCAATAAGAACAATGATGCTGTGCAATTGGCGAACTTGTTCTTTAGTCAGGTCGTAAGGCTTCATGGCGTTCCGCGCACCATCATATCCGATCGGGATCCCAAGTTCCTTGGTCACTTCTGGCGAACTATTTGGCGCAAGCTCGGGACGAAGTTACTGTACTCCACCGCGGCTCACCCTCAGACCGACGGCCAAACGGAGGTCGTCAACAGATCAATAGGCGCCTTACTCCGCACAGCTATCGCCAGCAACAAAGGCTCCTGGCTCGAGTGCATTCCGATCATCGAGTTTGCATACAACCAAGCGGTGCATTCAGCTACGAAAAGGTCGCCATTCGAGGTCGCATACGGATTCAAGCCTTTGACGCCCCTGGATCTCCTCCCTATACCACCGAATGAAGCCGAGAATCAAGACGGAGTCGCACGAGCAGAAATGGTCAAGGCTTTGCACGAGGAGGTCCGAGCCAACATAGAGCGAAGGAACGAGCAGTATGCACGCTTCCTCAACCGAGGACGTAAACCGATGCTGTTCAAACCTGGTGATTGGGTCTGGTTACACTTAAGGCCGGAGAGGTTCCAGCAGAAACGCAAGGACAAGCTCAGCCCGCGAGGAGATGGCCCATTCCGAGTCATCGAGAAGATCAACGATAACGCCTACCGACTTGAGCTTCCAGGTGAGTTTGGTACGTCCACCTCATTCAATGTCACTGACCTCATTCCGTTTGATGTAGGTGAAGACGAAGATGTTTTGGGGACAAAACCTTTTCAAGGGGGAGGGAATGATGTGATCGTAGGACGCGACCTCAGGTAAGAAGACCAAGACACGCCAGACGCGACCGAGACGCCTGACCAAGACGCATCGGACGCGACCAGGGCAACCTCTTCAGACGTGGCCAAGGCTCCAACGATCCTTCCCGGAGCCACCACACGTTCCAAGAGCTCAGCAAAGGCGGCCAAACAGCGGCTCAACCTATTTGTCCGAACCTACGTCCGACACCAGCCACCCAACGAAGACTCCGAAGGCTCAGTCCGCTTAGTCTTCACTCTTACCCAAGAGTGAAGACGGTCAAGTCGTTAAGCGAGGAAGTGTACTCTTTTTCCTCACTCCGGGTTTGTCCCAATGGGTTTACCGGAGGAGGTTTTAACGAGGCATGGAGCTAAACGCAAAACGCCTAAAGGCTAAGTTGCTTCACGCGCAAGGCCAAGGCGGTTATCTCTCTTTCCCTCTTATTTTTGGTTTAATTTTGAACTTGAGAATATTCTCTTTTGATCCTATGTTTATGAACGTTGGAGAGTGTTTGTGGCTAAGCGTGTTAGTCAAAAGGTGGCGATGTGTTCTCTTTGTAAAGGGGACACGTCAAAAGGACGATGTGCGGATCAAGATGAATCCGCGTGTCCTTAAGCTCCTACCTAGACCTAGCTATTTAAACTCTTCTTAAGCCCTTGTTCCTCCTTAGACTTGTATGAAAATAAAACTTTTCTCAAGAGAGATTCTTGAAACTTGTCTCACTCTTCTCTTTCTTCAATCCGGGATTGAACCTTGAGAAAACCCTAACAAGACGCGAACCGGGTTCGCCCTTGTTAGCGACCGTATCAAGAGGAGAGCCAAACCTCTTGTGTCGTCAATCGATCCATCCGTGTTTTCCCCTCACTACGTTTCCATCTGTCCTCTTTCATCTCTCTCGAGTCCCCTCGAATCATCTCAAATCATTCCGCTATCGTTTCCCTCAAAGACGTCCACCCGCTCGTCCCGCATCCGTACTGACCGATTGAACCGTTCGTGGCTTCCTGAAGTATCCCCCGAACGGCTCGTTTGAATTCCTTCAAACTCCGTCTCCATCGTTTGATTCTTCCCTAGAACCGAAGCCCAGAACCTCGGCCGTGAAAAGCTTCACCGACTGAAAGTTGGCCGTAAGTCCAAGCCGCGTCCGTACCGCGAACGTACCGTGACCGCGTCCGGCAGTCACATCAGAGAGTGTGTGTTAATTACATGCAGAAATTGTTACATTTGTCACTCAAGACTCGCCACCTGTCCTGCCAAGAGAACGAGAGAGAGGGCTATAAATACTCCCTCACTCTCTCATTTGCGACCAAACCCTTTCTAAGACACCAAAATCTTGCCAAATTTTCTTTCAAACTTTTGAAGAGAAAATCTCTTGTTTTTTGACCAAAAAGAAGAAGAAAGAAGAGATCTAGAGGAAGGTTGGAGCTTAAGAGCTAGTGGAGGTGCTGTCAGATTGACATGGTGTGGTGTGGTGTGGTGAAGCTCAATCGGCCAAGATCTACAAGCTATGCTGAGTTGAGGCTTTGGTTGTAGATGTGTTGAGAGTTGTGGTTGTGTTTGTGAAGAGCAAGTTGGGAATCTTGCTTAAGGAGGTGCATTATCTCTCTAGCTCTTGCATCGGCCTTGTGGAGTGGTTGATTTCCTTGTTGCATGTAGATCTAGATGATTGCATGTAGAGAAGAGGGATTTTTGGGTTTTTTTAATGCAATTTTGGGGTAGATTTGCATTTTTCTCAAACTAGATGCAAGTGTGAAATGCCTTGCATGCTAAGTTTGAAGGGGTTTATGCATTCTTGGGGAAGAATGACATTTTTAAAAATTAGCTGCAAGTGTGAAATGCCTTGCATGCCTAATTTTTGGGGTTTGAGAATTTTTAAAATGGAGGAAATTAATTTTTAAACTAACTGCAAGTGTGAAATGCCTTGCATGTTTAGTTTGAGGTAAGAGAAGAGTCATGCATAATTAAAATTAATTATTTTAATTTTTGCATGATTGGTTGAGGTGGTTAATTCCTCGTAGACTGGGTGAGAAATCGATTCATGAGAAGAAGAATTTTGGTAAGGCCATAAGCGAATCTCCAAGATGGAAAGAGCCGCATGAAAGCCCCAAAATTGAGTTTAGTTCCTCATTAGTTTGGATGTGAGACCAGTCTACGGGATGGGCTGTTTTGGTGAGGCCATGCGAGAATCTCCGGGATAGAAAGAGCCGCATGAGGGCCCTGAAACTTGAGAAAATATTCCCATGGACTTGATGTGAGATCGGTCATGGTGAATTATTTTTGTGAGTCATGCGAGAATCTCCAGGAAGGAAATAGCCGCATGCATGTGTGAAAGTGGACAAAGTATTGAGTTAAAATGTGGAGAAATGAACCTAAAACTTAATTTGGGGTTGGGTGCATGTTAGGATTGCATGCATGTGTAGTTAACTTAAGTTGCATGTGCATTTTCCTTGCATCTAAGCTTTGTGTGATTGCGTGATTGATTGCTTGCTTGATTACTTGCTTGTGTGCTTGTTTTCTTGCTTGCTTTATGTGATTGTGTTCTTAATTCTAGTGTGGTTAGACATAGAATTGAGTGTGTGTTCTAGCTTGTGCTTGAGTCGGAGTCTCAGTTCTTAGCTAGAAGGCGATCTCTGGTCCCATCATGTGTTGAGTGGTAAATTGTCCGTTGAGCTAATCCAGAGGGATCTCATGGCAGGACGATTTTCGGTGTCTAGCTAGCTACTAGCCCAAACCGCATGACGATGCGGCTTGTGTGAGTCCTGTTGGTTACCTTTGTGGTTTCAACACGGAAGTTGTGTGAGTCCGGTTGGTTACCTTTGTGGTTTCAACTTGGAAGTTGTGTGAGTCCAGTTGGTTACCTTTGTAGTTTCAACTCGGACGTTGTGTGAGTCTGGTTGGTTACCTTTGTGGTTTCAACGCGGAGTGTGTGGATGGGATGGGACAGAAGATCGGGGGGGGCTAGGATGTGTTGTTGTTCCTTATGAAGTGATTTCCTTAGGATGTGAGTTGCTCCATGATAGACCTTAAGCGTTGATGTGGATATCCGTTTGATGGTTCTATGGCATGTGAGAATGGTTCATGGTAGGACTCAAGCGTTGATGTGGATATCCGTTTGATGGTCCTATTGCATGTGAAGTCTAGGGTGGTGAAGTGAATCTTGGTGCACCTTAGCAGTTTCACCTCCCAGTGAAGTGGCGTGGAGGCCAAGCTAGAGAAAATATCTAGATGCGTCAAGTGTCTTGATTGTTGTCTAGGTTGCTTGTTAATTGCTTGATTGTTGATTGTTTGCTTGCTTGTTACGCTTCCGCATTACGTGCTTTGCTTGGGGTTGTTTGGGATAGTTGGATGAGATGTTAGCATGTTAGTGGAGATAGCATTTTTAGATAGATGCCCAACGAGTAATCCTAGATTACTCACTCCCCTCCTCCATTGTTTTTCTTGCAGGAAAAGTAAGTGGGTAGAGTTGGATTTAGAAACCGGATGGGTGTTTTCGTGCTGTGTTGCAAATCCGTGTTTCATGATCTTGATGTTTTATTCGAATGGATCTAACTACTTGCTTGATTGATTTTATTTAATGTGAAATTTGCAGGTATATATGTATTAAATCATGATATTTTACATATAATCGGACAAGTGGAATGGTACGGTCTAGTCCGGACCAGCACAACGCCGCGTGCGCTCCGAGGGTTGCAAAACCTAAGGGACGTACGCAGCGGATATGCGGCTGCCGGCAGTCCGGCTGGGGATATTAATTCGCTGGTGGAACATCGGCTGGGTTGCAGGCGGTTATCCTACGTATCGCTCACCCAGGCGGTTTCCGCGGTTTATCTGGCCGAGTGACGGATGCGGTTCGGGGGTGTTACAACAGTGGTATCAGAGCGGGTTGCAAAATTCATGTCCACTTGGGCTTTTCAAATGTTTTATTGAGTAAATGAGTCGCACACAACACTTAGAAACCGGTTTTTGCTTGTTTAGTTGTAAGTGAGCCTTATATTAATTAGCAAAGACCTTGTTGTTATTGTGAATGTGTTGCAGATTTCTTCAGGTAGCGTGGATGGTGGCATTGGTTCAGGGGGACAGAGTCCAGGGTAGAAGGAGCCAATTCATCATAATGGCTTTCTCTCGATGGAGTCGGACAGTACTCATGCGACCATCGATCCTGATAATTGGAGTCTAGATGGGTTGCTAGATGGATATGAGGAAAAGGTGGACCAACGTGTTGAGTCCAACCGTAATGTGAATGTGGGTGTGGAGAATGGTGAGGAAGTGAACCAGTCAGTAGAGACTGATCTTTCTGAGTGCTTGGGAGATGACGAGGAGGTCAATGATTGGTGGAATGACCAAGCAGCTGCAGTGTGGGTCGAGTCCCAATGCAGATTCAGATCACCATAGATAGACGCGATTTGACCATGACAATTTCGGAAGATCGGAGAGAGGAGATGAGAACCGGAGTCATGGGTATGTTGTCTGAAATAATGGATGAGATTGACGGTGAGGAGCCGGTTGGGGTTGAAACCAACGGCAAGACTGAGCACAACGAAGGCGGTGAGGCCGGTGCTGGAACGAGTGAGGTAGAGGGTGGTGGAGACCCTAAATCGAGTGATGATAATTAGGAGATGTACCTAGAGGTGGTTGAGTTGTTGTCTAGCGACGAGGAAGGTGTGCCAACACTCATTGTCGAAACAAAAAGGAGGCCAAGAGAAGCGGCTAGAGAGGGAACTCAACCCAAACTAGTGGCAGTACCAATATCAGTCCCAGATCAAGGAGAGACGGTTGCTGACCTAGTAACAAAGGCAAACCAAGTTCAAGACCAAAGTGCGGAGGCACAAGAGGTGGAAACCAAAGAGATGCGGCTAGGATGATGGGTCAATGGGATCCGATGCTGCTCGAGATGGATATCAACAATGAGGACTTGATGAGACGGTTGAGACTAAGTGAGAGAGTTCCAGTACCTGAACATGAGGGTGAGGCTGAAGAGGAACCTGAGAGTTTCCCTGTACCGATGGCCGAGACTGAACCGAGAGTGAGTCAAGAACAAGTGGAGAACTTGAACGTGAAAGGTGAATCAAGAGAAGTCGGGGGTGAACCCGAAGAGGAACAGGAGATCACCGGAAGTGAACCTAAAGGAGACCCGGAAGAAGTCCCTGAACAAGAACCAAGTTGTGAAGAAGTGGAGGAAGCGAGTCGTCTATTGAGAGACTCGATGATGGAGTTAGTGGAGAAGTTAGCCGACGAATGAAGGCTAAGGAAAGAGATTGTGAGGTTGGAGCATGGTCAAGGAAGCGAGAAGCAGACTAGGCTTATGAGTGATATCATTGGACCCGTGGAACGTGAAGAGATACGATCACGGAGGGGAATGATAAAGTCCCGGGCACAAGCCAGGAAGCGAGTGTCCAATGCTTCCCGAGTGCAGATAAGAAACACGGCCCAATGTGCGGTGTGTGGTGAGATTGGACACCGAGTTCGACATTGCTTGAGAGCAGCTTTGGTCACCCTAGGACCGGGGGATGTTGTCGTGTGTTCGCAATGTGGTGCAATTGGGCACTAAATTCAAAACTGTCCGACCAGACCCGCAAGGGCGGATGAAGGTGGACCCAGTGAAAGTGAAGCTCCAAAGCCTGTAGCCTCGACTTATGTGAACCCGCCTGCTGAACCAAGTGCCGACGAGCCGCCTGAAAGATGCGAGTGCAACTGTAGGATGTGTAAGTTCTTGAGAGAACCCTATGCACCTGTTAGCCATGTTATAGGGTGTTGTGTAAAACCTTTTGGAGAAGGTTAGAACTTACCTTTTTGGTGTGTAATATGATATCTAGGTTGTGAGGACTAGATATAGAACCCGATAGCAAGTAGAACCCTTTTATCTTTTGTTGTAAGATACCAAGGGAGAAGTGCTAAGTGTAGCCTTGTGTGGTTGTGTGTTGTGTGATTGCTTGCTAACCCCTTTTGTGTGATTGCTTGCTAACTCCCTTGCATGATTGTTGTGGTAGTTGTTGTGGTAGCTTGCATGTTGGTATAGGTTGCATATAGGTTGCAAAACTAACCAAATGCTTGAGCTTGCTTTGACTTGGCATGATGGATTGAAGATTCACCTAAACACCGTAAAAACGCGATCTGTCAAACGAGACAGCATGAGAGTGATCGGGAGGACACTCGGAGTACTGAGACAAGAAAGGAGAATTGCCGTGAGGACAATCCTTAGGAAATGGTCGAACGATTGATCCGGGAGGGACAATCAGTTGTGGAGAGGAAAGAGAGAAGACATTTTTGCAAGGGCAAAATGTGAAATGGTCAAATGATTGATCCGGGAGGGACAATCCAACTTGGAAAGAGAGGATGCTGTGGCAGGCAAAGGCAAGGTGAAGTTCAGATGAAGCAAGTCATGTTAACGACCACAAAAAGGCTCTAAGGTTCAGGGTGGGAGCAAAGCGTACCAGAAAGAAATCAAATAGACTCGACGGTGATAGGTTGAGTAGAGGTATGGTGAGAGTGAACTCATAACCAAGAGAGGTAGGGATCCAGATGGACCCAATGAATGCTGGAGATGAAGAAGCTTGATGATGCAATTCAATCGAACAATGTTGCAATAAAGGCGATTCCAACAATGGTATCATAGGGGACGATACGACAAACAGTCAAGAGGATACCCCAAAGAAGAGTGATAACAGGATTTTCACCCAGGGTATCAATTCCCTATGCAGTTGTAGTACAAAGGGTTATCAATCCAAATGGTTGTTATGCTAGAAGATAAGATATGTTCAGAAGCAAGCAAGTCAAGCCAAGCAAGATTGGGGTTTGATCTAACAATCCGAAAATAATTAAAAGACAATAAATAAGCAAGAACCACTCGATGCAAGCATTCGAGCACATGATCAGGTGGAGAGATCGTGTCAAGAAGTAAAGTATGAACAGCTCGAAGGTATACACAAAGCAAGTGATCGAGTACCTGTTCGGGTAAGTGGCCGAGTTATTAAATAAAGGTAAACGATTGATACAAGAAAGCTCCTAAGGATGGGATAATCGACTCATAAGTAATCCTGACCAGTATGGATGTCCTACATGCCTCAAGCAAATATTTCCTAGACAATGAATCTCTAAAATCTTGTTATAACACTCTCGTGATAGAAACAATCAACCTTGATCACTCCCCTACCCAACTCTCGTTGGAGAAACATGACCAAGCAGGAAATACAAACCGTTCATTATTGTCAATAAACTCCTTACACATCTAATCTCTTAGGCTAAGTGAGTAAATCTCTAGCATTGATTGATTCAAGCATTTTAACTACATCTCTCGATGGCAAAACACCCTAGATCTAATCTCAACCTCTCGGTCTGAAAATAGCATTAAGAACACCAATCTAGAAAGAAATTTATATAACATAAACAATCAAGCTAAGACATCCTAACCGATCAAGAACACATATATTTGTCTATCCCATCCCTAGAAATTTTGTTTCACTACTCAGATCTCATTGCAGAAACATAAAAACACAGATAAACGAAAATTGCATTGTATTGAAAATAAGATAAAAGTTGAAGAGTACAGAATCAAAAACTAAGAAGTATAGCTAAAGAAATGAAAATAAATCCTAACAAAGTAGAAAAGGTATTTGAGTCCCTCAAAATCTCTCTCAGAAGCTCTCGCTCTCTGTGTAGAGTATCTGCGGCGTGCTCGGCGAGAGGAAGAAGAGGGGGGTTTATATATGGAAACCCTTTTAACCTAGCTGCCCAATCCTGCTTGAGGGTCTGCTCGATGAGATGCACAAGGATGAGGTCAGGTTACTCCTCGGATAGGTCTTCGGGTTGTTCTTCCTGCCCTTAGATCCTCTTCGATCGGGTTGAGGTTTGGACTGTTCTTCCTGCTCAATAGCTCCTTTGGGTACATGCTCGGATTTGACCTTGTTTCTCTCCATTTTAGGCTCTAAAGCACCTGTTTAATCCAAAATGTGCAAATTCAAGAATGCAACACCCTAAATGGCCCAAATGCGAATTTCTACAGTTAATGACCTAAAAATGCTAAGGTTAGGGTATATATAATGCAATTTATGGACAAAAAAGGATGCTTAAAACATGTAAATTAGAGAGTTATCAAAGAGGTTTCTTAGAAAGTGATTTCCTTAGGATGTGAGTTGCTCCATGATAGACCTCAAGCGTTGATGTTGATATCCGTTTGATGGTGCTATGGCATGTGAGAATGGTTCATGGTAGGACTTAAGCGTTGATATGGATATCCGTTTGATGGTCCTATTGCATGAGAAGTCTACGGTGGTCAAGTGATTCTTGGTGCACCGCTAGCAGTTCCACCTGGCAGTTATTGCGGGTGAAGTGGCGTGGAGGCCAAACTAGAGGAAATATTTAGATGATCCAAGTGTCTTGATTGTTGTCTAGGTTGCTTGTTGATTGATTACTTGTTGATTGCTTGATTGTTGATTGTTTGCTTACTTGTTAAGCTTCCACATTGCGTGATTTGCTTGGGGTTGTTTGGGGTAGTTGGATGAGATCTTAGCATGTTAGTGGAGATAGCATGTTAGATAGATGCCCAACTCACTGAGTAATCGTAGATTACTCACTCCCCTCCTCCATTGTTTTTCTTGCAGGGAAAGTAAGTGGGTAGAGTTGGATTTAGAAACCGGATAGGGTGTTTTCGTGCTGTGTTGCAAATCCGTGTTTCATGATCTTGATGTTTTATTCGAATGGATCCAACTACTTGCTTGATTGATTTTATTGAATATGAACTTTGCAAGTATATATGTATTAAATCGTGATATTTTACATATAATCGGACAAGTGGAATGGTACGGTCTAGTCCGGACCAGCACAACGCCGCGTGCGCTCCGAGGGTTGCAAAGCCTAAGGGACGTACGCAGCGGATATGCGGCTGCCGACGGTCCGGCTGGGGATCTTAATTTGCTGGTGGAACCTCGGCTGGGTTGCGGGCGGTTGTCCTATGTATCGCTCACCCGGGCCATTTCTGCGGTTTGTCTGGCCAAGTGACGGTTGCGGTTTGGTGGCGTTACAGACATGGGGCCACTGAGGTGGCGGTCGGGGCGTTCTGAGTGGTATCAGAGCCAAACCAAGACAACTGTGGAGTCGAGTGGGCTCACACCGTCGGGGGTGACGGTCTTGGAGCGCAACAATGGCGTTGCGATCTATTACTGGAGGTGAATTGTGACACCCCAGTTTGCGGAGAAGTTTAAAAGAATTGATTTGGCCACCTATCTCACCAAAGTATACTTATCTTTCCGTTCAATGGTCTTGAGAGAACTCCAGAGTTAAGCATACTTATGCTGGAGTAGTCTCAGGATGGTTGACCTTCCGGGAAGTGACTGTCGGAACTGTACGAGTGAGGAAAAAACACAGGGAAAGATCATGTGATGATTTGTAGGGACGGTAACAAGTCTTTAAAACTTCCCGGACGTAGCAAACCGACTATCGGATATGGATGGGCTCACAGGCCTAGTGAGAGGACATGAGGCCCATTAAGGAAGGTGGACCCATGGACTGCGAGTGGATACGGGGCCCAATTAGAGGTGGCGGACGGGGCGTTATAAACTTCCATACCTCTTCCCTTTAGGCTTAGATCGGTGCTTGATACCCTGAGAACTCCCTACAGCCCAGCATTCCGTCCATCGATATTTCTTAGTTTATTCGCATTTATTTGCCGTTTTCTTTCGTGACAAGCCTAACCAAAAACCCACATCTTATTATTGTCTTAGCCATAGTCCTCTCTAAACAAACTCTTAACGTGATTTATTCGTCTTTGTGGAATCGATCCTTAGATATTACTACTGATTAACTGTGTACTTGCAGTATTTGTGTGGTCTTTTGAGATAAAAGATTGAAGTGAAATTTCAAACAAATCAACTACGAAACACGAAAGAACAATTAACTTATAGGTAAGGTATGTTGTGTTCATGGAATGGGGCGGCAAAGGAATGTTCTGGACCTTCGTGACTCCTCTGGACCAGGCCGCTGTGAAGATTGCTAATCGGGCTAGTAATTAAAGTTCATTTGGCTTCAAACTTATCTTTTCACCCGTTTGCGACACGTTCTGGTAAATCGGCTATATCTTCCAAATGGATGAACTAAATAACTTGATTCTACGTCGAGGAGAAAGATGACTCTTCCTTCTTTACAAAGACACCAATTTCTTCAAAATTTGCGTTCCAGAAGTTTTTCAAAGGTATCACGTACTGTTAAGCTCTGAATCTTTCTTCAAACGTATTTTCTTTTGTCTTTTGGTACTTTTTCTTTTAAAACCTATAAAACCTTTTTGAAAAATAAAATACTTGATAATAGACATTAAAGTTTTGAAAACATGTCAACCTCTTCCTAAAAGTATACTAAAACAAGCTAAAATGGATAAAATAATGATGTTATCATGTTTAGTTAGGTACTTTGATTACAATCAATCAATTTGGACTCATTTCATATATTTTTTGGTTGAACTCGGATTAATTTCGGAATTTTTTTTTTTACTTTGATTCAGGTAAAAAAAAATATATCAAACCCGTACGAACTTTTTAAGGTTTTGGATATAACCCACAATTACACATATATAATATAATGAGTGTTTAATGTATATCCAAATCCGAGCCAAAATCAAAAAAGAAAATATTAAACTACTCGAATGGATATTTGAATGCAAATCCCTCCTCTACGACATAAATAGAGCGAGAGCTGAAGTTAGAGACTATTTCCTTTCAGTAATAGATGTAAGCTACGTGCACCAAAGAAGAAATTTTAATTTTTTTACCCTGTCTGATAGAAAAAGAAGATTCATTTATTCAAACAGCTAAAGAATTAGTGACAAATCTGGCACACCTTAAAATAAAAAATGATGCAGATGACTTTGTTTTCGAAGAAATCCAAACCAAATAAATAGAGTGAGCGTTTCAAAAATATGTAATACAAAGCGAGATGTATTCTGTAAAATTGCTATGCGTCGCCTGAACTACACAAGGAGGTTGTGAATACTAAATATATAATATATACCATATTACATAATTAGATTTAAGGAATTTAGAAGTACGACATATGTTATGTGGTTGGGTGTGAATCATCGGTAAAATTGCTATGCCTATCAACATATATGACTCATCAGTTTTATACTCTTAGTAAAACTGGTTTCAAAATCAGTCAGAAATCTTACTTTAAAAATGTATTAATCGAATATGATCGACTGATTTTACTCTCTCTTTTTTTCTATATTATCTTCTTTTTAAAATTTTTTTTTTTTTTTTTTATCTGTTGAATTGTAAACAGACGTGTATGGCTTTCAATTTTTACAAACACTATATGCTAGACATTTATTAAGTCTTATTCATATTTGATTTTCATATATTTGGTACGTATGCACACAAAAAAATATCATAGAATTGTTTATTTGAAACTAAACATGAAAATACAAAAGAAATAAAATCAAATGTATAAGTTATAAAACACATATATTCATATTTTTTCTTCTATTGTTTAGTTGAACATAAGTTAGATCTTCTATTCTTTGAGTTAGTTATGATTGAAATATCTTTTAACCTATATTGAGACATGTAAATTGGAAAAATAACAATATGAAACAATATATGTAGAGATGATATAATATCTTATTTAAACCGTATTGAACATTGTCAATCATATCCAGTTGCATATTAATAGAGACAACAACATACACGTTCCAGATTGACTCCTGAAGGTACACACAAAGCACCATGAGAAGGTGTTTTTAGTCCACATCTTTCGAAACAATCTTCCCTCTTGTGACATACTCGTCTGTATTTACAATCGTCGTCTGAATCATCCATAATCCCTGTAAAATTAATCAAATTACAAAAATATAATAATTATATATAATAATTATAAAATTTAAACTTTATTAGAAAATATAATAATTATATATAATTAGAAAACTACGCTAGCATGTTTAAATGATTTATGATGGGTTAAGAAATTTGCTACATAGACGCTAATGTCTTGTAAAATTTTTGAATATGTTTATGCTAATGTTCCTGCTCCATATACTCTGTTACTCAACTATCACATGAAACAACGCATAGATCAAAACATTTATAACAGATCCAATTCTAATCCATAAAGTTCCAAAGGTAAGTGGTATATGCTTCCTATGACACGACTCACATCTAAGCTAGGTCAATCACACTGAAAGCTGTTAGCAAAGCCTACACAATATGGATCATAGTTAGTTCATGAGGCTAACTTAAAGCATTAAGCAAAGACTTAAAATTAAAGTATAGAATAAATAAAATAGAAATCTAACAAATCCTAAAAAATGCCACCTAAACTAAGGGGCTGTTATTAGAGTGGTGATTTCTAAATCTATATGAAATTGTAAATTCTAGAAATCAAAACACATGGATTTTGAAATAACATGTTTTATCCTTGGATTTGAATCCTTCTATTTTACACTTGCAAATCCATTCAAATCCATTTAAAACATAATGTGGATTTTGAAATCCAAAAACAAATCATTAAATGAATAACATAGGATTTTAACAAGTATTTGTAAATCATAGAACCAATAACACATCATTTTGATAAGTATTTTAAAATCAATGATTGAATAACACATGATTTTTGTCT
>NC_025686.1:16234895-16281899 GCF_000633955.1 Camelina sativa
TTTAAACCCAACTAGAAAACTACGCTAGCATGTTTAAGGAAATTATCAAAGTAAAGTTGAATAAATCCATAAACATAAAAGAATAAATAGAGAAAAGGGTTTTAAATATTACTTCAATGATTGTACAAAGTTGTAAAGATCTTCTTCCTTCAGGAACAAAAACAAATGAAATAGAAAACAAAAGAATTTGGTGATCCCCTAGGCTTCAAAGAGAGGAACGAGAGAGGTCTCTGATCGTGGCTGCTATGCTTCTGGTCGACTCATAGGGGTTGCTTCAAGACACACACTAAAACCTAGGTTTAGATGAGTATTTATAGGATGTTTAAGGCTTAGGGTTTTGTAACGGTAAAAGCATTTTTAGATGTTGTGTGCATGGAATGGGGCGGCGAAAGAAGGTTCTGGACCGTCGTGACTCCTCTTGACGGGGCCGCCGTGAAGATTGCTAATCGGGCTAGTAATTAAAGTTCACTTGGCTTCAAACTTATCTTCTCATCGGTTTGTGACACGTTTGGTAAATCGGCTATATCTTCTGTGACACCCCGGTTTCAAAGACTTGCGGAGAGGTTTAAAATAATTGACTTGGCCACCTATGTCACCAAAGTTCACTTATCTTTTCGGTCAACCGTACTAAGAGAAATCCACAGTTAAGCGTGCTAATGCTGGAGAAGTCTTAGGATGGGTGACCTTCCGGGAAGTGACTGTCGGAACTGTGTGAGTAAGGACAAAACACAGGAAAAGATCATGTGGTGATTTGTAGGGACGGTAACAAGTCTTTAAAGACTCCCGGACGTAGAAAACCGACCGTCGGATAGAGATGGGCTCATGGGCCTAGTGAGAGGACGTGAGGCCCATTAAAGAAGGTGGGCCCATGGACTGGAAGTAGACATGGGTCCCACTAAGAGGTGGCGGTCGAGGCGTTACATCTTCCAGGAGAAACATGACTCTTCCTTCTTTACATAGACACCAATTTTGTCAAAATGTGTGTTCCGAAAGTTCTTCAAAGGTGTCACGTACTGTTAAGTTCTGAATCTTTCTTCAAATGTATTTTCCTTTGTCTTTTGATTCTTTTTCCTCTAAAACCTATAAAACCTTTTTGAACCTTAAATACTTGATAATAGACATTAAAACCTTGAAAGCATGTCGAACTCGTCCTAAAGTATACTAAAATTAGCTAAAATAGGTAAAATAATGATGTTATCATGTTTAGTTAGGTACTGTGATTACAATCAATGAATTTGGACTCATTTCATACTTTTTTTGGTTGAACTCGGATTAATTTCGGAATTTTTTTTTACTTTGGTTCAGTTAAAAAAAAAATATCAAACCCGTCCGAAAATTTTGAGGTTTTGGATATAACCAACAATTACACATATATAATAATGAGTGTTTAGTGTAATATCCAAACCCGACCCAAAATCTAAAAAGAAAATATTAAACTACACGAATGGATATCCGAATGCAAATCCCTCGTCTACGACATAAATAAAAGCTAGAGACTATTTACTTTCAGTAATATATGTAACGTGCACCAAAGAAGAAATTTAAATTTTTTTACCCTGTCTGATAAAAAAAGAAGATTCATTTATTCAAACTGCTAAAGAATTAGTGACAAATCTGGCACACCTTAAAATAAAAACTGATGCAGATGACTTTGTTTTCAAAGAAATCCAAACCAAATAAATAGAGTGAGCGTTTCAAAAATATGTAATACAAAGAGAGATGTATTCAAGGGCATACAAGGCTAATATTATTACAACTTACACCAAATAAACAAGCTACGCGTCGCTTGAACTACACAAGGAGGTTGTGAATACTATATATATAATATATACCATATTACATAATAAGATTTAAGGAATTTAGAAGTACGACATATATTATGTGGTTGTGTGTGACTCATCGGTAAAATTGCTATGCCTATCAACATATATGACTCATCAGTTTTACACTCTTAGTAAAACTGGTTTCAAAATCAGTCAGAAATCTTACTTTAAAAATGTATTAATCGAATATGATCGACTGATTTTACTCTCTCTTTTTTTCTATATTATCTTCTTTTTATAAATTTTTTCTTTTTTTTTTATCTGTTGAATTGTAAACAGACGTGTATGGCTTTCAATTTTTACAAACACTATATGCTAGACATTTATTAAGTCATATTCATATTTGATTTTCATATATTGGGTACGTATGCACACAAAAAAAATATCATAGAATTGTTTATTTGAAACTAAACATGAAATTACAAAAGAAAAAAAATCAAATTATAAGTTATAAAACACATATATTCATATTTTTTTCTCCTATTGTTTAGTATAACTTATGTTAGATCTCCTATTCTTTGAGTTAGTTTATGATTGAAATATCTTTTAACCTATATTGAGACATGTAAATTGGAAAAATAACAATATGAAACAATATAAGTAGAGATGATATAATATCTTATTTAAACCGTATTGAACATTGTCAATCATATCCAGTTGCGTATTAATAGAGACAACAACATACACGTTCCAGATTGACTTTTGAAGGTACGCACAAAGCACCATGAGAAGGTGCTTTTAGTCCACATCTTTGGAAACAATCTTCCCTTTTGTGACATGGTCCTCTGTATTTACAATCGTCGTCTGAATCATCTATAATCCCTGTAAGATTAATCAAATTACAAAAATATAATAATTATATATAATAATTACATTAATTATAAAAATGATGATAATTATATGTATACTGAAAAATTTGCATATTTTGACTATACGTCTACAAAATCTTACGAGTAGATTGAACATTTACGATGAGAGAAATGATCAAGAGAAGAGCAACAAAATGAGATTTTGGAAGGGTCATCTTTCTATAAAAAAAAAGTTTACAAAAGAATTACTATGAAATATTTTGTAAAACCACTTAGTAAGTAAAACCACTTAGTGAGTAAAAAGAGAGTTGATTGTTCTTATATAGATGAGTTTCAAATGTTAATAATACCATATCAACTTTGCATTAAATCTAATTAATATATACCATAAAATTTTGTTTGACTTAAGATTTTTTTAACGTAAATTACATTGATTTTATTAACAAAAATCTTTGACAAAATCTTAATTAGGTCAATTACAGTTTTACAAAATTTGATAATATTTACTTAATTTTATAAGTGGTTTAAACTTTTGGTTGACTCTTGTCAAAAAAAAAAATTGTTTGACTTAATATTTGTTTGAACCGTTGGGAAGGAAGGTACTTGTAATTTGTTGTTGTCTCTAAAAGTATGCAACTGAACCTAATTGAAAACATGTGTTTAATACGGTTTAAATAAAATATTAGGATCTAGTTATATATTGCTCCATGTTATTATTTGCAATTTACATCTCAAGATGAATTATATAAAATCATAACTAACAAATTTTTTTTTAAAACATAGAAGTTCTAACAAGAATTATGTTAAACAATAGGTGCAGACTTGTATGAAATATTTCTTCAATATTGTATATGTTGTATAAATTATTAAATACAATACAAAATTAAATAATATATTTTCTTATTAATTAATTTTTCATTGTACATGTACATTTAGTTTTGGATAAACAAGCCTACGATATTTTTTTGCTTGTCATATGAACCTAATTTATGAAAATTGATTATAAATAGATATAAGATAAAAAAAATTATGCCTGAATGAGTTGATTATCTAAAAACATTTTGATGCTTCTAAAACTAAAAGCAAAATGTTTCTATTGCTAAAACTTTTATCCCAAAAACTCTGATTTTCCAAACCTGGCAGAATGAGTTACATTGACGTAGAGAAATCATTTAAAATGTTCTATGACAAACAAATCAGTACTCTCAGACGAGGTTGACAAAATGTTTCAGGTCTTTGGAACTAAGGTAGCCGTAGGCAACATCATAAATTTATGATGGGTAAAGAAATTTGCTCATGTCTTGTAAATTTTTTGAATATGTTTATGCTAATGTTCCTGTTCCAGATAGCTGACGTGGCAAGGCGATTTCGAAAGCGATTTAGGGTTTTTTCGTAGGGTGCACTCTACGCCGTCTAGGTGGCTTGGCCGCCGTCTTCTTCGCGGATGACAGCTCCGGTGGAGGCTGTACCTCCTTCCTCCAGCTCTCGAGGTGACACCACATCGTCACCAAGTCTCACGTATTCTGCAATAGTTCAAAACCGCCCCAGTTTGAAGAAACATGATTTCAGTGTCACGGTTGTTGATGGGGATCAAGTTGTTCAGATCCCTGATGCAATTCTTGAAGGTTCCTCTCCTTTGTGGGAAGATCTGATTATCCGCCGTTTCCCATCTAATGCTCCACATATCGCTAAGGTTCATGTTATCGTGAATAAAATCTGGCCTCTTGGGGACAAAACTGTTAAGATTGATGCATATGAGGTAAGCTCTAATGTTATCAAGTTCCGAATTCGCGATAGCTCAGTGCGATCTAGGGTTTTACGGCGTGGTATGTGGAACATTGCTAATATGCCCATGTTAGTTTCTAAATGGTCTCCGATCCTTGAGGATGCTCAACCAGAGATCAAAACAATGCCAATGTGGATCACGTTGAAGAATGTGCCCCATTCAATGTTTTCTTGGGAAGGAATTAGTTTCCTTTCAAGTCCAGTAGGTGAGCCAAAAAGGTTGCACCCTGAAACAGAGTTGTGTAAGAGTTTTGAGGAGGCCCGAGTTTTTGTGGATGGCGATCTCTCCAAAGACTTGCCGAAATCCTTCCGGTTTAAATCTGCTCGAGGAGTTGATGCTGTTGTCGAATATTCCTACCCCTGGTTGCCCCCAAAATGTTGTATTTGCACTAAGTGGGGTCATGCAGATTACCACTGTTTGGCCACAAAACCAGTACTGGAACAATCTGATGTTCTGCTCAATAGTGTTGTGACTGTTCCTCCAAAGGATTCTGTGGTCGTTCAACAAGCTCCTTCTCCAACCGTATCTACTCTGCCTTCATCAGTCTTGGTAGTGTCAACTGTCTTGAACTTAGAGGAGGCTACAATCAGTGGAACTATCTCGAACCCAGGGGCAACTGGTGACCTCTTGGGTGCATCTTGGCAGGAGGTTTCTCCAATGAAGACCAACAAAGCTCGAGTTCCTTCTCCGGCAGGATCGGAGAAAGCTCTTGTTTCACCTTCTCGGTTCGCTGTCTTGGCAGTTGACGAGGAAGTGGCCGCAGAAGAGGGGGAAATTGTGCAGGCTGCGGGGTCTACCGAGAGTGATCAGCCTTCTAAACTGGCAGAGCAGGGAACTCGCCCCTCTCTTCCGCGAAACTCCAAAACGTTGCATAAGGTCATCCCTAACTCAGGTACTCAGAACACTAAATCTGGTGTTTCGAGTAAGAAGGGTCCCCCTCGCCGAAATTAGATGTCGAGTTTCGCTTGGAATGTCCGTGGTCTAAACAAATCTTCCAAACATTCCATTATTCGTAGTTGGATAAATAACAGTTCTATGCTATTCGGGTGTCTTCTGGAGACGAAGGTCAAGGAAAGAAGAGCATCGTCTATCGTTTCCTCTATTTTTCGTGGTTGGTCTGCTTTAGCTAACTATAGTTCGCATCGGTTAGGACGCATTTGGGTGGTCTGGAGGGAGAATGTGCGTCTAACCCCTGTATTCACGAGTGCACAAATGATCACCTGTTCAGTCTTGTTACCAGGGCAAGAGGAGGAGTTCTTTTGCTCATTCATTTATGCTTTTAACACGGTTGAAGAGCGTCGAGAGTTGTGGGAAGATATTTGCAATCATCATGATTCTCCCCTGTTTCATAATCGCCCCTGGTTCCTTTGTGGTGATTTCAATGAAATACTTGATGGTAGTGAGCACTCCAATTTTGATAGCACACAACTTAACTATCAGGGTATGAGGGAGTTCCAGGACGTGATAAGACACTGCTCGTTCATGGATCTTGGCTACCATGGCCCCTGTTTCACTTGGTGTAATAAGCGGGATAATGGTCTGGTTTGTAAGAAGTTGGATCGGGTTCTTGTTAATGATGCTTGGTGCCGTGTTTTTCCCCGCTCCTACAGTGTTTTTGACTCAGGAGGATGCTCGGATCACTCTCGTTGCCGGATTAACTTTGAAGCGCCTATTCTGGGGGGTCGAAGGCCTTTCAAATTTGTTAATGTGCTCACCAAGTTGCCTCAGTTCTCCTCTGTTGTGGTGGATCACTGGGACAGTACTACGCCCCTTTTCCCCTCTACTTCAGCTTTACATCGTCTATCTAAAAAACTTAAAGGACTGAAGCCTGCTCTGCGTCTTCTTGGGAAGGAACGTTTGAGTAATCTCTCTGCTCGCACCCGTGAGGCTCACGAGACTCTTTGTCAGAAACAAATGGCTACGCTTACTACTCCCTCACCCCAAGCGATGGCGGATGAGACTCAAGCTTACACGCGATGGAAGCATCTTTCAGAGTTGGAAGAGGGTTACTTGAAGCAGAAATCAAAGCTTCACTGCTTTAATGTTTGGGATATGAATAATTCCTATTTTCACAGAGCAGTGCAGCAACGACAACAAGTTAATACTATTTGTGAGCTACTCAGTCCTTCTGGGGAGATTTTGAGGGAACCAGCGGATATTAAGGATGAGGCAGAGCGTTTTTTTAAGGAGTTTCTTGGTCACACACCAAATGATTTTGTCGGTATGTCCACAGAGGCGCTGGCTGAGCTGCTGCATTTTCGTTGTTCTTCTGCTGATCAGGACATGCTTACGAAGGTGGTGACAGAGGATGAAATCACTAAGGTACTATTCACCATGCCTAATAACAAATCACCTGGTCCTGATGGCTTCACAAGTGAATTCTTCAAAGCCTCCTGGTCCATTGTTGGGAAAGATTTTGTCGCTGCAGTCCAATCTTTCTTCCTAAAAGGCTTCCTCCCACGTGTTTTGAATACAACAATATTGGCCCTAATACCAAAGAAACATGATGCAGGAGAGATGAAGGATTACCGACCTATCTCTTGCTGTAATGTTTTATACAAGGTGATTTCTAAGATATTAGCAAATCGACTTAAAAGCTTGCTTCCACGTTTCATTGCACAGAATCAGTCAGCCTTTGTCAAGGAGCGATTGTTGATGGAAAACGTTCTTCTAGCGACTGAAATAGTCAAAGATTATCACAAAGAATCTGTCTCGCCTCGATGCTCAATGAAGATTGACATATCTAAGGCCTTTGATTCAGTTCAATGGGATTTCTTGTTGAACACACTTGCAGCTTTGAACTTTCCAGAACAGTTTATCCACTGGATCAAGCTCTGCATCACAACGGCCACATTCTCGGTACAAGTTAATGGTGAATTAGCTGGTTTCTTTAATAGCTCTCGAGGTTTGAGACAGGGATGTGCGCTCTCACCATACCTGTTCGTCATCTGCATGAATGTCTTATCCCACATGATCGATAAAGCAGCCGTGGATCATCATATTGGCTATCACCCCAAATGCCAAACCATTGGTTTAACACATCTCTGTTTTGCTGACGATCTAATGATCTTTGTCGATGGGGAAAGACAGTCTATTGAGGGGGTTATTGAACTTTTTCGTTCCTTTGCCATCCGGTCGGGTCTGCGGATCAGTCTTGAGAAATCCACTTTATATCTCGCTGGTGTCTCTGATGAGGTTCGTGTGGAGCTTGCAACTACATTCCCGTTTGCGCTAGGTCAACTTCCGGTTCGTTACTTGGGTTTACCTCTACTCACTAAACAAATGACAACTGCTGACTACGGTCCATTGTTGGAAAAGATCAGATCAAAAATGAGTTCTTGGACGACACGAGCTCTCTCCTACGCTGGTCGTTTGGCTCTCATTAATTCAGTCATTGTTAGCATCTCCAATTTTTGGACCTCTGCGTATCGACTTCCATCTGGCTGTATCAAAGAGATTGAGAAGCTTTGTGCGGCCTTCTTATGGTCTGGACCTGATTTGAACACGCATAAGGCAAAAATTGCATGGACGGATGTGTGTAAGCCGAAGTAGGAAGGTGGCTTGGGTGTAAAGTCTCTTTTGGAATCCAATAAGGTTAGCTGTTTGAAACTAATCTGGCGGATAGTATCGCATCAACCTTCATTGTGGGTCTCTTGGATATGGCAGTACCTAATAAGAACAGGTTCCTTGTGGTCTGTCCGCGAGCAGTCTGTTGCAGGGTCTTGGATGTGGAAGAAGCTTTTAAAGTATAGGGCTGTTGCACAGTCATTACATAGAGTGGATGTCCGAAATGGGACCCTCACATCTTTTTGGTATGACTCCTGGTCAACAGTGGGTCGCCTCATTGATGTTATGGGGTCACGAGGTGTTATAGACTTGGGAATCCCACTTCAGACAACAGTGGGTGAGGTTTTGCAATCGCATAGGGTTAGGAGGCATCGCACTAACTGCCTTAATGTGATTGAGACTGAGATTCAAACTCTTCAGACCAGTTTTGATTCAGGGATAGCGGACATTCATCTTTGGCGGTCCTCAGGTGATCAATACAGAAAACCTTTCTCCACAAAGCACACATGGCAGAATGTTCGGCGGCCAAACATGCGAGTGGCTTGGTATAAGGGAGTATGGTTCCCCTACTCTACCCCAAAATACTCTTTTATGATGTGGCTTGCGTTACACAATCGTCTATCCACAGGTGACAGAATCAAAAAATGGAACTCAGGACAACAGGTGACCTGCAGTCTCTGCAACAATGCAGAAGAATCCAGGAATCATCTATTCTTCTCATGTTCGTTCACTGGAGGAGTCTGGCGGAGTCTCGCTCAACCACTCCTCACTACGAACTACTCTGCTGATTGGCACCAACTGATTGCACTGCTCACAAGTCCGGCTCTTCAGCATCTCCACCTCTTCCTGTTTCGCTACCTGCTCCAAACCACTATGTACCATATGTGGCGAGAACGGAACGCTCGTCGACATGGCGACCCCTCCAGCTCGCAGGCTCTGCTCATCAAGTACATTGACAAGAACATCCGTAACCGTCTCAGCTCGATATCATTATTGGGAGACCACCGATATGCAGATGGCCTTCAGCTATGGTTCTCCACCCATCCTCCTCCTTAAAGACAACTTCCGCTAGTTTTCTAACTTTTCAATGTTTTCTAATTCAATATTCAAATCCCAGTCTAGTATACTGAAGCATTCATTGTATAAAATGTTTTTTGGTTGAATAAAATTGTACATTCAATTCAAAAAAAAAAAATGTTCCTGTTCCAACTATTCTAATTAAAAAATACGATGATGAACTTGGATAAATTCACTGTAGATCAAGTTAATTCACTCAACCATCATATAAATTTACCCCAAGAAAGCCTTCAAAATTGGTTGTTGAATCAGGTTTGATACACTCAATTAGGCATATAAATAAAAGTTTTTGATATAAGGAGACTACGAATATCTATCTAATCTATGAATATTTTTTTACAGTTGGAAAAAAAACTTTTATTTAAACTAAATAACAGTAAAGAAAAACTCTTATCTAAACTAAATAAGTATTCCCGTGAACAACATATGTTATAGCTGAAAAATGGTTTAAATCTGTTATACAATACAATATAACCTTTATAAATTAACATATATCAACTTCATATGTTAGTTTAGATAGATAATATAATTCTAACTGTGCGAGTGAGGACAAAACACAGGGAAATATCATGTGGTGATTTGTAGAGACGGTAACAAGTCTTTAAAATCTCTCGGACGTAGCAAATCGACCGTCGGATATGGATGGGCTCACAGACCTAGTGAGAGGACGTGAGGACCATTAAGGAAGATAGAACCATGGACTAGGAGTGGACGTGGGGTCACTGAGGTGGCAGTCGGGGCGTTCTAAGTGGTATCAGAGCCAAACCAAGACAAGTGTGGAGTCGAGTGGGCTCACACTGTCGGGAGTGACGGTCTTAGAGTGCAACAAAGACGTTGTGATCTATTAGTGGGGGTGAATTGTGACACCCCAGTTTGCGGAGAAGTTTAAAAGAATTGATTTGGCCACCTATCTCACCAAATTATACTTATCTTTTCGTTCAATGGTCTTGAGAGAACTCCAGAGTTAAGCGTGCTTATGCTGGAGTAGTCTCAGGATGGTTGACCATCCGGGAAGTGACTGTCGGAACTATGCGAGTGAGGAAAAAACACAGGAAAAGATCATGTGGTGATTTGTAGGGACGGTAACAAGTCTTTAAAACTTCCCAGACGTAGCAAACCGACTATCGGATATTGATGGGCTCACGGGCCTAGTGAGAGGACGTGAGGCCCATTAAGGAAGGTGGACCCATGAATTGCGAGTGGATACGGGGCCCACTGAGAGGTGGTGGTCGGGGCCTTACAAACTTCCATACCTCTTCCCTTTAGGCTTTGATCGGTGCTTGATACCCTGAGAACTCCCTACAGCCCAGCATTCCGTCCATCGATATTTCTTAGTTTATTCGCATTTATTTACCATTTTCTTTCGTGACAAGCCCAACCAAAAACCCACATCTTATTATTGTCTTAGCCATAGTCCTCTCTAAACAAATTCTTAACGTGATTTATTCGTCTTTGCGAGATCGATCCTTAAATATTACTACTGATTAACTGTGTACTTGCAGTATTCGTGTGGTCTTTCACACAAATCAACTACGAAACACGAAAGAACATTTAACTTATAGGTCACATGATAACCGTCTAAAATTTGTATACTCCGTTACTCAACTATCACATGCAACGACGCATAAATCAAAACATTTAAAACAGATCCAATTCTAATCAATGAAGTTCCATAGGTAAGTGGTATATGCTTCCTATGAAACGATTGACATCTAAGCTGGTCAATTACACATGAAAGCTGTTAGCAAAGCATACACAATATGGATCATAGTTAGTTCATGAGGCTAACTTAAAGCATTAAGCAAAAACTTAGAATTAAAGTATAAAATAAATAAAATAGAAATCTAACAAATCCTAAAAAGTGCCACATAAAACTAAGATCATCCCCCCCCCCGCCCTTTTATTATCCCTTTAAACCCAACTAGAAAAATACGCTAGCATGTTTAAGGGAATTATCAAAGCAAAGTTGAATAAACCCATAAACATAAAAGAATAAATAGAGAAAAGGATTTTAAATATTACTTCAATGATTGTACAAAGTTGTAAAGATCTTCTTCCTTCAGGTACAAAAACAAATGAAATAGAAAACAAAAGAATTTGGTGATCTCCAAGGCTTCAAGAAGAGGAACGAGAGAGGTCTCTAGTCGTGGCTGCTTTACTTCTGGTCGACTCATAGGGGTTGCTTCAAGACACACACTAAACCCTAGGTTTAGATGAGTATTTATAGGGTGTTTAAGGCTTAGGGTTTTGTAAGGGTAAAAAGCATTTCTAGATGTTCTGTTCATGGAATGGGGCGGTGAAGGAAGGTTCTGGACCTTCGTGACTCCTTTGGACCAGGCAGCTGTGAAGATTGCTAATCGGGCTAGTAATTAAAGTTCACTTGGCTTTAAACTTATCTTCTCATCGGTTTGCGACACATTCTGGTAAATCGGCTATATCTTCCAGATGGATGGACTAAATAACTTGATTCTACATTGTGGAGAAAGATGACACTTCCTTCTTTACAAAGACATCAATTTCGTCGAAATGTGTGTTCGGAAGTTCTTCAAAGGTGTCACGTACTGTTAAGCTCTGAATCTTTCTTCAATCGTATTTTCTTTTGTCTTTTGGTACTTTTTCCTTTAAAACCTATAAAACCTTTTTGAAACATATACTTGATAATAGACATTAAAGCCTTGAAATCATGTCAACCTCTTCCTAAAAGTATACTAGGACTAGCTAAAATGGGTAAAATAATTATGTTATCATGTTTAGTTAGGTACTTTGATTACAACCAATCAATTTGGACTCATTTCATATTTTTTTGGTTGAACTCGGCTTAATTTCGGAATTTTTTTTTTACTTTGGTTCAGTTAAAAAAAATATATCACACCCGTCCAAAATTTTTGAGGTTTGGATATAACCCACAATTACACATATATAATAGGGAGAAAAACTAGATTGACCCAAATTAGGAGGTTAATTACTAAAGTAACTCATAAAATGTAAGGGTTAGATAAGTTATTTTTTGCCTAAAATACCCTTTTTACTTTGTTAGGAAAAAAGTCAAATTTACCCTCCCAGAATTTTTTTAAAAAAATCAAAATATTTTCAAAAGTCTGCCGGACTAGTTGTTACAGATAAATTTGTGTATGACAGATTTGTTTTTGCACAACAGGTTTATTTTTGTATGACAGATTTTTTATGACAGACTTATTTTGGACGACTGATTTTTTAGTTACAGTTATGACAGATTTATAATTGATGACAGATTTATTTTTTACGACAGACTTATTTATAAAGACACCACAGACTTTCAGAATATATGACAGATTTGATATAATGTCTAGCAGATTTAATTTCTACAGTTATTTTAGATTTATTTTCTTGATTTAAAATCTATCTTAACATGACAGATTTTTTCACAGACAAATAATTATTAGGTTGACTTCTAGTGATAACATATTTGTTTTAAGTTACGACAGATTTTTAAATTTAACTAAAAATTTGTCGTTTGAAAACGATTTATAACATTTTAAAAAAATTGCTAAAATGACCTATGTGAATACCATATGTTATGACAGATTTGTTTAAGTTATGACAGTTTTTTTGTTTGCTTCCAAAAATCTAGTATTTGATAACAGATTTATTAGATGTAAAATGTATATATAGTAACAACATATTTGTTTTAAGTTATATTTTTTTCAGTCATATTTTTATTAATTATATTTTTTATAAATCATATTATGAATAATATTTTTAAACACATATATTTAAAGCATATATTTCAGTCATACATTTTTATTTTCCTAAATCATATTTAAAAATTAACATCATATTTTAAAATCCTATTTTTATATATTTTATATTATATTTCCATAATCTTATTTTAATATTTTTATATACATTATTTTTAGTAATAATTTTATACATTATAATTTTTATAAAACTTATTTAAACTATATCATCTTAAGTCCATATTTTTAAATCATATCTTTATACATAATATTTTTATAAACAATTTTTTGAATATTAATTTTATAAATTATATTTTAAATCATATTTTATTTTTATAAATTTTATTAGAAATATAAACATCATATTTTAAAATATTTTGTTTCTTCGTTAATCATATTTTTAAATCAAAATATCAAATACTATTTTTTTTTTGGTTTTACGTTTTTTCCAAAAAAACAATTAAAAAAAAACAAATTCCGGATTTTTAGTTTTTTAACCTAAAATTTGTGTCAGTCTAGTCATGGATAGGATAGAGTGTTAATCTAGTAATTAATTGCCAAATTTGTGTCAAACAGCTTAAGAATTAGTTGCAAATCTGGCACACCTTAAAATAAAAAATGATGCAGATGACTTTGTTTTCAAAGAAATCCAAACCAAATAAATAGAGTGACCGTTTCAAAAATATCTATATATACATTTTTGGAGACATTTATGAAATAAATCTTAGAGTTTGAACTTATTTACAATCATGCCATTAATATTAATTTTACAATTATTTTTTATTTTAAATAATCTCAAATTTGGAATTTAACTTAAGAAGATTTTCTCCTATTCAAGTTTCCAAAAGTATCGGACCAACACCCATTAGCATTAAATATTTTATATTTAAGTAATCCATTCTCTAAAAAAACTGTTGATAATAACTTATTTTCATGTGTTTGAAAGCCAAGTGATTAAACTGTTGATAATAACTTTAATTTTAAAAAAATTTGAGGCCCGAACTGATACAAATTGTTAAAAAAAAATTACTTTATTTTTCAGTAGCTAATATATTAATATATAAATTTTTGATCCATACTAATAAGAAACAATTGATATAAATCAAACTTTACAAAAAAAACACTTCACCATTTTAATCGACTTGCACAACTATAAATACAAAAGTGTTAAATGATATAGAGATAAAACAACCAAAATTACAAAGTCAAATTATAGTATACTCATATAATTATAAAAATAAAATATATTATGTAATACTATTATCTCTACAATGTAAATGAAAAAAAAATCACAAAAATATATTTGTTAACTAAATTAAATTTAATGAATAATAAGAATATCCTGTATATAATAAACCACCACAAGTAGACAATAGAAATTATACACTACATAATGTATTGACGTAAAACTATAGTAGATTTAAAAATACAAAATATATCATATACATATATAGTTAATATAATAAAGAATTTTTATTTTATATTTCTAAACAAAAATATAGTTCCGTGGTGTACCGCGGGTGAATATCTAGTGTAATACAAAGAGAGATGTATTCAAGGGCATACAAGGCTAATATTATTACAACTTACACCAAATAAAAAAGCTACGCGTCGCTTGAACTACCCAAGGAGGTTGTGAATACTAAATATATAATATATACCATATTACATAATAAGATTCAGCTATACTAAATATATAATATATACCATATTACATAATAAGATTTAAGTAAATATTATGTGGTTGTATGTGACTCATCGGTAAAATTGCTATGCCTATTAACATATATGACTCATCAGTTTTATACTCTTAGTAAAACTGGTTTCAAAATCAGTCAGAAATCTTACTTTAAAAATGTATTAATCGAATATGATCGACTGATTTTACGCTCTCTTTTTTTTCTATATTATCTCCTTTTCATAAATTTTTTTTTTTTATCTGTTGAATTGTAAACAGACATGTATGGCTTTCAATTTTTACAAACACTACATGCTAGATATTTATTAAGTCTTATTCATATTTGATTTACATATATTGGGTACGTATGCATACAAAAAAATATCATAGAATTGTTTATTTGAAACTAAACATGAAATTACTAAAGAAAAAAAAATCAAATGTATAAGTTATAAAACATATATATTCATACTTTTTCTCCTATTGTTTAGTATAACTTATATTAGATCACCTATTCTTTGAGTTAGTTATGATTGAAATATCTTTTAACCTATATTGAGACATGTAAATTGGAAATATAACATTATGAAACAATATATGTAGAGATGATATAATATCTTATTTAAACCATATTGAACATTGTCAATCATATCCAGTTGCATATTAATAGAGACAACAACATACACGTTCCAGATTGACTCCTGAAGGTACACACAAAGCACCATGAGAAGGTGCTTTTAGTCCACATCTTTGGAAACAATCTTCCCTCTTGTGACATGGTCCTCTGTATTTACAGTCGTCGTCTGAATCATCCATAATCCCTGTAAAATTAATCAAAAATACAAAAATATAATAATTATAAGATTTATAATAATTACATTAGTTATAAAAATGATGATAATTATATGTATACTGAAAAAAATTGCATATCTTGACTATGGGAATACAAAATCTTACGAATAGATTGAACATTTACGATGAGAGAAATGATCAAGAGAATAGCAACAAAATGAGATTTTGGAGGCGTCATCTTTCTAGAAAAATGTTTACAAAAGAATTATTATGAAATATTTTGTAAAACCACTTAGTGAGTAAAAAGAGAGTTGATTGTTCTTATATAGATGAGTTTCAAATGTTAATAATACCATATTGCATTAAATCTAATTAATATATACCATAAAATTTTGTTTGACTTAAGATTTTTTTTTAACGTTAATTACAATGATTTATCAACAAAAATCTTCGACAAAATCTTTGGTCAACTACAGTTTTACAAAATTTGATAATATTTACTTAATTTTGTAAGTGGTTTAAACATTTGTTTGACTCTTGTCCAAGAAAAAAACAAACTTTTGTTTGACTTAAGATTTGTGTGAACCGTTGGGAAGGAAGGTAATTGTAATATGTTGTCTCTAAAAGTATGCAACTGAACCTAATTGAAAACATGTGTTTAATACGGTCTAAATAAATTATTAGGATCTAGTTATATATTGCTCCATGTTACTTTTTGCAATTTACATATCAAGATCAATTAAATAAAAGCATAACTAACAAAATTTAAAAAAAAAAAAAAAAAAAGTAATTCTAACATGAATTATGTTAAATTTAAAGTATGGTAAAAAAATTTAAATTTCTTCTTTGGTGCACATAGCTTACATCTATTACTGAAAGTAAATAGTTTCTAACTTCAGCTCTCGCTCTATTTACGTCGGAGAGGAGGGATTTGCATTTAGATATCCATTCGAGTAGTTTAATATATATTTTTTTAGATTTTGGTTCGGGTTTGAATATACATTAAACACTCATTATATTATATATGTGTAATAGTGGGTTATATCCAAAACCTTAAAATTTTCGGACGGGTTTGATATTTTTTTTTTCGGACGGGTTTGATTTCAAGGCTTTAATGTTTATTATCAAGTATTTTAGGTTTTAAAAAGGTTTTATAGATTTTAGAGGAAAAGTACCAAAAGACAAAGGAAAATACGCTTGAAGAAAGATTTGGAGGTTAACAGTACATGACACCTTTGAAGAACTTCCGGAACACACATTTTGACGAATTTGGTGTCTATGTAAAGAATGAAGAGACATGTTTCTCCTGGAAGATGTAACGCCCCGACCGCCACCTCTTAGTGGGCCCCATGTCCACTCCCAGTCTATGGACCCACCTTCTTTAATTGGCTTCACGTCTTCTCATTAGGCCCGTGAGCCTATCTCTATCCTACGACTGGTTTGCTACGTCCGGGAGGCTTTAAAGAATTGTTACCATCCCTACAAATCACCACATGATCTTTCTCTGTGTTTTGTCCTCACTCACACAGTTCCGACAGTCACTTCCCCTAAGGTCACCCATCCTAAGACTACTCCAGAATAAGCACGCTTAACTGTAGAGTTCTCTCAGTACGTTTGACCGAAAAGATAAGTCCACTTTAGTGACATAGGTGGCCAAATCAATTATTTTGAACCTCTCCGCAAGTCTCTTGAACCTGGGTGACACAGAAGATATAGCCGATTTACTAGAACGTGTCGCAAACCGATGAGAAGATAAGTTTGAAGCCAAGTGAACTTTAATTACTAGCCCGATTAGCAATCTTCACGGCGGCCCGGTCCAGCGGAGTCACGATGGTCCAGAACCTTCCTTCTCCCACCCATTCCATGCACACAACATCTAAAAATGCTTTTACCCTTGCAAAACCCTAAGCCTTAAACACCCTATAAATACTCATCTAAACCCAGGTTTTGGTGTGTGTCTTGAAGCAACCCCTATGAGTCGACCAAAAGCAAAGCAGCCACGACCAGAGACCTCTCTCGTTCCTCTCCTTGAAGCCTTGGAGATCACCAAATTCTTTTGTTTTCTATTTCATTTGTTTTTGTTCCTGAAAGAAGAAGATCTTTACAACTTTGTACAATCATTGAAGTAATATTTAAAACCCTTTTCTCTATTTATTCTTTTATGTTTATGGGTTTATTCAACTTTGATTTGATAATTTCCTTAAACATGCTAACGTAGTTTTCTAGTTGGGTTTAAAGGGATAATCAAAGGGGGGGGGGGGATGATCATAGTTTAGGTGACAGGGTTTGTTAGATTTCTATTTCATTTATTCTATACTTTAATTTTAAATCTTTGCTTAATGCTTTAAGTTAGCCTCATGAACTAACTGTGATCCATATTGTGTATGCTTTGCTAACAGCTTTCATTGTGATTGACCTAGCTTAGATGTGAGTCGTGTCATGGAAAGCATATACCACTTACCTATAGAACTTCATGGATTAGAATTGGATCTGTTATAAATGTTTTGATATATGCATCGTTTCATGTGATAGTTGAGTAACAGAGTATATGGAGCAGGAACATTAGCATAAACATATTCAGAACATTTACAAGACATGAGCGTCTATGTAGCAAATTTCTTAACCCATCATAAATTATAGGTATTATAGGCATAGCAATTAAACCCCTTTAAACCCAACTAGAAAACTACGCTAGCATGTTTAAGGAAATTATCAAATCAAAGTTGAATAAATCCATAAACATAAAAGAATAAATAGAGAAAAGGGTTTTAAATATTACTTCAATGATTGTACAAAGTTGTAAAGATCTTCTTCCTTCAGGAACAAAAACAAATGAAA
Organism: Camelina sativa; assembly: GCF_000633955.1. Lineage (NCBI taxonomy): Eukaryota > Viridiplantae > Streptophyta > Magnoliopsida > Brassicales > Brassicaceae > Camelina > Camelina sativa. The sequence goes on from NC_025686.1 coordinate 16,252,982, forward strand.
TAGAAAACAAAATAATTTTGTGATCTCCAAGGCTTCAAGGAGAGGAAGGAGAGAGGTCTCTGGTCTTGGCTGCTTTGCTTCTGGTCGACTCATAGGGGTTGCTTCAAGACACACACTAAAACCTAGGTTTAGATGAGTATTTATAGAGTGTTTAAGGCTTAGGGTTTTGTAAGGGTAAAAGCATTTTTAGATGTTGTGTGCATGGAATGGGACGGAGAAGGAAGGTTCTGGACCGTCGTGACTCCTCTGGACCGGGCCGCCGTAAAGATTGCTAATCTGTAACGCCCGGAAAACAAATTGGGAATTTGGGGAAGGGGTGTCGATCAACACCAAGAGGAGTGTCGATCGACACCATCAAATTTTTTTTCGACCAGATTCTGTTAATTCATCGTTTTGGTTTGGTCTGGTTCAACTGAAGTGTAAAAATGAAATATTTATAGAGGAAACTCGACCTAGGTCGAGGAAAGAGTTGTTTTGTCCGTTTCTAAAGAGAAAAGAGAGAAGAGAGGGTGTTCTTGAGGGATTTTGGGGATTCTAAGCTGGTTTGGTGAGATATGTTCATGTGGAGTGGAGATCTGGTGCTAGGAACGAAGGGGAAGCTTTCTGGGGTGCTGGATTCATCAATTTGGGACAGAAACTTCCTGCAAACGAGGTGAGTGCATGATCATGGCTTATCTAAGCCTGAGAATCCTTTGTTTTGCTTGATTGGTTGTGTTTTGTGGTGTTGTTCTTGCTTGTGGTGGTTGTGTTATGGTTCTTATAGGTTCCTGAAGCTTTTGGGTGTGTTTGGAACGGATTGGAGGTGATTGGAAACGAAGATTCGATGATCGGCTTCGAGCAGAACGCGTCTGCGGAGTCGGTGTCGATCGACACCAGGTTGGTGGCGGTCGACACCATGTTTGGGCCAGTGTAGATCGACACATACCTGGTGTCGGTCGACACCAATTGTTTGATTCGTGATTTCCTTGTTTGTTGTGTTTGTTTTTGTTGTTTTTTAAACATTGGAATCTCAGTTGCTTGTGTGTATAGCCCAGTAGATGGCAGGATTGCCTCACTAAGTATTTGTGATAATACTTACGCATCTCAATTGTTGTTTGTGGCGTGTAGGTATGTGATGTGGAATCATGGCGATGAGGAGGAGGATGATCTAGGGTCTCGGTTGTGTGTTGTTGGACTTGGTTATATAGTTCATGTTGGAACCTTGGATAGAGTTATGCTAAGTTGATGGATATAATGCTTAGGAATATTATTGCATTGATGATGTGTTGGTTATGTACGTTTGGTATGTTTCCGCTGTGCATATTGGTTGTTATTGGTTTAATGAGGAATTGTGGTTTGGGTGGTTTAATTAAGTAGTATAGGATGCTTAATTATGTATTGTATTTATTTAAAAAAAATGGGTCAGGTCGTTTCAATTTGGTATCAGAGCCTTTACGGTTCTAGAATGGTTAAATGGATGGTTAGAGTGGTTAGGAATTTAATTGAGTGAATTATTTTCCTTTTGCTTGATGCATCATGTTGTGTGATGGAAATGATTATGAGTAGTTAGTCAATTTGCATGTGGTATGGAGTCCTAGTATCATCTTCTTCGATCCTTCAATGAGATTCCACGGTAAGATGTGTGTTTGTGTGCGGTTTTGAATTGTCTACTTAGCTTTCTGTTATGGGTAGTGCGGATGGATAAGGGTGGAGCTGTTGCTGGTCGTGGACGCGGACGTGGTCCGGGATGCGGTCGTGTTCGTGGTCATGGTAGGGGCATAGTCCCAGCAGTGAGTGAGTCTGTTGAGACGAGTGTGACAGCTAAGGGTGTCGGCGAGTCGCAGGACTTCCAGGAGGGGTCCATGAGTGTGGCCGGTGGTGGTACTGATAGGACCGTAGGCGCTGAGGGGGTCGGTGCAGGCGGTGTCGGTGCTCGAGTGGCCGGTGGTGCTAGAGTTCCGGGTATGGGAATCCCAGCAGGTGGGGCCCCTGTGGGAGGTGTGGACCTGACGGGCTTGTTGACACAGCCGTTGGAGCGGATACCGGGAGTGGGTCCGGCTCAGGCTCAGGTAGTGCCACCAGTGGTGGCGGAGGAGCAGCAGCCAGTGGCTGCGGATTGTCTATGCTGAAGGAGATGCATAAACTGGAGACTGTGCAGTTTTCGGGTGGTATGGATCCTACTGCTGCAGATGCGTGGAGGACGAGTGTGGAATGTAACTTCCAGAATCAGAGATGTCCTGAGGAGTTTTGGGTGGACATAGGGGTCCATAACTTGGTTGGTGATGCTCAGGTGTGGTGGAGATCAGTGGCTGCTAGGAGAGTGCAGAGGGAGATGACTTGGACTGACTTTGTGGAGGAGTTCAACCGCAAGTATTTTCCGAGATAGGCGTATTAGACCGATTGGAGGTGCAGTTTCTTCAGCTATCTCAGGGGACTCGGTCAGTGCGGGAGCTGGACGTAGAGTTCAGTCAACTTCTGGCTTATGGGGGTCGGGCGATGGAGCCCGAGGTGGCTCAGATCAGGAGGTTCATGAGGGTGCTTCGTGAGGACTTGAGGGTCCACTGAAGAGGGAGGAGTTATGCTACGAGGGCAGAGCTGGTGGTGACTGAAGCGGAGATAGAGGATGACTTGAGGTCACAGTTAGTGGTGGTCAGCCCAGCGGTTCAGACAGAGGAGACTTTGGAGCAGAACAATCTGAGCAAGGGTAACAAGTCGGAGCAAAGGCATAAGAGGAAGCGGGTAGACACGTCAGGTATGCAGCAAGGTGGGCGAGGGTGCTTCGGATGTTGAAGCAAGAACCACAGGTTGGCATACTGTCCCAAGAAACGAGATCCACAGGAAAATCGTCGATCGTGTTATCATTGTGGAGAGGAGAGGAACATCAGGCCTTTCTGTCCTAAGTTGAGGCAGATGATGGGGGTGCGGCACAACCGAAGGGAGGACCGGGTGCTCAACCCGGAGTTTAGTTTGGCTTCTGTTTCTTTTTATTTCAGCTATGTATTTTCGTTTGGAGTTGTAAACGTTTATTGCACTTGAGGTTTTATTAAAATGCAGTTATTTGGTTTTTGGAATTTTTGGATCTTGTGGAAAAGGAATTCGCTCGGGAATTCTATAAATGGAAAGTTGCCATGCATAGAAAGTTTCTAAAAATAGAAAGTTCTATGATGAATAGTTAGAACTTGTATATTAGTGGAAAGGGTGTTTGTAAACACCGAGGTGTTGAGATGTTAGTAGTGAGGCCCGGGGGTGGCCATGGTAGTGGTGATATTCTCAGAGAGGATATGGGGTTGGTAGGACATTGAGATGTTTTACGCGGATCACGGGACGGTCCAGGTTGGAAAAATGCTTATAGACGTTATGACCGTTTGCTAGAGGGACGGGGGTCCTGAACAACTCATGAGGATATGGAGGTTCTCCTGAGGGGACGGGGGTTCCCTAGATACCAATAGCTCGAGGGACTGCGGTCATGAGGGTGGCAGAGGAGATGGGGGTTCTCCTGAGGGGACGGGGGCTCCCTAGATACCAATAGCACGAGGGACTGCGGTCATGAGGGTGGCAGAGGAGATGGGGGCTCTCCTGGTACTGAGATCTCGAGGGTGATGACCCGAGGGTGAGACGGTATGGCTCAAAGACGGGGGGTCTGAGAGTGTGATCGGTATGGCTTGAAGGTTGCGACCTAAGAGCAGATGAGTTGGTGGCAAAGTGTCAAGGACGTGGAGATAAGCATGGTAACCGGATGTGGATTTATGAGACTGATGGGGGTTCAATCTCAGGGTTACGGTTGAGATCGGAAGCGGATCTCGGGATTGATGGGGGTTCAGTCTCGGGGTTTTCTATGTGTTGACCGGGAGGGTCAGGTGTATGCTGGTCGGGGGGACCAGAGTGGTGATGATTGGGAGAGTATGGTTTGGATTGACCAGTGGGGTCAGGATTGTGTAGACCAGTGGTGTCCTGGTTGCGGTAGACCCAATGGTTAGATGGTGCAAACTGTTACAACGGTGGTTTGATGAGTTTTGTGGATGAGTGGCGGTGTGTTCAGATTCGAGGACAAATATTTTGTTAGAGGGGGAGAATTGTAACGCCCGCGAACCAAATTGGGGATTTGGGGAAGGGGTGTCGATCGACACCAAGAGGAGTGTCGATCGACACCATCAAATTTTGTTCCGACCAGATTCTGTTAATTCATCGTTTTGGTTTGGTTTGGTTCAATTGAAGTGTAAAACCGACGTATTTGTAGAGGAAACTCGACCTAGGTCGTGGAAAGAGTTGTTTTGGCCGTTTCTAAAGAGAAAAGAGAGAAGAGAGGGTGTTCTTGAGGGATTTTGGGGATTCTAAGCTGGTTTGGTGAGATCTGTTCCTGTGGAGTGGAGATCTGGTGCTAGGAACGAAGGGGAAACTTTCTGGGGTGCTGGATTCGTCATTTTGGGACAGAAACTTCCTGCAAAAGAGGTGAGTGCATGACCATGGCTTATCTAAGCCTGAGAGTCCTTTGTTTTTCTTGATTGGTTGTGTTTTGTGGTGTTGTTCTTGCTTGTGGTGGTTGTGTTATGGTTCTTATAGGTTCCTGAGCTTTTGGGTGAGTTTGGAACGGATTGGAGGTGATTGGAAACGGAGATTCGATGATCGGCTTTGAGCAGAACATGTCTGCGGAGTCGGTGTCGATCGACACCAGGTTGGTGTCGGTCGACACTATGTTTGGGCCAGTGTCGATCGACACATACCTGGTGTCGGTCGACACCAATTGTTTGATTCGTGATTTCCTGGTTTGTTGTGTTTGTTTTTGTTGTTTGTTAAACATTGGAATCTCAGTTGCTTGTATGTATAGCCTAGTAGATGGGAGGATTGCCTCACTAAGTATTTGTGATAATACTTACGCATCTCAATTGTTGTTTGTGGTGTGTAGGTATGTGATGTGGAATCATGGCGATGAGGAGGAGGATGATCTAGGGTCTCGGTTGTGTGTTGTTGGACTTGGTTATATTGTTTATGTTGGAACCTTGGATAGAGTTATGCTAGGTTGATGGATAGAATGCTTAGGAATGTTATTGCATTGATGATGTGTTGGTTCTGTATGTTGGTATGTTTCCGCTGTGCATATTGGTTGTTATCGGTTTAATGAGGAATTGTGGTTTGGGTGGTTTAATTAAGTAGTATGAGATGCTTAATTATGTATTGTACTTATTTAAAAAAAAAAAAATGGGTCAGGTCATTTCATAATCGGGTTAGTAATTAAAGTTCACTTGGCTTCAAACTTATCTTCTCATCGGTTTGCGACACGTTCTAGTAAATCGGCTATATCTTCTGTGACACCCCGGTTTTAGAGACTTGCGGAGAGGTTCAAAAAAATTGATTTGGCCACCTATGTCACCAAAGTGCACTTATCTTTTTGGTCAAACGTACTGAGAGAACTCCACAGTTAAGCGTGCTTATGCTCGAGTAATCTGAGGATGGGTGACCGGGAAGTGACTGTCGAAACTGTGTGAGTGAGGACAAAACACAGGGAAAGATCATGTGGTGATTTGTAGGGACGGTAACAAGTCTTTAAAGCCTCCCGGACGTAGCAAACCAGCCGTCGGATAGAGATGGGCTCACGGGCCTAGTGAGAGGACGTGAGGCCAATTAAAGAAGGTGGCCCATGGACTGGGAGTGGACATGGGGCCCACTAAGAGGTGGCGGTCGGAGCGTTACATCTTCCAGGAGAAACATGACTCTTCCTTCTTTACATAGACACCAATTTCGTCAAAATGTGTGTTCCGAAAGTTCTTCAAAGGTGTCACGTACTGTTAAGTTCCGAATCTTTCTTCAAATGTATTTTCCTTTGTCTTTTGGTACTTTTTCCTCTAAAACCTATAAAACTTTTTTGAAACCTAAAATACTTGATAATAAACATTAAAATCTTGAAATCATGTCGAACTCTTCCTAAAAGTATACTATGACTAGCTAAAATTGGTAAAATAATGATATTATCATGTTTAGTTAGGTACATTGATTACAATCAATCAATTTGGACTCATTTCATATTTTTTTGGTTGAACTCGGATTAATTTTGGAAATTTTTTTTTTACTTTGGTTCTGTTAAAAAAATATATCAAACTCGTCCGAAATTTTTAAGGTTTTGGATATAACCCACAATTACACATATATAATATAATGAGTGTTTAATGTATATCCAAACCCGAACCAAAATCTAAAAAAAAATATGAAACTACTCGAATGGATATCTGAATGCAACACAAATAGAGCGAGAGCTGAAGTTAGAGACTATTTCCTTTCAGTAATAGATGTAAGCTACGTGCACCAAAGAAGAAATTTTAATTTTTTTACCCTGTCTGATAAAAAAAGAAGATTCATTTACTCAAACAGCTAAAGAATTAGTGAAAAATCTGGCACACTTTAAAATAAAAAATGATCCAGATGACTTTGTTTTCAAAGAAATCCAAACCAAATAAATAGTGAGCGTTTCAAAAATATGTAATACAAAGAGAGATGTATTCAAGGGCATACAAGGCTAATATTATTACAACTTACACCAAATAAACAAGCTACGCGTCGCTTGAACTACACAAGGAGGTTGTGAATATTAAACATATAATATATACCATATTACATAATAAGATTAAAGAAATTTAGAAGTACGACATATATTATGTGGTTGCTTGTGACTCATCGGTAAAATTGCTATGCCTATCAACATATATGACTCATCAGTTTTATACTCTTAGTAAAACTGGTTTTAAAATCAGTCAGAAATCTTACATATATGACTCATCAGTTTTATACTCTTAGTAAAACTGGTTTCAAAATCAGTCAGAAATCTTACTTTAAAAATGTATTAATCGAATAATGATCGACTGATTTTACTCTCTCTTTTTTTCTATATTATCTTCTTTTCATAATTTTTTTTTTTTATCTTTTGAATTGTAAACAGACGTGTATGGCTTTCAATTTTTACAAACACTATCTGCTAGACATTTATTAAGTCTTATTCATATTTGATTTTCATATATTGGGTACGTATGCACACACAAAAATATCATAGAATTGTTTATTTGAAACTAAACATGAAATTACAAAAGAAAAAAAATCAAATGTATAAGTTATAAAACAAATATATTCATACTTTTTTCTCCTATATATTGTTTAGTATAACTTATGTTAGATCTCCTATTCTTTGAGTTAGTTATGATTGAAATATCTTTTAACCTATATTGAGACATGTAAATTGGAAAAATAACAATATGAAACAATATATGTAGAGATGATATAATATCTTATTTAAACCGTATTGAACATTGTCAATCATATCCAGTTGCATATTAATAGAGACAACAACATACACGTTCCAGATTGACTCCTGAAGGTACACACAAAGCACCATGGGAAGGTGCTTTTAGTCCACATCTTTGGAAACAATCTTCCCTCTTGTGACATGGTCCTCTGTATTTACAATCGCCGTCTGAATCATCCATAATCCCTGTAAAATTACTCAAATTACAAAAATATAATAATTATATATAATAATTACATTAATTATAAAAATGATGATAATTATATGTATACTGAAAAATTTGCATATTTTGACTATACGTCTACAAAATCTTACGAGTAGATTGAACATTTACGATGAGAGAAATGATCAAGAGAAGAGCAACAAAATGAGATTTTGGAAGCGCCATCTTTCTATAAAAAAATTTACAAAAGAATTACTATGAAATATTTTGTAAAACCACTTAGTGAGTAAAACCACTTAGTGAGTAAAAAGAGAGTTGATTGTTCTTATATAGATGAGATTCAAATGTTAATAATACCATATAAACTTTGCATTAAATCTAATTAATATATACCATAAAATTTTGTTTGACTTAAGATTTTTTTTAACGTTAATTACATTGATTTTATCTACAAAAATCTTTGACAAAATCTTAGGTCAACTACAGTTTTGCAAAATTTGATAATATTTACTTAATTTTGTAAGTGGTTTAAACTTTTGTTTGACTCTTGTCCAAAAAAGAATAAAAAAAAAACTTTTGTTTGACTTAATATTTGTGTGAACCGTTGGGAAGCCAGGTACTTGTAATTTGTTGTCTCTAAAAGTATGCAACTGAACCTAATTGAAAACATGTGTTTAATATGGTTTAAATAAAATATTAGGATCTAGTTATATATTGCTCCATGTTATTATTTTCAATTTACATCTCAAGATGAGTTAAATAAAATCATAACTAACAAAATTAAAAAAAAACAAAAAAAATAGAAGTTCTAACATGAATTGTGTTAAACAATAGGTGCAGACTTATATGAAATATTTATTCAGTATTGTATATGTTGTATAAATTATTAAAAGACAATACAATTGTGTTAAACAAGCCTACGATATTTTTTTGAACCTATTGTTGTAGCTGAAAAATGTACATTTACAGTAAATATTGAATATCTTTCTAATCTATAAATATTTTTTAACTGTTGGATAAAAAACTTTTAGCTAAACTAAATAAGTATTCTGGTGAACAGCATATGTTATAGCTGAAAAATGTTTTAATCCGATATACCATACAATATAACTTTTATAAATTAATAAATCTCAACTTCATATGTTAGTTTAGATAGATAATATAATTCTAACTTTGAATTTGCTATCATTCGATATTTCTAGAAGTCAAGACCTATTGGCTTATTAACTTGGTGTTTGGAATTGTCTTTTTTTCTTCATCAGTTAAACTTGGTTTGATAACTTTGGTTTTCTTTTTTATTGATGATTACAATCAGTGTGTTTAGTTAGGTACTTTAATTACAATCATTTCAATGAATTCGGACTGATTTCATACATTTTTGGTTGAACTCGGATTAATTTCGGATTTTTGATTATATGAATGGTTCAGTTAAAAAAAAAAAAATCAAACCCGTCCGAAAATATTTTGAGGTTTTGGTATAATCCACAATTACCCATATCTAACGAGTGTTTAATGTTTATTCAAACCTGACCCGAAATCTAAGAAAAAAAATATAAAACTATTCGAATGGACATCCGAATGCAAACCCCACCTCTACAACATAAATGGAGGGAGAGCTGAAGCTAGAGACGACTTACTTTCTATAATACATTTAAGCCGAAATTTTAATTTTTTTCCCCTTTGTCACGTAACAAAAAAAGGATTCATTTATTCAAACAGCTAAAGAATTAGTGACAAATCTGGCACACTTTAAAATAAAAGACGATCCAAATGATTTCGTTTTCAGATAAAAACTTTCAAAAGAAATCCAAACCAAATTAATAGAGTGAGCTTTTGAAAAATATGTAATACAAAGAGAGCTGTATTTAAAAGCATACAAAGCTAATATCATTACAACTTACACGAAATAAATAAGCTACAAGTCGCTTGAACTACACAAGGAGGTTGTGAATACTAAATATATAATATATACCATATTACATAATATGATTTAAGAAACTAGAAAAAGCAAGTCATGGATCTGATTTGGTCAGTTTTAAATGTTTTTTTCCTGGCTTCCTGGTCTAGTTTCGGATCAAAATTTGTTTCCCTTTCTTAAACCTTCAGTCAATGTACAAAAGAGAGATCACTTGGTTCTGTTATGTACTTCTATCAATGATGCTTTCTCCTGCAAATTCTATAAACAAAACTCTCAGTCACAAGTCATAACTCTTTCCCATAATATTACTCATTGCAATTTATCAATACATCTATTTTCATTTATATAGCTCTGGAAAAGAGATGGGGATTACCTCGTTCTGGGAACTGTTCTCAGAAGGGAACCATCGAAGGAGGACACCGAGGTTCATTGCACTCGGTATTAACTTGAACAGCAATGGAGTAGTTACCTGTAACAGTTCGCATTGTCAGGTGTAAATAAGCTGTGAACTATAATACACTATTTCAAGTATGTTCTCTTGAGATGCGAAAAAGTTGTTTGCACGTTGAGGTAACTTACAAGACTTAGAGCAGTTGTGCCCAAAAGGAGGAGATACATTTTCCCCTATATTGTCATTCGTTTAACCCAAAGTTAAGTAAGAAGAAAATGGTAAAGGGTGTGTTCAATTACAAAAGCAAAAAAGTTTTACCTCGATAACGTGTAGGTTTGACGCTCGGCTTAGAAGAACAAAGGCGAACTCTCCAATCTGAGCAAGTAATACCCCGACCTGTTACATTTGTGACAACAGAGTTACGTGATTGGTGGATAATGGGATTCAATATGAAGGGACTTATAGAATCTCTAGCAGGAGAGGCAAAAACTCACGTGAAAAGATATCCTCATGTTGTACCTAAAAGCCTTAACAACTACTGCTGCAATTGCTGTCTTAATAACTATCACTAAAATCACTGACGCCAGAAGAATATCCACGTGGTTCCATAGAAAGTGAACATTGATCAGCATCCCGATACTGGATAGAAAGAGAGCGGCAAACAAATTACGAATTGGTTCCACCTACATCACAAAGTAAGGGAGATTTCAGAAATGTCAATAACCTGACCTTTTAGACTTCACTTCTGTACCAAGTATTTGCGACGTAAAAACAACATGAGTTCAAACATCAGTACCTGCTCTAGTGTATGTTGAGCAAATTCGGTCGTAGACAACATAACACCAGCCACAAATGATCCCAACTCAAGACTAAGACCCAGCTTGTCACTGCACTGAAAACGTTTTGCAAAGAACCAACACTAAAGTTAAGAATTGGAAATTAAATCGATATGCTATTATACTTAACTACTTCAGTGTCTATCGTAATCATCACTGTTTTCTTCTGTAGTCTATTAGTAACAATTTACTCAGAATGTTATAATACACCAAAAGGGATCAGAAAGCTAAGCAAGCACCGGTATGCAAAGAAATGATAGAATTGGACTAACCCATGCAGATAGTAAGCAGAATGCCACAGCAGCTAATTGGTAAAGTTCATTTGTCTGCATAATATAATGAGAGACATTGGCAATATAATTCGGATCCCACTTGAAGAAAGAAAGGAAGATAGTCAAAGTAATGTCTGAATAGATATGTCGTGTAAGACTTACTTGAGATGATAATTGAATCATTAGCTTCAGAAAGCGGGGTACAAATGACCAGGTTAATAAAGATGCCACAGTGAGATATAAGGACAATATCAGAAGCCTAAAATTACAGCAAGAAAATGTTTTATGTCAAATACGGTAATGAGGATATATAAGATGTTCCTGGACATATTTCTTACTACAGAACCACTTACAGCTTTCCCATTGATATAATCCCTTGTAATAAACCACTGTTACCACCCAAAACTGGAAGCAAGGCGAATAGTAAACCAACAACACAGTCCTGAAAATTCAAGATGAAAGAAAATAGCTAAAGGAAACAAAAACTTCATATAACGGAATGTTCAATTCGTAAATATAGTGTTATGAGTGAAACCTGAAAGATAAGTATCCCTATTGTCACTTGACCATGAAGAGAACTTGTACTGTTCCGTTCTACCAAAAACTTTACTACCTGTTCAAATTGACACGTGGATTATAAACAGAACTCTGAGATGAAAAGCGGAAAAGAGTAGCTTTTGTATTAAACTTGAGAAGACAAAAGACAAGAAATAAAGTACCACTGCAGTTGATGACATAGATAAAAAGGCACCAACAAAAATACCCTCTGACAACCTTGCTCCACACAACTGCAATGTCAACAGATATCAATTTTAAAAGTTATCTCCAAATTGCCAATTATATGCACTAGAAAAAAACTGCACTATTTTCCCATACCAAGGCAGTTACACCACACAAAAACATAAGTAAGACAATCTGAAGAAGCCCTCCAAGGATCGCAACTGGGCCAACAACTTTCAGCTGCAGCATTAACATAGGAACAAATGATTTTTAGATTAAGATTACAAAATCCACACGAAGTTGTATTCAATAGTAAATGGGTGTCTACCTTAGTCATTGAGAATTCCAAGCCCAAAGCAAAAAGAAGGAAAACAACACCAAACTGTGCTACGGTTTCAACCTGCCATAGCACCAGAAGAAGAAATACAGAACATGTGAATACCAGAATACTTTATCCATATGAATGTGTGGTTCCACGTCCTACCTCTATATATAACAGTACTGATGACTTAAACTCACACAACAAGAACAAATGATAATGGTAAGGCCACCTTTTACATGCTCAGCCAAGAAGCAAAAAGTTTATCCAAAGATCTGATTGCTTGCAATACAGTAGATGAATGCTATTCTAGTTAACCCTATTGTAAAAGTTCAAAAAGAAAATCAGGAAATGAATACATGTAACAACAGCCCATAAGTGTCCTCTTATAATATTTGCATGCTATAATCTAAAATAACTACTAAAAAATATCCCGCTATTATCATACCTGAACCATTTCACTGATGAATTTCAATCCCCCTGGCCCAATGATCGACCCCGCAAGAAGATATCCAACAATGACCTAAAGCATATAAAGATAGTATAACATAACATCAGAATGGTATTTGGCCACAATGTGAAGCTCGAGATACAAAGAACCTAATATCAGATGTAATTCATGTTATTAAGTAAGGTTGCTAGCATACCGGTTGTCCAAGACAAGAGAAGACGATCCCACCAATCGCAGCAAAAACAATAATGACCACCAAATCTGATATCAATCTGAAAGAAATGTCAAGAACCTATACATCACAAGTCTGAAACAGTGCATGTAGCAAAATGCTCCAAATACAGAAGAAATCTGAGAGAGACCAACCTCAAATCTACTTGAAGTATGGGATACTTAGATTTCTTGTTTGACATGACAAAGACATTATTCTGCAGAGTAGCATAAGAAGAACATTAGCTGCAACTAAACTATAAACAAATGGTAAGATCAGTTTTAAAATAAAACGTGTTTAGTCTTCTTCCAAAAACCTTTTTGTCAATAAGAGTCATATCATCAGAATCTTCATTTTCCAGGGAAAAGACATCTTGAAGTTGAAAAGGTCTCGTACCACTGGACACATTAGGGGAAAAGAACAACTCATAAACCCACATTGAACCACACTAATCAAAATATGGCTATAGTCAACAATTACAACAAGGTTCTGCATACTTATTCTCTTGTGTATCATTCCTTTTACCCTTCTCATGCGTTACTTTAGCAACAGTCTCTATTTCAGCCTGCCAAAAACCATGATAATAAATACAGAGCTCAAGAACATTATTAAAAAAACTCACACTCAGAAACTATAACTAGTAACTAAAGACCTACTTGTTGATCAGCAACACTGCTGTTAAAGCTAGCTCCATCCGATCCTAAGGAAAAATCAAAAGAAGATGTTAAGCTTCTTCATTATCCACCAAACCAAAATCACAAAATTATTTTATGTTCCACCAAACCAAACCAAAGGGGATCGAAGAAGAAGAAGAAGGAACCAAACCTTCAGGGGAATCGTTTTCGGAAAACTCTTTCTCGAGAACCCGATCGAACATTTTAGCGATACTTCCTTCACCGTTACCCGGAGCCGTCGAGTTCACAAGGTTGCCGTAAAACCGCTCCCGCGTTTCTTCATCAGATCTCGCTGATAAAGACGTACCAAGTAGAAGGAGGAACGTTAATCCAATCACTGCGAATCTCGCCATTGTTCGATCCCACGAATTTGGGAATCGCCGCGAATCGAATTGCTTCTGAGAATTTTCAGATTTCTTTTTGATTTCTATTTGTGTTTTTGTTTTAGTCTTTTTAGATCCAAAATTTTGAAATTGAATCAATAGAAAAAAAAAAAAGTTTTTGTATTGAATGGTTGTTAAATATATTTGTTAATTGTCAATTAGTGAAGGGTACGTGCGAATGCGATTACGAGATTGGTTTGGTTCTTATAATTAACGTCTCGTGACAAGAACTAGTCCTTTTCGCACTATACCAATAAAATACGATAATTTAGTATTTGGCATTTTTTTCTAAACCAAATCATTAATGGCCACAAAACACACACTTTACGACATCGTTTAGTAGAGAGAGCGTGATGGCCACAAGCTTTACACACTTTAGATATCTTCTTGCTTACTTCATAAACAAATCACTACCACATAGAGAGAGTGAGTAGGTGAGAAAGAGAGTTTCCAATGGCTATACTCGCAAACACGTTCGGCATGGGGGTGAGTTACGCCGGACAGGTTCCATTTAGGCGAGTCACCGCCGGAGAGGTGGGATGTAAGCAGCAGAGGATGGTGGTGGTGAGAGCAGAAGGAGGCGGAGGAGGAGGAATCAATCCGGAGATCAGAAAGAACGAAGAGAAGGTTGTTGACTCCGTTGTCGTCACCGAGCTTTCCAAGAACATAACTCCCTATTGCAGGTTTCACATAGATATATATTCATCTACAATTTGAACCATGTATTTGTTAAAATCATGCATATAATTAATGATTTACATTAATGTATTTTTTACTAATCCATATATGTTTTTTTAAAGCTTATTTCGTGAGACTTTTCTTATTGTATTTTTACAAAAGAACAAATGTATGGATCTCTTATTTTGTGTGCATGTATATAAAAAACATGGTGATGGATTTGATTTGGCGTTAGGTGTTGGAGGTCTGGGACGTTTCCATTGTGTGATGGGAGTCATGTGAAGCACAACAAAGCTAATGGAGATAATGTTGGTCCTCTTCTTCTCAAGAAACAATAGTTCTTTTTTGTTTTTGTTTCTCGTTTTGTTGGGTGATGTATTAAAATTTTATGTACTTTTTCATTATGTTTGCATTAATCTGGTTAGTGACTCATTTGGATGATGAAAATACTGTAAAGTGTTGCTTTCCTTTATGCAAGTTTCAAAGAGTAGTACAATTTTTCCTTGCAGGTTGGTCCAAGATTCTTGGAAAAACGAATACTCGTGTTCTATCTCCAAAAACTCGTGAAAATGGATAAGTCTTTGTGGTGATATTTTTAATTAGGTGCAATCTAAAAACTAAGTTTACAACATACATGTACAACATGTTGAGAGGATGCTTCTAGAATACAATGAGTCTCTAGAGAACTTTGAATCACAGATTTTCTTGTTGGCTTCTTGAAGTTACAAAAATTACATTGTATTTATAATTAAGTTGGTCTTAATCCAAGAAATATTGTTTCACTAATTCATGTGTTATTCATTTCGTAGTTCTAATTAAATTGTAATAAAATATCTATAATAAATAAAATTGTTTTTTAGAAAATATGTCAAATATATGAACACTGTTTGAAAAATGTATAAGAAATATTAGTAACATCATAATAATGTTACATCAAAAGTAGAACATTAAGGTATAAATTAGTAACGTATTAAAAGTAATAAAGTCGTAAATTTAAAATTTAAAACTTAATGCCCAACTTTAAAGTTTACAAATATATCCCATATAGAAAAATTGAATTCATCACGTATCTTTGACACCAGATCGCATGTTGTGTTGTTTGGATCGATCAAGTATGTATTCCATTTATATGGAATGTATATGAAATACACTAAAACAATACTGTATACACACATATATATCATCCGAGTCTAGCCAAAGTACTTGGAAAAAAAAAAGAAGATATTTCCCTTTAAACTGAAATAAGCGTTGGCAACGACAAACCACTTGGTTCAACAAACGTAAAATGAAGTAAAAAGTAACAAAAGCGTTGTTAATAAGAAGTAAAATAAGGATTGTAGCTAGCTCTGCTTCAGCATCAGCTATCAGCTGTTGCTTGTCTTAGCTGAGCTCTACATCGATTAGCTTGGTCAACTTTTCTTCTTTATACTTCCAAAACATTCACGCTCAAGCCCAAGCAACATAGTATCATCCCTATCAGTATCTGTTTCTCCAACTTTACAAACTAATTTACAAAACAATACAAACAAGATCTTGTAAAGACTTTACGATATGGGACTGCTATCACTCCCTTTGTTATATTGAGCAAAGATAAATGATTTAATCATTGCTGGATAATGGTGGAGACTGGTCACACCCATGTTTCTGGTACAAGACCAACAAACTGGGTCTGTTCTCCCATTCTTTACTGTTTTAAAAACACACTCAAACAAAACACACTCAAGACAACTTTACTGTCAAAACTATAAGTATATATTGTTTTTTTTTCTCATGCCGCTGCATCTTTTTACCACCACATTTAGTACTCTTGATGACTTGTTTCATGTGATTTTTCCTTTTTGTCTCTGAATCACTTTTATTGTACGTTACAGCACTCTGGGATTCCTCATGTAGCCCTTAGCTCCTGGGCTCTGCTTACTTTTGGACCAAAAGTCTGCCGTGACTATGGACTAATCACATTTTGTCTCATTTACATTCTCGGAGGAGTCTCTGGTAATTTCATGAGCTTTCTGCATACACCAGATCCTACAGTTGGAGGAACTGTAAGTTAACTACTAGTTTGCCCCATGTGATGTTCCCAGATTGCACTATATATCTGTTACTGTTCTTAATCGTATATGCATGGGTTGGTGCAGGGACCAGCATTTGCTTTAATAGGAGCTTGGCTCGTTGACCAAAATCAGAACAAGGAGATGATCATATACAATGATATTTCAATAAGTCAGCAACGACCATTAGTCCCACGTAACTAATACCAATGATACACACGGAGAACAATGTCAGGTACAAATCTAGGGATTAATGGGAAATATACAATCTTTAATGGAGACAAAACATATATGATTCTAACACAAACCGACAAATTATACCAGTTACTATCAAACAAATCTGAGCAAGGCGTTTTAAGCACATAAACTCAATGAGACTTAGCAAGCAATCAGAGAGAATCGGGCTATACGATGGGATTAGACGGAAACTAGGATCTAAATGCCGTATATGCTTAGGAAAAAGCTGCCACTGAGAAGAACAAGAGGTATTTGAGAAACTCCTTCAGTGAAACCAGAGACGGAACCCCTCCAAAGAGCCAAAAAAAATAAAGTAAAAGCACTAAAAGCAGCAACTGCCCTAATCAATTTCGGATTAAAGAGCAGCCTCTACATTAACATAGTACATTTTCGAAATGGAAACTATCAAACGCCATTTTTCTTATTTTTGATACATCCAGAAGATTAGAGGTTGTGTACGACTACGTACCTCATGTCAGATGACAGTAGCAACTTCAGAATCTACTACCAGAAAATGATCAAACAGCACAGTACCAACATGTCAGATTCCACATGTCGAGAGGATTAAAGGTTTTGTACCTCATGGACGATCACGGTAGCAACTTCAGAATATGAACTCGAGTGTTCAGAGCACAATCTTCCCAGCAGGAAAGCAAAAAAAGGTTAGCAAGAAACTGAAAATCAATCTTCCTGCTTTCGAATACAAAAGTAAACAAAGTGCTTCCGAATCGTCTCCACACGATCACTCTAAGGGAAACAACACCACAAAAGGAGTATATACATATCTAATGGTTGGAATAACCAAAGGAAAACAAAGAAGCCAATCACGCAAATTCAAATCAAATTTCACCTTTTTCCTTCTCAAGTGCTTGCAGCTGGTCTTCAAAGCTTTCTCATAGACAAGTCAGTATCATCGAGAAGTGGCTTAGAGTGAACATGTTCTCCTTCACCTTTGATATCATTAGTAATACTATCTGCTTCCTCCAGGACAACAGTGAACTGGTTCCTTCCATCAATATATATTTACCTCTTTTGCATCTATTCCAGTTCAGAAGAATCGTCCCAAGCTCCCAACGCCTTTGATCAGACTGACACGTACAAAAGAACCATAGACTAGGCAAATCATTATCATACCAGTCATAATGATAACTCACCTGCTAATATGCACAGGACGTTCCCCCATGATTCAGCATCAGCTCTATTGCTTGCCTTAGCTGAGCTCTAGATCGTTTAGCTTGGTCAACTTTTGTGCTATATACTTTCAAAACATTCACGCTCAAGCTCAAGCAATCCCTATCAATTTCTTTTTCTCCAACTTTATCCCACATAATCTAATCCACAAAACAATACAAACAAGATCTTGTAAAGACTTTACACAGAAAAATTGAGAGGTAAAGAAAAAAAACACAAAAAGAGACTCTTAATTAAATCTCCCAGAACCCTGGACGGAGTTCGTATAAGAGAGCTCCACAAGTTGTCTCTACGGATCTTTTTGAAAACTTGCCATTTCGAAATGCTTTAACATGTAATACAGAAAAAGAAGAAGAAACCCTAACCATGTCGTCATTCTCAAAACTAGCAGCTAATTCGAAGCAAATTGATTTTGATTTTGACATTGCGAAGCAACAAATTTCAAATCTCAAATTACCTGAAAGTTTGATCCATCGGACGCTGAAACTGTGCGAGAAAAAAATGGAGGAAGAAGATCTCAGATGAACTCTTCGATTGGCTTTTGTAATCGAGGTTTGGTTTCTTCGGTACCATGACATTGCTCGGAGCAACGGGATGATTTGGTGAGAAGAAAAGAGTCGTCTTTAAAATTCGGTTCGGAAACGGTCCAATTTCACAAATAACCGGCCGGTTTGATGGCCAATTCAGCCATTGTTAGTTCGATTAAACCTGAAGATAGTAAACCAAGAATAACCTAATCTATATATATTTTTGGAAATATTTAGCAAATAAATCCAAAAGTTTTGGAACCTATTTACAAGCATGTCATTAACACTAAATAATTAATTTAATAAACAAATTAATTTTATTTACATTCGATTTTTTTTATAGAAACTAAGTGTTTTAAAAGGTAACAAACATAATTGCAAACGTATACAGATTTTATTTTTTTATTTTATAAGGAGGTGAATGAAGAAGTTCACCCCTAGAAATAAACCCGTGAAAGTAAATCCGTGAACCCAAGTATTGTTTTTTACTTGATAAAAATTTGAAAACCTGATTTGATAAAAAAAATGTTTTTAGCCTCACATTATATATTTTATTTTTACTGGTTTTGTATGATGAGTTTTTGCAGATTGAAATCTTTAAACATGTTGCGTGATCCGCCTAGCATGGTGGGTTTTGACTATAGAACCAACACTAAAACTATTAGTTTATTTCATATACTGTGAATTTGTAGTCATAGTTTGGAAAATTAACTTATAAATTATTTAGTATATGAATTCTAAAATATTACACATACTTCTTAATATTACATAAAAATATACATTGCATACCATATAGACATATACCTCTGTTTAATTATAGTAAACAAAAGTAAGTGTTTTAAAATATTATATTCTATCTAATAACAAATATAATGTAATTAGGTTCTAAATTGTATAAAATGAAAGAAGAATAAAAACATTTTAAACAAAATTATAAATTAAGTAGATAAAAGTTAATTAATTGAGAATTTGAAAACTAAATATATTAAAATTATTATTTAAATTACAATAATTTATAATTTAGTCCCGCGGTGTACCGCGGGTGAAAACCTAGTTCGTAAACAAATCTATATTAACATTTTTGTAGCAATTTTGGCAAAGAAGGGTTGGAGTTGAGAAATATTTACATTTTATGCTATTGTAATTAAGAATTAAAAATAATAATAATAATAATCAAAATAATTAAGCAAAAATTGGGTATACATGTTTTCCTAAACTACTTGAACAAAATCAATTTCTATTTCCTTTTTAATTACAAGTTTTAAATGTTTTAGTGAAAAAAAAGAAATTAGAATTTCTTACCTTTTTCAATGTCTATTTTCCATAAATTGATTGGCAAATTTATTTCCAAAGATTTTGCAAAATACTATGATTTTCCATCATACATGTTTTGTTTTTATAAGTTACTTAAAATGGATTGAGCCACTGATGTCATGGATAAAAAACAGAAAATAAACTAACAATGTATGAGTTTATATGTATTTTGTTTTAACCTCCACAAATGACGTATGTTTTTTTTTGACTAAAGAAGATGTGTCATTTATGGAGTTATGATGCCAAATACAAATATATGTCATGTTACACAATTTAAATACTGAGTACATCAAATTTAGTCATATATGAGTAATATCAACAATGTTACTAACTTTGTGATAATAAACTAAAATCTGTGTAAATACCGATTTTAGCAATTTAACATACGCACAATACTAAATAAGCAACAATATTTTATGGAAAACTAGGTAAAAGTCCGCGCATATGCGCGGATTGCTGTATTAGTTATGTTAATTAATTTAATAATTATAAAGTTTGCCAATATTTTTAGAAATGTTTCTCTCATCTATCCATTTTCAAAATATTTATTTTTAAATATGCAAAATTATAAAGTTTTATAAGATTTATAAGATTTATAAGATATTTCTAGATAGTACGTACTACTTGGAGACACAATCCAAATATTTATAAGGTTTTTTTTGTTTTTGTCAAATTTATAAGGTTTTGAAAGGTTTTTAAAAGGTATTTATAAAGTATATATAAAATTTTACACACACATATATATATATATATATAAATAGTTTATGTATATTTTTCTAAGATTACACATATTTCAGTTTTTCGTGGCATTTTTAATAAAGTTTTTAAAAGGTATAGTTTTCAAAAGTGGTATTAGAAAAGAGGTTTGAAATTATATATATATATATAACAAATAAATTTCCTAAATTCAATAATCAGCTATTATTTATTCAAATCATTACAATATCAACTTATATAAAGTATTTCAATATAACTATACATACATATTTATCAAAAAAATTTGTTTTTTATTGTTCAGCCTGCATAATAGACCTCTTTATGAGATAATGTTAGAAATACCATTTTGTTGATACCCCTTTTCAAAAATACCAATTTTTTGGTTATTTTCATTTTTGTCCTCTTTCACACAATTATAATGTGTTAAATTAACTTCTAGAATTTTTTGTTTTTGATTTGGATTCTCTATTTTAGATGTAGGATATAGTTTTGAGTTTAGTATTTGGAGTTTAGGGTTAAAATTTAGTTATGTTGTATATTAAAAAGAGTATTATTGAAAATGAACAACAAAATTTGTATTTTTGCAAAAAAGGTATAGTAAAAAGGGTATTTATGCAAATGCCCCTAGTTTTGTTTGATATTTATGACTATTCAAGGTAAAACAAATACTGTATATTGTACATAATAAAAATGAGTATATACTATGATATTCAAAAATTCAGTTTATGTTCTAATACATAAACTAAAGAGTTGAATAATTAAAATCCAAATCATTTTAATTTTTTATATAAATTAAATACATTCCCTATAAAATCATATGAATTGCTACATAAACTAAAGAGTTAAATAATTAAAATCCAAATCAGTTTTAAGTTGTTTATATAGATGAGGGATTTTCAAAAAGACCCATTTTTCTATGTCATTTTTTAAAAATACCCTTTGATGGTGTCCATTTTCAAAAATATCCCTTTTTAATATATAAAATGACAAAAATATAAACCCTAAACCCCAAATACTAAACCCTATCCCTTAAAAACTATACCCTAAATGTAAATTGGGAACCCAAACCTAAAAAAACAAATTCTAAAAATTAATTTAACATAGGGTAATTGTGTAAAAAAGAGCAAAAATGAAAATGTTCAAAAAATTGGGCATTTTTGAAAAGAGATATGCCAAAAAGGGCATTTCTAACAAATTCTCTATATAGATTAAGTACAATCCCTATATAGATGATTTCTTTAGCTTGATTATCTTACTGTGCAATGATCAAAATTAACATTTTTTTGAATCTACATGATAAGTTTTTTTGTATAGCCATCAAATTTTTATTATACATATATAATTTAAAATTAAAATAATAAGAAAACAAAGAAGGAAGGAAGCAATACATAAAATAAACAAAAAAAAATTGAAAACTCAATATAAGATATATCCATCTAAGTATATAACTAAACACTTACAATGAGTTTTCAACCCATGCAAAAACATAAACAAAAGAAAGAAAATATTTAGAATTTGACATATGGTGGAGGAGGATGTGGGAATCATTATTTATAGGATTTGAAGTGATAGAAGTTATATTTCTAAAATAATTTAATTAGAGGAGTTACAATTATAATTGATAGTGTGTTTAATTGAAAATAAATGTAGGAAAACAATAGTCAATTCACAATTTATGTAATTTCAGTTACAATTTAGTAGTAAATAGTAAATTTAAAGTATGAATTTATGTATATGATTAAATGAGTTGAATTTTAAGTTTAATTAAAAAGAAATATTATATTTTAAAACATTAAAGAGCAATTGACCAATAAAGAGCAAATTGAAAAAATTATATATATATATATATATATATATGTGTGTGTGTGTGTGTAAAAATGAATATTTACTATGACATAAACTAATACATAAACTAAAGAGTTAAATGGTGAAAAAAAACTAAAGAGTAAAATAATTAAAATCCAAATTATTTTGTATGTAACAAATTAAATGTATTCCCCATGAAATCATATGAAGTGCAATCAAGAGGTTCATATAATTATATGTTGGATCACAAGAACTAAATATAATGATGAGTATACTAAAAATATGTATTACAATTTTTTAGAGCTTAGAGAGAATTAAAGAAAATTAATTTAATTATTGTATTACAATAGTTTATTTTCTTAAAACATTGCATACTTTTACAAATAAAATAAATATGTAAGAAATAATCAAATATCTAGATAAAGAATAAAGATGATTTCTTTAGTTTGATTATCTTATTGTGCAATGATCAAAATTAATAATTTTTAGAATCTGCATGATATTTTTTTTTGTATAGCCATCAAATTTTTATTATACATATGTAATGTAATTTTTTTTATTATCATATGTAATTTAAAATTAAAAATAATAAGAAAAAAAAAAGAAGAAAGGAAACAATACATAAAACAAAGAAATAAAATTGAAAACACAATATAAGATATATCCAACAAAATATATAATTAAACACTTACAATGAGTTGTAAACAAAAAAAAACACTTACAATGAGTTTTCAACCCATGCAAAAACATAAAAAAAAAAAAAAAGCATTTAGAATTTGAGATATGATGGAGGAGGATGTGGGAATGGTTATTTATAGGATTTGTAGTGATAGAAATTATTTCTAAAATAATTTAATTAGAGGAGTTACAATTTTAATTGATAGTGTGTTTAATTGAAAATGAATGGAGGAAAAAAATAGTCAATTCACAATTTATTTAATTTCAGTTACAAAATAGTAGTAATTAGTGAAATTAAAGTATGAATTTTCAGTTACAAATGAGTAGTAATTAGTGAAATTAAAGTATGAATTTATATATATGATTAAATGTGTTAAATTTTAAGTTTAATTAAAAATAAATATTATATTTTAAAACATTAAATATCAAATTGACCAATAAGGAGAGATCAAAACTCTACTTATATATATATATATATATATGATTTTAATTATCCACGGATCTCTGAAAAAAATCACAAGTATGTGATGAGAATTAGGGTAATATTAGTACACTTATATATTTTTGTGTGTTGGTCTAAAAGCACAAACAAAATATCTTAAAATTTAATTTTATATAAAAAGAGCTAAAACAAACACTAACCCTCACACTCATACAAAACTAACTATTTTTTATATTTTTTAATAGCTAAGAGGTTTTGGGTGAAACTAACTAATTTCAAATTGGTGGATAAAATTTAAATAATATTATATAAACTACAAAATATTATACATATTAACAGATGCTTACTTTCACAACAACTAATTTTGATTGATTATTCTAAAATAAAACAATTTTGATTAATTAAATTCCAACTGAATATCATAATTTTTAAATAAATAAAGCAAATAAAATTACAAATATCTCAATATTATTATTAAAAACTTTATATATATATTTGATCCAACAAAATGTTTTCAAGTAAATTATATAAAATATGCAAAAAACAAAATCTCGCGGTGAACCGAGGGTTAAAATCTAGTTATTTTCCAAATCAATATGAGAAGGTGGATAAGAAGAAGCACAAGAGTGCGCGTTCCATGGAAGCAATTGTGGATTATACCAGTGAAGATGTGGCGAATCCAAAGGAGAAGAAGAAGCATGAGAGTGAAACAGTTTGACCTTCCATGGAAGCAAATGTGGAGTGTATCAAAAAAGATGTGGCTTCGATCAGAGAAGATTTGGATAATCTCATACCATTGGTAGACTCTGTCGATAATCTCAAAACAATGGTAAACTCTCTACAATCATCTGTTGATTTAATTCTCAAACCACCTTATGCCAAAACACCTTGGAGTACTTCAAGCTCAGATTATTCATCAACAAATGAATACTACCAGCGAGACACCTTGATTGCCTCCGGTATGCATCCCTCAGTTAAGGAATTTGATATTAAGGACTTCTTCGCAGCAATTGGTCAAGTTGAAGTTGAAATTGATACGACAGAGCATACGCATGGCAAAGAGGCGACCATTCGGTTTGAGTCTGATGAACAAGCAACAAAGGGCCTGAAGTTAAAAGGTAACCAATGTTTAGGTCGCCCCTTCTATCTCCGTCGTTCTCCAAACAGTCTGTACACAATTTATGTTAAAGGATTTGACACGAGTCTTCGAGAGCATGAGATGAAGGTGCAGTTGATTGAGCATTTTAGCCCAACTACAGATGTGAAAGGTCTTTACTTTCGAAGAGACAAAGAAGGTTTGATCAGAGGTGCTTATATCAATATGATTGATGATCCTCAGATAGTGCAAATTCTTGATCAAACTCTCATAAAGGGAAGGAAGCTTACTGTTGAATCTTTACAACGGAGAAAGGCTAGAAAGGCTACAAAGGTGGAGATGAAACCCATCCATGAAACCGAAGAGCAAGAAGACTCGCTTCGTCTACGACAAAAACGATGAGTTAGTAGAAGAGACATAGTTCAGGACATGGTTCAACCTTTTCTCTATCACCTTTTTTTGTAACTTTCTAGTTAAGGTTTTGGTTGGAATTTGAAGAGTAAGAAACTTATTGAACACTCTTTTTGATCATGTCAATGGAATCAAATATTATCTTCTGTATGTCATGAATTGTAATGTCTAACATGCTTCGTTTGCATTTTCCGCTTTTACCTCGTTTTGGTTGTGTTCTTTGATTTCAAAGAGCAAAAAAATCGGACTGTTTCTCACCACCTTGGCTAAAAAACCCGAATGGGTTATATATGTCTAAATCCGAAAACCCAAAAAAACCGAAAATCCAAACTCGATCGGGTTCAGAAACCCGATGCCTAGGGCTGGAGACTAGGGTATCCGAGAGGAAGAGTAGAGTGGGATTAGTTCGTTAAAAGCCAAAAAAAAAAAAAACCCGGGTGGTTTGTTCCGGTTATTCGGAAAATTATACCGGAAATAAGCGAAATAAACCCTCTCCCTTAATTAAAAAAAAGGGCAATTCTTGTTGTTCTTCTTCTTCTTCTTTCTCGAAACTTCTTCATTAATTTCCATTGGCTAGGAATACAAAGCTCTTCATTAATTTGGTTCGAGAATTTCATCAAACATCTTATGGGTATGGAAATCCTAATGTCTAGATTAAAGCATGATCAAGGCTATCTAGCATTATTAACACTAATCAAGATAGGAAACACATAAATAAAGCCTTAGACATCAAAGATCAATCATCTATCTCCTTAATCTACCTAGCCCAAAGTTCTAAGGATCTACTCACTCATCATCATGATCACACAAAGGAAAGAGTTTGATCTTTGTGAAATCATAATAAGAGATTATAGATTAAGAGATTTAAAGGAGAAATGGCTATTAAAGACTTAGAAATACTCAATCATTCAACAAACCAAGAGTAGATAAGCTTAAGAACCCTAAATGGCTGCTAAACAAAATATAAGATAAAGGATAAAAGGGAGCCGGGTCAATCCAGTTCAAACCGGTTTAAACCCGGATCAAAACTAAAACAAGTAAGGAGCCTGGCTGCTCCACGCGGGCAGGGTTTGGCCGATGGGAGGTGGTGGACGGCTTCACGCGGGCAAGGTTTTGCCGATGGGAGGTGGCTGATGGCTTCCCTCGGGCATGGTTTGGCCGCGGGAGGTGGCTGCTGGCTTCACGCGGAAAAGGTTTTACCGATGGGAGGTGGCCGATGGCTTCCCGCGGGCATGGTTTGGCCGCGGGAGGTGGCCGATGGCTTCCCGCGGGCATGGTTTGGCCGCGGGAGGTGGCCGCTGGCTTCACACGGAAAAGGTTTGGCCGCAGGAGGTGGCCGCTGATGGTGGCAATCAAGTGTGTCTCCTGTTCCATCGGCTTGTGTTTGGCTGCTGGTCTTGACCGCTTGCTTCACGTGGGCAAGGTTTTGCCAATGGGGTTGGCCGATGGCTTCACTCAGGCATGGTTTGGCTGCGGGAGGTGGCCGCTGGCTTCACACGGAAAAGGTTTGGCTGCGGGAAGTGGCCGCTGATGGTGGTGATCAAGTTCGTCTCCTATTCCATCGGCTTGTGTTTGGCTGCTGGTCTTGACCGCTTGCTTCACGCGGGCAAGGTTTGGCCGATGGGAGGTGGCCGATGGCTTCATGCAGGCATGGTTTGGCCGCGGGAGGTGGCCGCTGATGGTGGCGATCAAGTTCGTCTCCTATTCGATCAACTTGTGTTTGTCTGCTGGTCTTGACCGCTTGCTTCACGCGGGCAAGGTTTGGCCGATGGGAGGTGGCCGATGGCTTCACGCAGACATGGTTTGGCTGCAGGAGGTGGCCGCTGGCTTCACGCGGAAAAGGTTTGGCCGCGGGAGGTGGCCGCTGATGGTGGCGATCAAGTTCGTCTCCTATTCGATCAACTTGTGTTTGTCTGCTGGTCTTGACCGCTTGCTTCACTCGACCACCGTTTTGCCGATGGTCTTGGCCGCTGATGGTGGTGATCAATTGCCTCTTCTCCACTTCACTCTTCTTTGCTTCTTTGCATCAAAACAAGTCCAAATGCTCCAAACGTGATGATATTACTCCAAGAATCTGAGAGGTAGCACACTAGATGCATATGCTCCTAAAATAACCTAGAATGACAAGATTATGCAACAAAACTAACCAAAAACAAGGCTTAAAACCCAACAAAAAACAAGATATCACATATCTAAAATTCCATCTTTATTTTTTATTTACAGGTGAGGAGAGACGATATATTAACTCTGATAGTATTGAAACGTCAGATAAAAGTGCTCATGATAATATGATCTACACTTAGGATTTCCTAAACAATATACAAGTTTCTGGATTGTCAAGCCATGCTTTAACGTTGAAAATAGGAGCACATGTCATGTTGCTAAGGAATATAGACCCTAAGGGAGGTTTGAGTAACGGTACGAGGTTAATTATTACTCAGATGACCAATCATATAATCGAAGCAAGAGTCGTGACAGGAAAAAAGGTTGGTGATAAAGTACTTATCTCTAGGATGTATGTTAGTCCACCTGATGCAAAGTTTCCCTTTCGTATGAGGTGACGAAAGTTTTCTGTTACCGTGGAGTTTGCAATTACTATAAACAAAAGTCAAGGTCAGACGCTAGAACATGTTGGATTGTTTCTACCGAAACCGGTTTTCACACATGGACAGCTTTATGTTGCCTTCTCTCGAGTCACAACCAGAAAATGCTTAAAGGTATTAATTACAGATAAATATGGGAAATGCCAGAATAAAACACTTAATGTTGTTTTCAAAGAGGTATTTGAGACTGTATAATTATGGTTTGTAGTTGGATAATTGTTTTGGATATTTAGACTTGAATTATATTTCTTCTCTTAAATAAAGTAATTTTTAATATCTTTAACACTACCTCTATTTAATAGTCAGATATAGACTTTCACATTGGAAAAAACCATTTTCTAATTTTGACTTATTTTATATTATAAAATAAAAGATAAATACATTGTAGATGGTCTAAGAACATTTTATTAAAAAAATTCACATGATTATATTTTATTTGGTTTCAACAATGTTGTTTATAAACATATAATTGTTAGCTGTGTCATAAAATGTATATATAATTTTACATCATAACTATTAACTACAAACTTTATCTTTAATCTGTAATTATATATATAATAATAAATATTAAAAAATATTTAATAGTCAAACAAAAGGTGAGACACTAAAACGATTAAGAGGCAACGTTTAATCGTGACTGTTTGTATTCTTACAAATCTGGAATCCCCTTTTCGTTTTCGATAACAGAGAAGAAACAGGAAAAACCCTAATTGGAGAAAATCATGAGATTCGATTAGCGCCAAGGTCAAGGTCTAATTGATCTTCTTCCCGGAAGAACTAATTGGCGTATACACGCCAAGGTCTTACATTCTTGGAGTATCAGCGAGTTCTTTACAAAAAGAGTACTGCTTCTTGTGGATGTAGAGGTTAGTGTCGTTAATTGAACATCATTCTTACTTAAAGTTCAATTTTTAACAATTCTTATATATACGACTTCCTACACAATTGTTATTAAACTGTGAAGAGTAACACAATCGAAACTACTTTTTTACCAAACACACTCGCCAAACTCCGGAAATATATCGACGATGGTGAATGATATGATATTAGAACTTTCAAAGTAATCAATCCAACCCTGAATGAGAGGAATACTCATCATCCTTATCAAATTAAATTCACGGACAATACCACTATGACGCTGGTCCAACAATTGAGTCCAAAGAATTAATTTTGATTCTATTATTTGGATGATATATATCGTGGAAAAATAAATCATTCCATCTCTTTCGGTAAGTGTTTCGTTAATTAATTTAATATTGATATGGTACAATATGTGAGTATAGTTAATTGTAACTTTGTGTTTGGGAATCTAGAATCTTTATAGGATTTGTTGTAACTTTGTGTATTGGCCCCTCCCTTAGAAAAGTATGAATTAAACTTTTACAAAATGTAGATTTGCAACACTTTGGAAAACTAAATTCTATCTTTTCCCCAAATTAGATGTTTGTGGGTGTATAGATGTGGAAGATAAAAGAAGACCTGAGAGTGCCATTAAACGTAATGAATTTGTTTTCACGTTGTTGAATTGCAGGTAAAAGACATTTACTCTACCTTTAGGACAGTTA
>NC_025686.1:16283784-16284352 GCF_000633955.1 Camelina sativa
GCAATTAATGATTTGCAGGAGAGAACATAATCAACACAAAAAGAACACATGTCTCCAAAACATGGAAATTCAAAATTTACCTCCCCCCAGGTTGCCTTTCGAATTCGACTATCTCGCCTACCTGAGCATTCTTTTCAAGAGGATGAGCATCCGCATAGACAGGAAACGGACGAGTAATGTTCGCTTTTTTATAAGTATAATTGATATCTGATTTAGCCTGTATATATATATTTTTTTTTTTAAAACACAGTACGATTTTCTCGTTAATTGGCACTTACATTTAAAAATACATATATATATATATATATATATATATATATATATATCTATAATTGAAAACCATATAGAAGATTTAACTATTGCTTACCTTTTTCTTGGCAGGCTCTTCACCTTCATCACTTTTCTGCCAAAAAGAAAAACATAATTCGAGTCAAAGAAGTAACTAAAAAGACTCGGAAACAGTATCTACAAGAAGTATAGTCACTTCGGGGGGATTTGAGAAAGAAATGTACAAACAAAAAGAAAATACAACAGCTAGCTCTAAACGACACGCGCTACATAAGCAAAA
>NC_025686.1:16284412-16285198 GCF_000633955.1 Camelina sativa
AGTATAGTTAATTGTAACTTTGTGTTTGGGAATCTAGAATCTTTATATGATCTGGTGTAACTTTGTGTATTGGTCCCTCCCTTAGAAAAATATGAATTAAGTTTTTTCCAAATATAGATTTGCAACACTTTGGAAAACTAAATTCTGTCTTTTTCCCAAATTAGATGTCTGTGAGTGTATAGTAGATGTGGAAGATAAAAGAAGACCTGAGAGTGCCAAGAATAGTAATGATGTTCTCACATTGTTGAGTGGCAGGTAAAATACATTTACTTTACCTTTNTGTATAGTAATGATGTTCTGAAACGACCGACTTTTTTTTTTAAATAATAAATAATAAATATAATATGATAAAATAATCTACAGCTAGTGGTCCCATACCCACTAGCCACCTAACCACAAACACATTCAACAGCGGAATACTCAATACCAATAACCAATAATAAACCAATAATATAACCAATACCATAGCATAAGCAATATCCAATAATCAATCATCAGAAAACATGAAACCAGCAACCTAACAATGTTTCTAATGACTCAACTCTAGCAACCTAACAATGCCAGACAACATCCAATCAAGTCCCTAGAACATCCTCCTCTTCATTGCCTGGATTCCACGATCACACTTTGCCTTTACCTGCACACCACAAACAACAATTGAGATGCGTAAGTATTATCACAAATACTTAGTGAGGCAATCCTCCCATCTACTGGGCTATACACACAAGCAATAAGATCTCTACATGCCACAAACAACAATCAATAAAACAAACCAGGCAATATACA
>NC_025686.1:16287639-16289376 GCF_000633955.1 Camelina sativa
GTAGCTAGCTGCAGCTGGTCTCTATTACTTGTTGATCTTGCTAGAACTGACAATGCCATACACCGGAGGCGATTCTCTAAAGAGAAAAATAAAAAATCACAAATTAGTGACAAGTCACGTTTTTATCAAGAGACAAAGAATCAATCATCAAGAACAAAATGTATGTACTTACTTTGTGAATCTACTTGGATCCCAACGCTCATGACGACGAGATTTCGGGGGGATAAAAGGAAAATCCAGATCGCGAGTGAAATAGAATTCGTCTCTCTCTTTAGCATCATGAACTTCAAGTTTAAATCCTCCCAGGTCACTTCCATTAAGTTTTAAAGCGGCCACTGTGCCTTGTAACATTTCAACGAAAACATGTCTGTCAAAAGAAAATGGTAAAAAATATATTAGCACAACTTCAACTTTAATTACTTGTCACAAAAATTAGAGTGATTAAGAAAGTAGTCACAGAGACCGTAAAATAGGTGTGGTTCCATTTGTTTGAAAATAAATTCTTCGGATCATTCCACATGGACAGAAATGCTCAAGCATTGCTTCCGCGATATCATCCTCAGAAAGCGAAGAATCATATCCCTTTACGAAAAGGATGCCACCATCACAACTGAAATTTACAATGCACCAGTGTCATCATCAGCGCAATTAATGATTTGCAGGAGAGAACATAATCAACACAAAAAGAACACATGTCTCCAAAACATGGAAATTCAAAATTTACCTCCCCCCAGGTTGCCTTTCGAATTCGACTATCTCGCCTACCTGAGCATTCTTTTCAAGAGGATGAGCATCCGCATAGACAGGAAACGGACGAGTAATGTTCGCTTTTTTATAAGTATAATTGATATCTGATTTAGCCTGTATATATATATTTTTTTTTTTAAAACACAGTACGATTTTCTCGTTAATTGGCACTTACATTTAAAAATACATATATATATATATATATATATATATATATATATATCTATAATTGAAAACCATATAGAAGATTTAACTATTGCTTACCTTTTTCTTGGCAGGCTCTTCACCTTCATCACTTTTCTGCCAAAAAGAAAAACATAATTCGAGTCAAAGAAGTAACTAAAAAGACTCGGAAACAGTATCTACAAGAAGTATAGTCACTTCGGGGGGATTTGAGAAAGAAATGTACAAACAAAAAGAAAATACAACAGCTAGCTCTAAACGACACGCGCTACATAAGCAAAATAATTGAAACAGGAGACATAACAAGACTGAGGTACAAGTAACTGGAATGAGTAAGACTGTCTCGCCTACCTCAGCGGTCTTTTCAAGACGATTATCAGAAGAAGAGCACGGAAGCAACATTCGTTTCAGGGTTCCTTTCTCCAGTGTATCAGATTCCTTGCTGGAAACATTACTACTGCTCTCTTTTCTAGGAGTATTGGTATCTGCTTCAGCAGCCTGTATATATATAAACAGAACAGTATCGACAAGAAGTACATATATCGTCAATGCGGTTAGAGAAAGAAATGAAGATCTTACATAAAAAAAAGTAAAAAAGCAAATACAAGAGCTAGCTTGAGTCCTAAAAGATACACTACACAATTAAAACAAGAGAAAGTAACAAGATCCAAAAACATGGTTTTGAGCTCAAAGAAATAAAAATGACTCAGAAACAAGTATCTACAAGAAGTATTGTTGTTGTTCATGACTCAAATGCGGTTTGAGAAAGAAAGATACAACAGCTAGCTCTAGAAGGCATACTAGATA
>NC_025686.1:16289550-16305981 GCF_000633955.1 Camelina sativa
GATTAAAACAGGAGACATAACAAGACTGAGGTATAAAGTATCTTAATCACCTTCTTGTGATCCTTAGAGGATGAATTAACTTGAGCAACTGAAGCTGCAGGTATCTTTGCCACTTTCTTTGAAAGTTCCTAGTAGTTATATTTTCCCAGATCACAATAGATACACAAATAAGTAAGTGTGGTATGTTAGTTGAAATTTTTTATCTCTACTAGAAGAAAAATCATATCGCAAAAGTCAGTGATTTATATATACTTGGATTGAGGTAACCATGGCAAGTAACTCCTCCTTAGACGGCATCGAATCAAGTATTGATTTCAAAGTTGCAGCAAGAGAAGCCACATCGTCTTTGATAGAAGCAAAATCTACTCTCAGAGAATCCAAATCTTGTTCCAAGGAGGAACTCTTGCTAGATTTCCCCATTGAGCAAAAAGAGCACGACTGCTAGGGTATTCTAGTAGGATTAGTTCGTTCTTTATAAGCCAAAAAAACAAAAAACAAAAAAACTCGTCGATAGAAACCGGGTGGTTATTTCCGGTTATTCGAAAATTATACCGGAAATAACCGAAATAAACCTTCTCCCTTAATTAAAAAGGGCACAATTCTTCTTCTTCTTTCTCGAAACTTCTTCGCCAAATCTTTCAGCATTTTTGATCCGAAAATTTTCTTACACCAATCTTCCCATTTTCCTCGCGGCTTCAAGCTCTCTCGTTTCCCAGAAACAATGTCATGGTACAGAAGAACAAAACTCGTGTTCGAGACCCTGCGACGTAACATAAATCCGAAGATTCTACCTCGATCTCGTCCTCATGTTCCTTCAAGAATCAATCCAACTGGGTCTTCTTCTAATCCCACACCTAATTTCTCTGGGTTCTCTTCAATTCCTTCGCTAGGGTTAAGATCATACACATCATCACTCGGCCACCAAAACGCGAATCGAATCGCGTACAACCCGTTTCTGAGTCTACCAAAGAGACATTACTACGTCGATCGATACCAAGTTCGTCACTTTAAGCCACGAGGACCAAGAAAATGGTTTCAAAACCCTAGAGCAGTATTAACGGTGACGCTCGTCGGTTCCGCCGCGTTAATCACTTTGTACTTCGGGAATTTAGAAACTGTTCCTTACACAAAGAGAACACATTTCATCCTCTTGTCTAAACCTATGGAGAAACGACTCGGTGAAGCTCAGTTTGAGCAGATTAAAAAACAGTACAAGGGTAAAATCTTACCCGCGATTCATCCTGAGAGTATTAGGGTTAGGTTGATAGCTAAAGAGGTGATTGATGCGTTGCAGAGAGGTTTGAGTAATGAGCGTGTTTGGACTGATTTAGGGTATGCTTCTACGGAGACTAGTAGTGATAATAAGGGAGTGAAGGAGACTGCTATGGCTATGAGTGGTGGTGAAGAAGAGACTATGACTGATATGAAATGGTCTAAAGAAGATCAGGTTCTTGATGATAGTTGGATTCAACAAAACAGGAAGAAAGATTCACATTCTCATTCAGCTACGTCTCATCTTGAAGGGATTAATTGGGAGGTTCTTGTTGTTAATCAGCCTGATGTTAATGCGTTTTGTATGCCTGGTGGGAAGATTGTGGTGTTTACTGGCTTGCTTAATCAGTTCAAGTCAGATGCTGAAGTTGCCACTGTGATTGGCCATGAGGTATTTAAATGTGCTTTGTTTCTGTTAGGGTAGGAGAGTTGCTATTGGAACTAAATCATGGTTTTTTCTGATTGTTCTGTTTATCGGATTAGGTTGGTCATGCGGTGGCTCGACATATAGCTGAGGGAATAACAAAGAACTTGTGGTTTGCAATCCTTCAACTGGTCCTCTATCAGTTTGTCATGCCTGATCTTGTGAACACTATGTCTGCCCTTTTCTTGAAGCTTCCTTTCTCTAGAAAGTAATTCCTCTTCCTCTCTTCCTGTATTTTACTGTCAGTCCTTTACTTTTTTACTGCAGTAGCTCTTTCGTTTTCAATTAACTTACGAGGTCTGTGTAGCATTGAGGAAATGTTAGGTTTTGGGTTCATTTTTCACATTCTTTAGCAAATGGTCAGGAACAACAGTTTGAAACTTCAATAAATTGTAAGAAACTTGTCATTTGGTTAATCATTAGAAGGTGTTGGAGTAGTTAGGCATAGTAGGAAAAGCGAACAAGCAAGGTTTGCGAGTTATTTTTTGACATTCATTTGCGAAATACATTGGTTGTATGTTTAACAAACTAATCATCTAGTGAATCATTCTGCTCTAAGAACTAATGTATTAAGCAGCTGTTATTGTATTTAGGGTAATGGTAGGAGAAATGTATAAGAAAATGAAAGATGCGTGTGTTTATGTATGAGGAAGGATAACAGGTTCTGATGCATTCAGATTCTTCTTTGTGTGTTACACCACAGGATGGAGATGGAAGCCGACTACATTGGTTTGTTGTTGCTTGCATCTGCGGGATATGACCCACGAGTTGCTCCCACAGTGTATGAGAAGCTGGGAAAGCTCGGTGGAGACAAACTCGGAGACTATCTATCGACACATCCCTCGGGGAAAACGAGGTCAAAGCTTTTGGCTCAAGCACATGTGATGGAAGAAGCACTAATGATCTATAGAGAAATCCAATCAGGTCGCCAAGGCATAGAAGGCTTTCTTTAGCCTTTCTCTACTCATCTTTCAGCTTGCGTCTGTACATTACACTATCTTTCATGTTATGTTAGTATGTTCTTATCATTAAGTTGATTAAAACAATTAAAAGTGATTCTGATTGAGACATAGTATGGTGTAGATGAATATTTTTCACAGAGAAAATGCAAATGGTGGGAGTAAGAAAAGAACATACAAACACTGAATTGAATATATCTATCTATTGGTGAAATCTAAATTATAAGTGAAAGCCTAATTACACTTCCGACACAAGATTAACTAAAATCATTACAACCACACACACACACAAAACCAAATAAATTATCAAAGTCGAATCAAAAAGCCTTTCTCAGTTTCAAGACTCATGTATGTACGGTGACAAGGGTTAAAGAGCTTCTAAAAGAATATACAACAGCTAGCTCTAAAAGGCAAGCTACATAATTAAAACAGGAGACCGTCTTTAAAAGACTGAGGTACAAGTAACTTGAGTAACTGGAATGAATAAGAGACTCTCTGAGCCTACCTTAGTGGTCTTTACAAGAGTATGGTGATCAGAAGAGGACGGACGTAGGGTTCTTTCTCCAGTATATCAGATTCCTTGATGGAAACATTACTACTGCTCTCTTTTTTAGGAGTATTGGTATCTGCTTTAGCAGCCTGTATATATAAACAGAACAGTATCGACAAGAAGTATATCGTCAAAGCAAATACAAGAGCTAGCTTGAGTCCTAAAAGGTACGCTACACAATTAAAATAGGAGACATAACAAGAATGAGGTATAAAAGTATCTTAATCACCTTCTTGTGATCCTCAGAGGATGAAGTAACAACTTGAGAAACTGAAGGTGCAGGTATATTTGCCAGTTTCTTTGCAAGTTCCTTAGTTATATTTTCCCATCACAAAAGATATACAAATAAGAGTGATGTCCTCTCAAAACTTATTTTGCTTGCATGTGACTTTGCGTCTGCTGTGCACACTGCAGTACTGCACCACCTAAAGTCGGTCTGATAATTGTTATTTGTTCATTGCAGTGCAAGACAACAGGGGATACACATTGATGAAATTGCTCAGTATTGTCTGGTGATTTGAGAGATGTTTTCAATATCTAGAACCTCGGATCACGTCTAGTTCAATTCTGAAACTCTGGTATTGTTGGATTGTTTCTTTGTTTCCTTCAATTTGGTAAACCGACATCAAAAAGTTCAAAGTTGCTTCTTTTTATCTGAAACAAAATGTGTTTTTAAGTCAATGGTGTGTGATGAGACATATGTTGCAGACTGAATCAAACTTGTATAGATGAAATTATTAATTTGAACTTCAAGTCTAAAAAAAAAATCTTAATATCATTAATCAAACTGCATTACATGTTGCAAACAAAGACAGTATCAATATCATTACAAAAAAAAAGAAATACAAATTAGCAAATCATTAAGACCACAAGATAATAAAACAAATTTTTGAAACCCTAATTAGACTCTGGTTTGTCAAATAGTTCGCGACAGAGAGGGCAAGTGCCATTAGATCGATCTACCCACTTATTGAGACATTCTTCATGATAACAATGCGAGCAGTTAGGCACGTGGCAGTAATCCTCAGTTCTAGACAGATCAAGATCTTCCAAACAGATGGCACAAGTCGTCAAATCTGTTGGCGATAGAGACAGAGCAGAGTTGCGACGCACAACGTTGTACACCTTCTGTGTCAGTTTGACAGTGCCTTTCATGAATAAAGGTTGTTGTTGTGGCAATGGAAAGTTAGAACTTTTGCTTCTTTGTCGTAGGGCTTGGACTACAATCTCATCAGTTATGTATTCGGACAAGAGACGATCGTGGAGTTGGCTATGGAGGGTTCGATAGACGTCCTTAGGTTCGAAGGTTCGGAGTTTCAGAATGAATTTTGGGTCTCCACCTGGTGGAGAATCCCGGTAAGATCCGACACTCTTGATGCTATCATGATGATCATCATCGCTCTTCTCTATGATAAACTCCTCGAAGTACCCTCTCTTTACGGTGATTTTTACCGTGCTTAATAACTCTAACGACGGATCTTGTGACGTAACGGCTAGATTAACATCGAGTCTGAATGATTCAGTATCCATTGTGGGTGTGAAATCAGTAAAACAAATCTCAGAGACAGAGTGAAAGATGATTCGTAAAAGATTAGTAGATGAGAAGATTGTGGCGAAGGTGTTGTGTGTGTGTTGTGGTGTTGTGTTATATTTATAGAAGCAAATCGGACTCCTAAACGCGTTTATGTAATTTTCCTTTTTTCTATTTTTTCCTTTTTACTTTAAAATACTTTTGATTAACAACAAAAACCTAAATTAAAACAACAAATATAAATCAACAAAAAAACCTGTGACGTAGCACGATCTGATTGGCTGATAGTTTGTAAACCAACAAAAAAAAAAAAGTTTGCGGAGAGAAGTCGTCTCTGTCTTTCTCATCGCTCTCCGTCGGCGAAATCGGATTTTGATTTAAGAAATTGGCATCAAAAATTGAGGGGAAATATGAAGCGTTGTTGGATTATTTCAAGGAATTGGAGCAAAGTTTATCACGTCGAGAAGAGAAAGACGTAATGAATTTCACAGATCTTTCAGTTCAGGTATGTTTCATCGGAGGTGATTGATGCGTTGCAGAGAGGTTTGAGTAACGAGCGTGTGTGGTCGCCTGGTCGGATTTAGGGTATGCGTCTGTGATTGTGATTGGGCATGAGGTATTTAAATGTGCTTTGTTTCTGTTAGGAGACTTGCTATTGATACGAAAGCATGGTTTTTTTCTGTGTCTGATTATTCTGTTTATTGGATTAGGTTGGTCATGCGGTGGCTCGACATATAGCTGAGGGAATAACAAAGAACTTATGGTTTGCAATCCTTCAACTTGTGCTCTATCAGTTTGTCATGCCTGATCTTGTGAACACTATATATGTCTGCCCTTTTCTTGAAGCTTCCTTTCTCCAGAAAGTAATTCCTCTTTCTCTCTTGTCATCAACATTATCTACTGTCTTTTACTGTCAATCCTTTGTTTTTTTTTTACTGCAATAGCTCTTTCGTTTTCAAATAACTCATGATGTCTGTGTGGCATTGAGGAAAAAGTTAGCTTTTTAGGGAGGTTTTGGGTTCTTTTTTCACATTCTTTAGCTTATGATCAGGAACAACAGTTTGAAACTTCAATAAATTGTAAGAAACTAACCATTCGGTTAAACATTAGAAGGTGTTGGAGTAGTTTAGGCATAGTAGGAAAAGCGAACAAGAAAGGTTTGCGAGTTAGTTTTTCACATTCTTTTGCGAAATATATCCGGAGCAACAATTGGTTAGATTGGTTGTATGTTTAACAAACTAGTCATCTAGTGAACCATTTTGCTCCAAGAACTAATGTTTTAAGCAGCTGTTATTGTTGTTAGGAGAAATGTAGAAGAAAAATGAAAGATTTGTGTGTCTATGAGGAAGAAAAACAAGTTCTGATGCATTCAGATTCTTCTTTTGTGTGTCTGTTTGTGTGTTACATCACAGGATGGAGATGGAAGCAGATTATATAGGATTGTTATTGCTTGCATCTGCGGGATATGACCTACGAGTAGCTCCCACAGTGTATGAGAAGCTGGGAAAGCTCGGTGGAGACAAACTCGGAGACTATCTATCAACACATCCCTCAGGGAAAACTTTTGGCTCAAGCACATGTGATGGAAGAAGCACTAATGATCTATAGAGAAATCCAATCAGGTCGCCAAGGCATAGAAGGCTTTCTTTAGCCTTTCTCTACTCATCTTTCAGCTTGCATCTGTACATTATGTGCCCTCCAGCTTTTATGTTATGTTAGTATGTTCTTATCGTTAAATGGATTGATGCAATTAAAAGTGATTCTGATTGAGACATATATAGTTGAATAGTTTGGTGTAGATGAATATTATTTTACATAAGAAAATGCAAATGGTGGGAGTAGGAAAAGAACATACAAACACTGAATTGAATATATCTACCATTTTTGATCTATTGATAATATAAAATCAGAAATATCAAAGTTTCTTTGCTTCTTTTGGGATAATAGCTTGAGAGTGAAAAGTGGGCCAATTTTGCTTCTGAGCTTTAAATGTGTGTTTATAAATGTTGTGATAGACCGTTGAGCTCACCACTGCTATTCTCAGTAAATTCAATTCCTTTGATAGAGATAGAAACTGTATTTTTTACCCAAATTATTCACAGAACTTTTGACCAATGAAAATAGCATTATACTTAACATTTGTGTCAAACAGAGTTTTTGGCATTTTCTTTTTGTAAACGTGAGTTTTATTATGATGTTAGTAGTCTTCATACAATGGCAATTTTCATATCATTTTTGTAACAATATTGAGTTTAGGTTTATACCATTTAAGATTATCAAGGAGATTCGTATCAATCATATCAATGATGATTGGATACCAATCATCTATATATGTAAAGTAGTATCTTGTCTATTAACTCTCATACGAATA
Source organism: Camelina sativa (assembly GCF_000633955.1). Classification (NCBI taxonomy): domain Eukaryota; kingdom Viridiplantae; phylum Streptophyta; class Magnoliopsida; order Brassicales; family Brassicaceae; genus Camelina; species Camelina sativa. The sequence goes on from NC_025686.1 coordinate 16,296,658, forward strand.
CCCTAGTCTTCACATTCTGTATAAATATTCTTGTGTATAGTTGAATGAGAATTATCCTTCCATAACATGGTATCAGAGCAGTAAAGATCTACAAAAGACCTAAATTTTTTTTTTTTCGGTCGCTTTCTACTTCTTCCTCGTCTTACTTCTCCTTCTTCCCCTGTTTCTTGTCTCGATCATGTCTTCTACTTCTGAAGTTGTTGCTACGCCCGATGGCACCTCTCTTCTTAATGTCAACATGTCTAACGTCACTAAGTTGACCTTGACAAATTTTCTGATGTGGAAACGTCAGGTCTTTGCTCTGTGCAAAGGCTATGACCTTGCCGGCTATCTCGACGGCACTCTGGCTGCACCTGCTGCCACACTCACCTCCGATGACACCACCACCGTGAATCCGGCTCACAAACACTGGCAGCGTCAAGATCAGCTGATCTTCTCTAGTCTCCTTGGTGCGATGTCTCTCTCGGTGCAGTCTCTGCTTTCCAAAGCTACCACTTCCGCGGAGATCTGGACAACTCTCCACACCACGTTTGCTCAACCCAGTCGTGGCCATATCCTCCAAATCCACGACCAGCTTAAGCATTGGAAGAAAGGTCCCAAATCCATTGAAGAGTACTTTCAAGGCTTCATGGTGAGGTTCGATCAACTCGCACTTCTCGAGAGTCCTATTCCACATGAAGATCAGATCGATTACATCCTCGGTGGCTTACCCGAGGAATATAAGCCTGTTACGGATCAGATCGAGGGTCGTGATACAACACCCTCTCTGAATGTGGTCCTTGAGAAGTTGATTAATCAAGAGTTGAAGATTCAAACCTTGATGACCGCTTCCTCTGTTACACCTGCGTCTGCAAACATGGTCACCCACAAGAACAATACGACCAACCGAGGTTCCTCTTCGTCTCGTGGTCAACATGGTTCGCAGCAACGGTCGCATTTCTCACGAGGCTCTCATGGTCGTGGTTCCCAAGGTCGTGGCTATCAGGGACGTTGTCAAATATGTGGAGTTCATGGTCACAGCGCTCGTTGGTGTTCCCAGTTTCAAGGTCGTGGTTCCTCATCAAGTTACTCTTCTTCGCCACCATGGCAGCCACGCGCGAACCTTGCAATGACTTCCTCGTCTCCCACCACTCCATGGATCTGTGACACCGGTGCAACACATCACTTGACATCGGACCTTGCGAATCTGTCTCTTCACCAACCATACAATGGTGGCGAGGAGGTCACTCTTGCGGATGGATCTGGTATTCCGATAACACACACGGGTTCCGGTTTACTTCCCACACCTTCTCGCTCCCTTAGGCTTAAAGATGTTCTTTATGTCCCTAATGTGTCTAAAAATCTTATTTCGGTGTATCGTCTATGCAACGATAATCAAGTCTCAGCTCATTTTTATCCTGCTCATTTTCAGGTGAAGGATCTCAGCACGGGGGTCCGGTTGCTCCAAGGCAAGACTAGGAATGAGCTATATGAGTGGCCGGTTGAACGTAACACTATCACCGCATTCTCTACATCGCCTTCACCAAAAACCGACCTCTCATTTTGGCATTATCGCCTTGGGCATCCCTCTTTTACAGTTTTAAAGGCACTTGTTTCCAAATTTTCATTGCCTATTTCCACTTCCTCGCAAAAACAATGGTCGTGTTCCGACTGTTTGATTAATAAGAGTCACAAATTGCCTTTTCATGCAAACACAATCACCTCCACACAACCTCTTGAGTATCTTTACACAGACGTATGGACATCGCCTATATTGTCCGCTGATCACTACAAGTATTATCTTGTCATTACCGATCACTACACCCGCTACACTTTGTTGTACCCGTTGAAGCAAAAATCTCAAGTCAAGGAAGTTTTTGTCGCCTTTAAGGCTCTTGTGGAGAACCGATTTCAACACAAAATCCGCACTCTTTATTTTGATAATGGCGGCGAATTCATTGCATTGCGTTCCTTCTTGGCTTCTCATGGCGTATCCCATCTCACGTCACCACCGCATACACCGGAACACAACGGTATCGCCGAAAGAAAACACCGTCACGTGGTTGAGACCGGTCTAGCGCTTCTAAGTCATGCATCGGTTCCGCAGGTCTACTGGCCCTATGCTCTAGCAACCGCCGTGTACTTGATAAGCCAGATGCCCACCGACGTTCTCAATGGTATATCTCCGTACGTCAAGCTTTTTCACCAGCCTCCAAATTATATGAAGCTCCGTGTTTTTGGTTGTGTGTGCTATCCTTGGTTGCGTCCATATCGTGCAACGAAGCTTGAGAGCCGCTCCACACCGTGTGTGTTCGTTGGTTACTCACTTACTCAAAGTGCGTACCTTTGTTTGGATATTACGAGTGGTCGTGTTTATACGTCACGCCATGTGCAGTTTGTTGAGACTGAGTTCCCATTCTCTTCACTATCTTCGTCGCCTGCATCACGTGTTTCTACGCCTGAGTGTGTGCCGTCTCCATCAACGGTCGTGTTACCCTCGCCACTAGCTCATTCCTCGTCGCCTCCGTGCTCCGTCCTTCACCCACCATCACCGGCTCCAGTTTCTCCGGTGTTACCGCACACACCTCCGTCTCCTCCGACATCAGCATCTCCAACATCGCCGACTACATCGTCCTCAACGTCACCATCTGAGTCTCGCTTGTCGTCACCTCCGTCTGTTAACATGCCCCGATCCGCTAGTCAAAGCCCACAACACTCACCAGGCCCAACAACACCAATCTCCAGCCCATCTCCAACAGACCAATCGAGCCCACAACCCCGACAACCATCAAACACGTCTACTCCTTCTTCGTCGTCACCACGTCCCGTCTCGCAAACAACGACCACCACATCCACCACGACTTCCACCGTCGCACCACAACCGGAACCTCAACCCCATCATCATGTTCCACCACCAAACCAAAACCTTCATCCTATGACGACGAGAGCAAAGAACCACATCACCAAACCTAACAAGAAACTTAATCTACTTGCCGTCAAAACACCTCTTATCCCCACAACCGTAGCTCAGGCTTTAAAGGATCCAAATTTTCGGAGGGCAATGTCGGAGGAGATTGATGCTCAGATGCGTCATCACACATGGGATCTGGAGAAACCGTCGCCATCAAAACATGTGATACCCTGTAAGTGGATATTTACACTGAAATATAATCCTGATGGTTCAATTGCAAGGTACAAAGCGAGACTTGTTGCGAGGGGGTTTAATCAACAATATGGTTTGGATTATGCGGAAACGTTTAGTCCGGTTATTAAATCAACAACGGTTCGACTAGTTCTCAAAGTTGCGGTCAAGAAAAACTGGAGCATTCATCAAGTTGATATTAACAATGCCTTCCTCCAAGGCACTCTAACCGACGAGGTGTATGTCTCGCAGCCACCAGGTTTCGTGGATCCCGATCGTCCAGATCATGTTTGTCGGTTGCGTAAGGCGCTATATGGTTTGAAACAGGCACCGCGGGCGTGGTATCAAGAACTACGGATGTTTCTTCTTAACTCCGGGTTTACTGGTTCTCTCTCCGATACCTCTTTGTTTACTTACAAGACGAATAATGATTTCCTCTACGTCCTTGTTTATGTAGATGATATTATTATCGCGGGTCCATCGTCTTTGGTGCAACCGTTTAATGTCTCCCTTGCCGCTCGCTTCTCTCTCAAGGATCTTGGGCCTCTAAGCTATTTTTTGGGGATAGAGGCCACTCGATCACGACAAGGATTACACCTCATGCAACGAAAGTATGTCACGGATCTACTAGCTCGTACTAACATGATTGGTGCGAAACCGGTTGCTACTCCCATGGCTCAATCACCAAAGCTCACTCTTCACTCTGGTACACCACTTGTTGATGCCATGCAATATCGGAAGGTTGTCGGTAGTCTCCAATATTTATCATTTACTCGTCCTGATATTGCATTTGCGGTTAATAGGCTCTCTCAATATATGCATCAACCGACGACGGATCATTGGCAGGCTGTTAAAAGGGTTCTCCGTTATTTGGCTGGGACAACATCCCATGGGATTTTCCTACGCGCAGATTGTCCCCTAACGGTTCACGCTTACTCCGATGCGGATTGGGGAGGTGATGTTGGTGATTGTTTGTCTACAAATACGTACATCGTGTATCTTGGTGGCAGTCCTATTTCGTGGAGTTCGAAGAAACAACGTAGCGTCGCACGATCATCAACGGAGGCTGAATATCGTGCCATAGCCAATGCTGCGTCTGAATTGCAATGGATTTGTTCACTCTTATCGGAGATGGGGGTTGTGTTAACGGTTGTGCCGGTTGTTTACTGTGATAACATGGGTGCGACTTATCTATGTGCCAATCCGATTTTCCACTCTCGGATGAAACATATTGCTCTAGATTATCATTTCGTTCGAGGTCATATACAGTCCGGTGCTCTTCGTGTCTCCCATATATCTACGCGTGATCAGTTAGCTGATGGCCTTACTAAACTTCTTCATCATACGCGATTCCAGGAGCTTCGGATCAAGATTGGCATCAGACAACTGCCTACATCTTGAGGGGGGATATCAAGGAGATTCGTATCAATCATATCAATGATGATTGGATACCAATCATCTATATATGTAAAGTAGTATCTTGTCTATTAACTCTCATACGAATATCCTAGTCTTCACATTCTGTATAAATACTCTTGTGTATAGTTGAATGAGAATTATCCTTCCATAACAAAGATACGGCAACACGGATCCACCGCAAGTATCAAAGCGTTAACATTCATTTAAAGAGGTACAAATGATTCAGTCTACCAAAGAGAAGAATCCGACATACTTTTGTCTCAACTCTAATCCCTCAACTTTTCTAATTTACATGTCTTTTTTTTGAATACACTTGTTTATATTCCTATGCTCACAAAAATCCAAAGCTTGATGTGACTTACTTTGTTTCCTTCGTAAAATGAAAAAAGAGAAAGTGATAAATCAAGAACATGCTCGTAGACTCCAAGAACTCAACTTATTTAATGTATAATCTCATGCCTTCATAGTTACATCAGTAATACTAAAATTAACCTCAAATTGAAACAAAAGAGCATAAAATAATTGAATTCGATATGAGTCATAAATTCTCAAACCTAACGGTACTACTAATATTGCATAGAAGTAGGAGAAAGAAGCCATGAGGTCATTAATTACTCTTCTCTGCCATTACCAACCACTTGGTTAGTAATTGTGCACACAGAACATGTATGAAAACCACCTCTGCCTTCTCACCTTTATTAATTCCTCCGAAGTAACAACAACAACACTCTCTTGTATCTCTTCTTCTTCTTCTTCTCCAGTAAGATAGAGAGAAGAAGAATCTCCTAATACTCTCCAACAATGACTAACAAAAACCCACTTCAAAAATGCTTTCTTTTCATAATCTTATCCATCAATCTCATCTTTCTTCAAGCAGAAACTGTTCAAATCTCTGACAAGAAGACTTATGTTGTCCACATGGATAGATCAGCCATGCCTTCACCTTACACGAATCAGCTACAATGGTACTCTTCCAAGATTAACTCTGTAACACAACGCAAATCTCAAGAAGGAGAAGAAGGTAGCGACAGGATACTCTACACTTACCAGACTGCCTTTCACGGTTTAGCTGCTCAGCTGACTGAAGAAGAAGCAGAGAAGCTCGAGGAAGAAGATGGTGTTGTAGCTGTGATTCCTGAGACAAGGTACGAGCTTCACACTACAAGAAGTCCAACGTTTCTTGGCTTAGAGAGACAAGAGAGTGAGAGAGTTTGGGCTGAGAGAGTCACCGACCATGATGTTGTAGTTGGTGTTTTAGACACTGGGATTTGGCCTGAGAGTGAGAGCTTCAACGACACGGGTATGTCCCCTGTTCCTTCAACTTGGAGAGGAACTTGTGAAACTGGAAAAGGTTTCTTGAAACGTAATTGCAATAGAAAGATCGTTGGTGCTAGAGTTTTCTATAGAGGCTATGAAGCTGCAACGGGGAAGATCGATGAAGAGCTTGAATACAAATCACCAAGAGATAAAGATGGACATGGGACACACACTGCAGCTACTGTAGCTGGCTCACCTGTTAAAGGAGCTAATCTTTTTGGATTTGCTTATGGGACAGCTCGAGGGATGTCTCCAAAGGCTAGAGTAGCTGCTTACAAAGTCTGTTGGGTCGGAGGATGTTTCAGCTCAGACATTNTGTAACACAACGCAAATCTCAAGAAGGAGAAGAAGGTAACGACAGGATACTCTACACTTACCAGACTGCCTTTCACGGTTTAGCTGCTCAGCTTACTGAAGAAGAAGCAGAGAGGCTCAAGGAAGAAGATGGTGTTGTAGCTGTGATACCTGAGACAAGATACGAGCTTCACACTACAAGAAGTCCAACATTTCTTGGCCTAGAGAGACAAGAGAGCGAGAAAGTTTGGGCTGAGAGAGTCACCGACCATGATGTGGTAGTTGGTGTTTTAGACACTGGTATTTGGCCTGAGAGTGAGAGCTTCAACGACACGGGTATGTCCCCTGTTCCTTCTACTTGGAGAGGAACTTGTGAAACTGGAAAAGGTTTCTTGAAACGTAATTGCAATAGAAAGATCGTTGGTGCTAGAGTATTCTATAGAGGCTATGAAGCTGCAACGGGGAAGATCGATGAAGAGCTTGAATACAAATCACCAAGAGATAAAGATGGTCATGGGACACACACTGCAGCTACTGTAGCTGGCTCACCTGTTAAAGGAGCTAATCTTTTTGGATTTGCTTATGGGACAGCTCGAGGGATGTCTCCAAAGGCTAGAGTAGCTGCTTACAAAGTCTGTTGGGTTGGAGGATGTTTCAGCTCAGACATATTGTCAGCTGTTGATCAAGCTGTTGCTGATGGAGTCCAAGTTCTATCTATATCATTAGGTGGTGGCATCTCAACTTATTCTAGAGACAGTTTGTCTATAGCAACGTTTGGAGCAATGGAGATGGGAGTTTTCGTTTCTTGTTCAGCTGGTAATGGAGGTCCTGATCCGATTAGTCTTACTAATGTTTCTCCATGGATTACAACAGTTGGTGCAAGTACTATGGATAGAGACTTTCCAGCAACAGTGAAGCTTGGAACTATGAGAACATTCAAAGGAGTGTCACTTTACAAAGGCAGAGCAGTTTTGTCTAAAAACAAACAGTATCCTCTGATTTACTTAGGAAGGAATGCTAGTAGCCCTGATCCGACTTCGTTCTGTCTAGACGGTGCTTTGGATCGGCGTCATGTAGCTGGCAAGATCGTGATATGCGACCGTGGTGTTAGTCCACGTGTGCAAAAGGGTCAGGTTGTGAAAAGAGCAGGAGGGATTGGTATGATTTTGACCAACACTGCAACAAATGGTGAAGAGCTTGTTGCAGATTCTCATTTGCTTCCAGCAGTTGCAGTAGGAGAGAAAGAAGGTAAACTGATCAAACAGTACGCGATGACGAGCAGAAAAGCTACCGCTACTCTAGAGGTTCTTGGAACAAGAATTGGGATCAAACCTTCACCAGTTGTAGCAGCGTTCTCATCAAGAGGACCAAATTTCTTGTCCTTAGAGATCTTGAAACCGGACTTGTTGGCTCCAGGAGTTAACATCCTTGCAGCTTGGACTGGAGACTTGGCGCCATCGAGTTTATCATCTGATCCAAGGAGGGTTAAGTTCAATATACTCTCTGGAACTTCAATGTCATGTCCACATGTGAGTGGTGTAGCTGCTTTGATCAGATCAAGGCATCCGGATTGGAGCCCTGCAGCAATCAAATCAGCTCTCATGACAACTGCTTATGTTCACGACAACACGCTTAAGCCACTTACGGATGCATCAGGAGCAGCTCCTTCATCGCCTTATGATCACGGTGCAGGACATATAGATCCTTTGAAAGCTATAGATCCTGGTTTCGTCTACGACATTGGACCTCAAGATTACTTCGAATTCCTGTGCACTCAAGATTTAAGTCCTTCACAGCTTAAGGTGTTCACAAAACATTCGAACAGATCCTGCAAACACACTCTTGCCAAGAACCCTGGAAACTTGAACTACCCGGCGATCTCAGCTTTGTTCCCAGAGAACACACGTGTTAAATCCATGACACTTAGAAGAACTGTGACCAATGTTGGTCCTCACATTGCAAGCTACAAGGTTTCTGTCTCGCCTTTCAAAGGCGCATCTGTCACTGTCCTGCCTAAAACACTCAACTTCACTACAAAACACCAGAAGCTTTCCTACACGGTTACTTTCACGACAAGAATGCGGATGAAGAGGCCTGAGTTTGGTGGTCTTGTGTGGAAGAGCACGACACACAAAGTTCGTAGCCCGGTTATAATCACATGGTTGCCTCCTCTGTAGATCAACAACCAATGTTTGAGCAATTCTAATGTTTTTAGTTACCACAAATAAAAAAATCCTCATGTAATGAGAGCTCTTCTCTAGATCGATGTTGTAAAACCTGAATAGAATTGTTCTTTGTCATTATAATTCAACAACCAAACCATATGTGTTCTTACAAAAGCTAAATTTACAAAAAGCTAAAGATAGATGTCTCCGCGTTGAGTTTTCCTACAACAAACAAAAACATGGGCTTTTTTATTAAGAGGCCCAAGAAAGTGATAACATGTAACACTTCTAGTTTTCGATTGACGTTACATATGATTACTACGACCTGATCTCTAGGGTTTTTCACAAAACAGCTATAGAGATGATGAAGAGAAGACGCGAAGAGACCTTACCATCGCCGACAAGAAGAATCCGTCACGGTGGAGATATCGAAATCCCTCTCGATGTAACGGTGGAGATACTAAAAAAGCTCCCGACTAAATCTATAGCGAGGTTCCAATACGTTTCGAAGGAATGGTCATCAATTATCACCATGCGTAGAGACTTCATAGACTTCGTTATGAATCGTTCTTTGGCTCAGCCTCCACGTGATGCATATTTCATCACTTCAATCGACTACGAAGAATGTTACTTAACCTTCCTGTCTAGTACTCATCAAGACAAAGAGACAATATTAATCCCTAAAGGATTTCGGCATTACCTCCGCGGCTTGGTTTGTTGTTGGTCAAAATCTGGTCAGGTAGTTCTATATAACCCTACCACGAGGCAGTCCTTGTACTTACCAAAGAAGAAAACCATGTACATGGAGACTAGTTTCATCGGATACGACCCTCTTGAGAAACAATATAAAGTATTGTTCCTACCAAAGTACAATCCGGAGCAGCCTTGTCGAGTTTTCACATTGGGAGAAACAAATACGAAGTGGAAGTCCATCCAAGGCGTTGAATCTCACCATCCATTGCAAGGTGCAGTTTGCTTCAACGGGAAAATCTATTACCAAGCAGGGAT
>NC_025686.1:16306253-16311071 GCF_000633955.1 Camelina sativa
TTCGGCATTACCTCCGCGGCTTGGTTTGTTGTTGGTCAAAATCTGGTCAGGTAGTTCTATATAACCCTACCACGAGGCAGTCCTTGTACTTACCAAAGAAGAAAACCATGTACATGGAGACTAGTTTCATCGGATACGACCCTCTTGAGAAACAATATAAAGTATTGTTCCTACCAAAGTACAATCCGGAGCAGCCTTGTCGAGTTTTCACATTGGGAGAAACAAATACGAAGTGGAAGTCCATCCAAGGTGTTGAATCTCACCATCCATTGACGCAAGGTGCAGTTTGCATCAACGGGGAAATCTATTACCAAGCAGGGATTGCTGATCAGTATGACTCTACTTCTCTATATAAATTGATGAGTTTTGACGTTAGGTCCGAGGAGTTTTATAATGTCGAAGCTCCTAAAACATTGATGGATTATCGTTCGTCTCTGATAAACTATCAAGGGAAGTTAGGATTCGTGTGCTGCGAGAAGGGCGTGGAGATTTGGGTTATGGAGACACAAGGATGGTCCCAGATTTTCTATAGTCATGAGATAAATTATTCTAAGGTTTGGTGTAGCATGGGTGTTACTAGTGGTGGTGAGATCGTTCTTGCCAGGTGTGCGTACCGCAGTAAAGACAAGTTATATGCCTTATATTATGATCCCAAGAATAATAGATTGAGAATTATGGACCTTGAAAGCATGTATCCCAAGGGAAGGCATACAAATTGTATAATCTGGACTGTTCCGGATTATGTTGAGAACACAATGCGTTTGTATTAGTTAAGAATTTTCCAATAGAGCTTATGGTTCTTCTTTATTTATATGGCTCACAAGTTTAAGGTTAAGGTTTAGATAGAGTCCAAAAAATACTAACGTCTTCTTTGGTTTAGATATGCAGATCTAAAACACATTTCTCATGTAATGAGAGCACTTCTCTGGATCAATGGAGAAAAAACCTGCAATAATGAAAAAAAAAAAAAAAAAACCTGCAATAATGAATCGTTTATTTGTTACGGTGTTGTTTGTTTTTGCATGTCAATGTTGCATCTTTATTCTTTAATATCAAAATGATTAAAACGTACATGTTTCAATTTTTTTTTTGTCAATAACATGTTTCAATTTTGCTAATACTTTTTTTTTTTATGTTCTAAATATTATTTTCTAATTAAATATTATTTTTAAACAATAACAATTATTTGTTTTCATTTTAGAAACATAGTCAAAATTAATAAAATTCAAAAACATCATAGTAAGAAAACAGTTTAAATACATCAAAATAAATAAATCTAACACATTAGTTCTTTCTAATTAAATAATTATAAATTTTCATAAACTAATTAATAATTATAATTTTTTAGTTTCCACTGGTTTTTTTAACAGGTTGTGTAGCAAGGGTGTTTCTAGTGGTGGTGAGATCGTTCTGGCCAAGTGTTCGTCTCGTACTAGAGACATCCGCACTGCCTTATATTGTGATCCAAAGCAAAAAAATTTGAGATTTGTGGACCTTGAAAGCATTTATCCCAAGGGAAGGCATACCGATAGTATAATCTGGAATGTCCCGGATTATGTTGAGAACACAATGCGTTTGTATTAGTTAAGAATTTTCCAATAGAGCTTTATGGTTCTTCTTTATTTATATATGAAAAAAATACTAAACGTCTTCTTTGGTTTTTGCACTGAATATATATGCACTAAAACACATTCCTCATGTAATGAGAGCTCTTCTCTGGATCAATGGATAAAAAACTTGCAATAATGAATCGTTATTTGTTAAGGTGTTGTTTGTTTGTGCATGTCAATGTTGCATCTTTATTAATTATATCAATATGATTAAAATGGACATGTTTCAGTTTTGCTGATACATTTTTTTTATGTTCTAAATATTATTTACAATTAAATAGTCTTTTTAAATAATGACAATTATTTATTTTCAATTTCGAGACATAGTCAAAATGGATAAAATTTTAAAACATTTATCTATATATACATTTTTGGAGACATTTATAAAATAAATCCTCAAGTTGACACTTATTTACAGGCATACCATTGTTATTAAATAATTAATTTAATAAACAAATTAACTCTACTTATATTTGATTTTTTAACTAGAAACTAAGTGTTTTAAAAGGTAACAAATATAATTGTAAATGTATACAGATTTTATTTCCTTATTTTATAAGGAGGTGAGTGAAAATATATTATTCTTTAAAACTTTGAAAAACTGATTTGATAAAAAGTGACTTTTAGCTTCATATATTATATTTTACTTTCACGGGTTTTGTATAATGAGTTTTTGCAGACTAAAAATCTTTGACATGTTGCGTGATCCGTCTAGCATGACGGGTTTGGACTATAGAAACAATGCTAAAACTATTAGTTTATTTCATATACTATAGATTTGTAGTCATAGTTTGGAAAATTAACTTATAAATTATTTAGTATATGAATTACAAAATATTACACATACTATAATACATTCTTAATATTCAAAAAAAAAAAATGTATACACATAAAAATATACACTAACATACCATATAGACATATACCTCTGTTTAATTATAGAAAACAAAACTAAGTGTTTTAAATTTTTATATTCTATCTAATAACAAATTTAATGTAATTAGATCATATATTGTATAAAACGTAAGAAGAAGAAAAAATATTCTAAACAAAATTATAAATTAATTAGATAAAAATTAATTAATTAGGAATTTGAAAACTAAATAAATTAAAAATTATTATATAAAATATATTAATTTATAATTGTTATTTCTCGTTTTGCTTGCTTCCGTCCCACTAGGCGCAGATCCCGTTCTCGTTCTCCTCCCCTTGCTGGAGCTAGTGGTAGCGATGCTGATGGTGATGCTGGTTCTGAGGATTGATCCTACTTCTGTTTACGGTTTCTTTTATCCTTTTTCTCTTTCACTTTGAGTCATTTTTATGTTTTCTTGAGTCAGTTTGTCATTTGTTTCAGATTGAACTTGTATTGCATTATGAACCATTATCTATCATGTTGCATTTAATGTTGTGTTTGAGTGATTCTTAACAGTGCTGAGAACCATGAGAGAAACACAACTAACATGCGGCTAACAGGATACGTTGGATTTTCGCACGATTTGGCTCTGCATCGATCGATGCAACCTTTGCATCGGTCGACACAGAGGCTAACAGTTGGTAACACGAAACTGGTTCATATGTTTACTACTTTTTCAATTTGATTTTTCTTTCTTAGTCAATCTTAGGCTTGATAACACTGGGGACAGTGTTGTTTAAGTCTGGGGGAGGCTAGTTACTAACTAACTACTTTTTCTTTCTTAGTTTCAGTTGTGTCAGTCAAAACCATATTTTTGGGTCAAATTTTTTAAATTTTTCTTTTTGGAATTAGGATCTCTAACTAATGGTTTCTGTTCTTTGGCTAACACTCTTATGAATCTTGATTACGCTTGATCTCAGAACTGAAGTTCAGAAAAACTATGAGCTGTATCAACAATCCTGAAAGCCCTTATCCAAAAGATATCTGGTTAAACTAACGTTGTCTCACAGTTTTATCAGGATTTTAACCGGACTTAATATCTTACTTTGGAGTTGGAAATCAGTGGACTAGACTTCTTCTTCGGGCCATACAAGATAGTGCAATTTTTCAAAGTATGTCTCCCCTCTCTCTTCCCTTCAGTGCTTAAAAAAAAAGAGAATGATCAGAAAAAAAGAGGAGAATAAAATAAAAGATGAAATGATTTTGATCAGTTTAGAGGGGTAGGTAAATTACCAGTGACCCCATTATTCTACTCTTGAGTCAAATGATCACACAAAGCTTGGAAGCGAGGGGTAGGTAAATTACCGATGACCCCGGTATTCGCTTACACCTTTGATAAGAAAAGAAGAAAAAAAATGGAAGTGAGAAAAGGGAGAGGAAAGGAGATGTATGAAGAATGTCTTGGCCTGAAGAGAGTTCATATGCCACTGATGGATACACCAAGGTAAGAACTCACCTGTACTTGCTTTAATTTATTTAATGAGATGACAATGGTGAGACTAGAGATTCCAGAGGATTGTGGGATTTGAGTAAGGAATGTTGATGCTTTTCAATTGACAAAGTATATAAAGTAAGTTCTGAAGATCAAGGCGATGAAGAGTGCGAAAAACAGTTACCTGCAGTTGAGTGAATTCCATGTTTTCAAACCTCTTTCACAGGCCTAAGTTTCTGTTTTGCTTGAGGGCAAGCAAAGGCTAAGTCTGGAGGAGTTGATATATCATGGTTTTTGTGGTTTTTAACCATGGTATAAGTGTGCTTTTTGAGTCTTTTGATTTGTTTTCTAGGTGGTTTTTGAGTCTTTATAGGTTTAGGTACTCATTGGCATGGATGGAACACAAAGGAGCTAAAAGAGGATGATTTGGCTGCATAATCAAAGCATGAAGGCTGATCAACAAAACTTGGAGACGTGATCAAGACTTTGCATTGACCGATGCAATATCAGCATCGATCGATGCAGGTGCCACAAAGACAAACGGAAGTTGTCTCAAAAGCTTTTGAAGAATTACAAATTAAGCCCAAGTTTTCCTTATTTGCCATTAAGGCCCAAGACGTGTTTTAGAGTATTTATAGGATTTTTATGGTCATTGTTTAGACCTAAGTATTATTCTGCAACCAGAAGAGATATTGAGAGCTTTGGAGAGATAGATCTGATTTCATCTGTAGAGAGAAGATTCTTGAACTCCCTTCCTTACTTCTTAATATCAATTGCTTATTATTCAGAGAGATGTTTTGTGATTGATTAAACATGTCTGAGTAGTTTGCTTGTTAGGTTTAGGGTTTTTCATAGGGTTTTTA
>NC_025686.1:16312816-16313889 GCF_000633955.1 Camelina sativa
TTGATTTAGCATAATTAAAAGAATAATAAGTCTATTGTGTGAACTAGAGTCTCTGTGGATTCGACCCCTAGAGTATTACAACTGCAAGGCTGTTAGTACCATTAGGGTATTACAATTTGAGCATATCAAATTTTGGCGCCGTTGCCGGGGACTCTTTTGATTCACCATTAGATTAAAATCTTTGAATTTGTCTAAATTTTTCTTTTTCTGTTTTACTCACACGCTTTTGTTTCTTTTCTCTTGTGTGTTTCAGATTCATGCCTAAGCCTAGCACCAGGAAAAATCCTACTGGTCCAGTTGTTAAGCTTACAAATCAAGAGTTAGGATAACTAGAGCGTGAGAACACCAAAGCAGCCAAATCAGCAAAGATGGTTAACCCAATCATACTGAGACTTGATGAGGCTGGAGTTTTGAGAGATCAAGAGGGTCATGTGTGCAACGAGCAAGGCCAGAAACTTGATGCTGAAGGGCAGGTTATTCAGGAAGAACCTGTCGTCACTGATGAGCATGCAGATGGCGTCGACCGACGCAACGTTGGCATCGGTCGACGCAATGAAGAAGGCATCGATCGACGCATAGTTGGCATCGGTCGATGCAATGTCGGGGCTGGTGCGAACGGAGCCAACTTGGATGGTAACAACCAGCAGAACCTTCAGCCTAGACGGGACTACAATGGAGAGCTTGTCAAGACTCTTTCGGACTTTAACAGACCAGACTTGTTCTATGAGAACCGTTCCGCAATTGTCCCTTCTCCATTCCCAAGGAATGACTTTGAGCTGAAGCCTGCCTACTTCGCTCTTGTTGGACAACGACCATTCCAGAATTTTCCAAATGAGAAGCCTCTAGACCACATAGAGCACTTTGAGGACATAGTCACAAGCATCAAGGCTAATGGAGTCACTGAAGACTACCTCTACTGCAAGCTTTTCCCCTACTCTCTTGCTGGGGGAAGCTTCTCATTGGCTAAGGCAGCTGAAACCAGGATCTCTGACAACCTGGCATGACATCAAGGTGGCGTTTTTGAACTACTTCTATGATGATGCGATGTCTGATGAGCTAAGGATCAAGCTTTC
>NC_025686.1:16320364-16334336 GCF_000633955.1 Camelina sativa
CAAAAGTTTGGAAATCAGCAAGGCAACAGGTCTTTCAGTGGCAACAACCAGCACAACAACTATCAGTCTAATTCTACAGGCTACATTCCTAAGCAAGACTATCAGAAGCAGCAGCAGAGCAGTGGTTACACCAGGACCTATGGCAACTCCTCTTACCAATCTCCTCCTCCTAAGACAACTGAGAGTAGGATGGAAGCAATGCTTGAGCAGATTCTTCAGGGACAAGAGCAGTTGACAGTGACATTCAATGGGAAGATTGACAATGTCTACACTGAGCTTACTGGCAAGTTTGACTCATTGAATGTTCAAGTTAAGAAGTTGGAGAGCCAAGTTGCACAAACTGCTGGAGCTGTGAAGAGACAAGAAGGATACTTGCCATTAAGAACTGAATCCAATCCTAAGCACTCTTGCAATGTTGTGACCCTAAGGAGTGGTAAGCAGTTACAGTCTGCAGCTGAGGAGAAGCAGAGATCCCAAGAATTGCAGGACCTGAACGATGAGGATGATGAGTTTGACGATCCGCAACCAGCATCGATCGATGCAGCTGTTAAGCATCGATCGACGCAACCCTCAGAGGTCGTAGACAAGTTGACTGTGCGAGATAGCATCGACCGACGCAACTCAAGCATCGACCGATGCAATATCGAGGCAGAGAAGGAAGTTACGAAAGATCCGATTCCAGTTGCTGAGAGAGTGTACAAGCCTAGAGTTCCTTTTCTCAAGAACCCAAGGAAGTCTAAGCAGGAGATTGATGATGCTAAGTGCAAGGCTATGATGGATAAGCTTGTTATTGAGTTGCCATTGGTTGATGCAGTTAAGACTTCTCCAATGCTTAGGAGATATGTCAAGAGAATGGTAACCAAGGATTTGAATGCTAAGCAAGGAGTGATGATGATTTCAGCTCAAGTCAGTGCCATCATTCAGAACAAGATCCCAGAAAAGCTTCCTGATCCAGGTAGTTTTGTTCTTGATTGTACAATCTTCAATGAGAGGTTTGCTAGATCTTTGTGTGATCTTGGTTCCAGGGTCAACTTAATGCCTAGATCAGTAGCACTCAGCCTAGGGATGACAGATTTTCAACCCACCAAGATTATTCTTATACTTGCTGACCGTTCATTCCGCATTCCTGATGGTATCCTTGAAGATGTTCCAATTAAGATTGGTGATTGTTTGATACCTACTGATTTTGTGGTCTTGAAGTATGAGGAAGAGCCTAAGGATCCTCTAATCTTGGGAAGATCATTCTTAGCCACTGCTGGTGCTATTATTGATGTCAAGAAAGGACAGATTGGCCTTAATGTTGGAGATTTGCAAATGCGTTTTGACATGGATAAGCTGGTTAAGAGGCCAACAATAGATGGTCAAACTTTTTATGTGGATACATTGTCTAATCTTGCTGAAGAGATTTTCAAGGAGCTGCATCCTGAAGATCCTCTTGAGAGAGCATTGGTTGCTTCTACTGAAGAAGCTAGGCATTTGGATGACATTGCTGCTGGGTATGTCAAGCTACTAGATGCTAATGAACAAGTGAAGAAGAATTGGTTGCACAAGAGGAATTGGTTGGTACTTCTTCACAAGCTGAGAAACTGTCAGATTGGAGCCTTGAGAAAGCTCCTAAGCTGGATCTCAAGCCACTTCCTGCAGGGTTAAGGTATGCATTTCTAGGAGAGAATTCTTCCTATACTGTTATTGTTAATGCTTCCTTAAACAACGCAGAGCTCACTTTACTGCTAAGCAAGCTGCGCAAGTTTCGCAAAGCTCTTGGCTATTCTCTTGATGATATTGCAGGGATTTCTCCGGACTTGTGCATGCATAGGATTCATCTTGAGGAAGGAGCTAAGACATCTATTGAGCATCAGAGGAGGCTAAATCCGAATCTGCAAGATGTTGTCAAGAAGGAGATCATGAAATTGCTGAATGCTGGGATTATCTACCCAATTTCTGACAGCAAATGGGTTAGTCCAGTTCATGTTGTTCCTAAGAAGGGTGGAGTTACAGTGGTGAAGAATGACAAGAATGAGCTGATTCCGACACGGACNTGCATAGGATTCATCTTGAGGAAGGAGCTAAGACATCTATTGAGCATCAGAGGAGGCTAAATCCGAATCTGCAAGATGTTGTCAAGAAGGAGATCATGAAATTGCTGAATGCTGGGATTATCTACCCAATTTCTGACAGCAAATGGGTTAGTCCAGTTCATGTTGTTCCTAAGAAGGGTGGAGTTACAGTGGTGAAGAATGACAAGAATGAGCTGATTCCGACGCGGACAATCACTGGACACCGGATGTGCATTGATTACAGAAAGCTGAATGCCGCAACAAGGAAAGATCACTTCCCGCTACCCTTCATTGATCAGATGCTTGAGAGGTTAGCTAACCATCCATACTACTGCTTTTTGGATGGTTACTCCGGGTTTTTCCAGATTCCGATTCATCCCGATGACCAGGAAAAGACAACCTTCACTTGTCCATATGGTACTTTTGCATATCGCAGAATGCCTTTTGGTCTCTGTAATGCTCCTGCAACATTTCAGAGATGTATGATGTCCATCTTCACAGACATGATTGAAGATTACATGGAGGTTTTCATGGATGATTTTTCTGTTTATGGGTCTTCATTCAAGAGCTGTTTGGATAATCTCTGCAAAGTGCTAGCTAGATGTGAGGAGAAGCACTTAGTTCTTAATTGGGAGAAATGCCATTTTATGGTTAGAGATGGTATAGTGCTTGGTCACAGGGTTTCAGAGGCTGGTATTGAAGTGGACCGCGCTAAGATAGAAGTGATGACAAGTCTTCAACCCCCAGATAGTGTGAAGTTGGTAAGGAGTTTTCTTGGACATGCTGGTTTCTACAGACGCTTCATCAAGGATTTCAGTAAGATAGCCAGACCACTTTCAGCTCTATTATGCAAGGATGTCAAGTTTGAGTTTACTGATGAATGCCGTTTAGCTTTTGAACGAATTAAGCAAGAACTTGTGAGTGCTCCAATTGTTCAACCACCAGACTGGGATTTACCTTTTGAGGTAATGTGTGATGCCAATGATTTTGCAGTAGGAGCAGTGCTGGGACAGAGGAAGGATAAGAAACTTCATGTTATATACTATGCTAGTAGAACACTTGATGATGCTCAAAGGAATTATGCAACAACAGAGAAGGAGCTGCTAGCAGTAGTGTTTGCTGTATGATCCAAGGTAATAGTTCATACAGATCATGCTGCACTTAAATACTTGATGCAGAAAAAGGATGCCAAGCCAAGGTTGCTAAGATGGATTCTTCTTCTTCAAGCGTTTGACATTGAGGTTAAGGACAAGAAGGGGATTGAGAATGGAGTAACTGATCATCTATCCAGGATTAAGATAGAAGATGATGTTCCAATTCATGATTCATTGCCAGAAGAGAATGTCTACTTTATTGATATTGGTTCTCAAGCTACTTTGTCGCGTGAAGTTTTGCAGACTCTCGGCACTGCATCAATCGACACAGCTGGTGCATCGATCGATGCTTCATCTCGATACGAACAGAATTTGGCGAATGCATCGACCGATGCATCATTTAGCATCGATCGACGCTTGGTTCAGGAATCATCGGGTTACGAGTTTGATGACAATGTGGCTGCTGTAACTTCTACTGATCAACCGTGGTATGCTGATATCGCGAATTACCTTGCTGCAGAGGTGGAACCAGACAAGTTTACAGGATATGCTAAGAAGAAGTTCTTGAGAGAGCTTAGAAGATACTATTGGGATGAACCATACTTGTATAAGCATTGTTCAGATGGAGTTTACAGGAGATGTCTAGCTGAGACTGAGGTTCCTGATGTGTTATTTCATTGCCATGGATCAGATTATGCTGGACATTTTGCTACTTACAAGACAGTGTCCAAAGTTCTTCAAGCAGGGTTTTGGTGGCCAACAATGTTTAAGGATGCTCATGAGTTTGTGTCTAGATGTGATGCTTGTCAAAGAAGAGGACAGATTAGTAAGAGACATGAGATGCCACAAAATTTCATCCTTGAGGTTGAAGTTTTTGATTGCTGGGGCATTGATTTTATGGGACCATTCCCTTCTTACAAGAACAAGTACATCCTTGTAGCTGTTGACTATGTCTCCAAGTGGGTAGAAGCTATTGCAAGTCCAAAGAATGATTCTGATGTGGTTCTTAAGCTGTTTAACACCATTATCTTTCCACGGTTTGGAGTGCCTCGGATTGTCATCAGTGATGGAGGTAAGCACTTTATCAATAAAGTGTTTGATAAGTTGTTGAAAACGTATGGAGTTCAACATAGAGTGGCTAGTCCATATCATCCTCAGACTAGTGGACAAGTTGAGGTTTCCAACAGGCAGATTAAGGAGATTCTGGAGAAAACTGTGGGTGTTACAAGGAAGGATTGGGCAGTGAAGCTTGATGATGCACTATGGGCCTACAGAACTGCATATAATACACCACTTGGCACTACTGCTTTTCATCTGCTTTATGGGAAAGCATGTCATCTTTCAGTGGAGTTAGAGCACAAGGCAGCATGGGCTGTTAAATTATTGAATTTTGATGCCAAGACAGCTTCAGAGAGAAGGTTGGCACAGCTGAATGAGTTGGATGAGTTTAGACATCATGCATTTGAGAACTCTAAGCTATACAAGGAGAGAACAAAGGCTTATCATGATAGGAAGATCATCTCCAGATATTTTGAGCCTAATGATCAGGTACTTCTGTACAACTCTCGCTTGAAGTTGTTTCCCGGAAAGCTTCGTTCTCGCTGGTCCGGACCATTCACTATCCAAGAAGTCCCCCCCTATGGAGCTATTGTGCTGCTTAACTCCAAGGGAGAGAAGTTTACGGTCAATGGACAGAGGGTGAAACACTATTGGGCTGAAGCCAAGATCCCAGACGGACACATTGTGCGTTTGGATGATGCACCTTCTGCCTAATCCGCTGCCAAGTCAAGCTAATGACTTAAAACAAGCGCTGAGTGGGAGGCAACCCACTGGTAGGATTTAATTATTTTTATTATTATTTTTATTTTTAGGATTTACTAACATATTAATTTTTAGTTTTGAGTATAAGTGATGCAGAAAGCGTGAAAACAAAACGGAAGTGGCTCTGCATCAATTGACACAACTGGTGCATCGGTCGATGCAAAGTTCAATGCTCTTAATGGATCGAAGATTACACGGGCTGATGGGTTTGGAATAATCGAATTGGTCGTGGGTCGGACCGAAGCCCAGTTGCATCGACCCAACACTTGCATCGACCGATGCCACCCCTTCATCGATCGATGCAATATAACCTACAGTCGCGATTAAAGTCTCTCGACTTCGTCTTCTTCGCCGTTTTTCCCAAACTCGAACCAGAGAGAAACACAAACTTCAATCGACCATATCTCACTCGTTTCTTGCTCAAATCCAACGATTCTAAGCCCCATTCCACTCGGTTTTTACTCCTCTATTCGATTCCCTCATCAGATTGGCGATTCGGAGCAATGTCGTCCAGCCCACGAACGAAGAGAGCTCGCCACGGTAATTCCAGCGTCGCTCCGCCGCGCCAGACCGACCTCCCACCACCGGCGGTTCCTCCTCCGGTTCCACTGAGACCAATCCAACCACTTGCAGCTCTTGATGCACCATTTCAAGCTAATTTTCAAGAGCCATGGCCAAAAAGAGAAAGACAAAGGATTCCACCACAGCATGTTTGGCCAGAACGTCCAATTAAAGAGGTTAAGAAGCTTGAGTACATCAACAGACCGCTACTTGATTCTTGGGGAGAATATGAGACTATGTTCTACAATGCTTGGCTTAAGGTTGAGATTCTGCCGACTCGGTTCGTTGATCCTGTAACTATGCAGAGGCTTGGGATTCATGATGAGGTATTGAGGATTCTGGAGAAGATTGGACTTGGGACCATGTGCACTCGCCACTATGACTTGTATCCGGAGCTGGTCCGACAATTCATGGCCTCAGTCCGCCTTCTGTACCAGAACAAGCAGGTCCCAAAAGCTAGTGAAGGAAGGCTGTCTTTCTTCATTAGAGGAGTTCGGTATGAGATTTTTTTACCTGATCTTTGTGATATTTACGGTTTTAGCAGAGAGCCAGAGGGAGTTACACTTCCAGGAGAGTTTGTAGATGTCTCGCATCTTTTGTCTTATTTTGGTACTGGTGACTATGATTCCCGAGCTTCCACTATGACTGATGTGAGGCATCCAGTGATCAGGTACATTTTTAAAGCCATAGCCAGTATTATTTTGTGTAAGATGGAGGCTGGGAAGATGAGAGTGAGTGATTTGCACCTGATGGCATATGGGATCTATGATTTGATTGCTGAGGATGATAGATGGGTTGATCCTGAGAGGGTTAACTATGGTGCAGTGTTTGCTGATCACTTGATCTCTCTGAAGGTCAAGGCTTTTGGGCGTGGGAAGAAAGAGTATGTTGGGAGTCTGCTTACTCCTATCTTTCAGAGACTACGTATTGCTACTGATTCTGTCTCTTTTAGCACTGAGAGGGGTGTTATTGATGAGGAGCATTTGAGGAACTCTACTTGGCTGAAGAGGGAGATGCTTTCGCGTTTTTGTGATTCTACTGGTATTCATCTGATCAGATTGCCGCGACCAGACCTCACCACTATTGGAGAGGATGCAGAGCAGTTGCATTTTCTTCCTCATGCCTCTGATTTTGTTATACTATCACCTTCCCGTCATGAGAGTACTGCTGCTGATGATCACCCTGCTGGGGGTTTTGCGATTGGTTCTTCATCTGGCACTACAGCATTTGAGTTTCCTGCTTTTCCTGAGCCACCACAGCCTTCTCGTACTATGAGCCAGGGAGACTACCAGGAGTACCAGACATCCACCATGCGTACCTTCTGGAACGCGATTTCTCGTTTTGCTTGCTTCCGTCCCACTAGGCGCAGATCCCGTTCTCGTTCTCCTCCCCTTGCTGGAGCTAGTGGTAGCGATGCTGATGGTGATGCTGGTTCTGAGGGTTGATCCTACTTCTGTTTACGGTTTCTTTTATCCTTTTTCTCTTTCACTTTGAGTCATTTTTTATGTTTTCTTGAGTCAGTTTGTCATTTGTTTCAGATTGAAATTGTATTGCATTATGAACCATTATCTATCATGTTGCATTTAATGTTGTGCTTGAGTGATTCTTACCAGTGCTGAGAACCATGAGAGAAACACAACTAACATGCGGCTAACAGGATACGTCGGATTTTCGCACGATTTGGCTCTGCATCGTTCGATGCAACCTTTGCATCAGTCGACACAGAGGCTAACAGTTGGTAACACGAAACTGGTTCATATGTTTACTACTTTTTCAGTTTGATTTTTCTTTCTTAGTCAATCTTAGGCTTGATAACACTGGGGACAGTGTTGTTTAAGTCTGGGGGAGGCTAGTTACTAACTAACTACTTTTTTCTTTCTTAGTTTCAGTTGTGTAAGTCAAAACCATATTTTTGAGTCAAATTTTTAAAATTTTTCTTTTTGGAATTAGGATCTCTAACTAATGGTTTCTGTTCTTTGGCTAACAATCTTATGAATCTTGATTACGCTTGATCTCAGAACTGAAGTTTGGAAAAACTATGAGCTGTATCAACAATCCTGAAAGCCCTTATCCAAAAGATATCTGGTTAAACTAACGTTGTCTCACAGTTTTATCAGGATTTTAACCGGACTTAATATCTTACTTTGGAGTTGGAAATCAGTGGACTAGACTTCTTCTTCGGGCCATACAAGACAGTGCAATTTTTCAAAGTATGTCTCCCCTCTCTCTTCCCTTCAGTGCTTAAAAAAAAAAGAGAATGATCAGAAAAAAAGAGGAGAATAAAATAAAAGATGAAATGATTTTGATCAGTTTAGAGGGGTAGGTAAATTACCAGTGACCCCATTATTCTACTCTTGAGTCAAATGATCACACAAAGCTTGGAAGCGAGGGGTAGATAAATTACCGATGACCCCGGTATTCGCTTACACCTTTGATAAGAAAAGAAAAAAAAAAATGGAAGTGAGAAAAGGGAGAGGAAAGGAGATGTATGAAGAATGTCTTGGCCTGAAGAGAGTTCATATGCCACTGATGGATACACCAAGGCAAGAACTCACCTGTACTTGCTTTAATTTTTTTAATGAGATGACAATGGTGAGACTAGAGATTCCAGAGGATTGTGGGATTTGAGTAAGGAATGTTGATGCTTTTCAATTGACAAAATATATGAAGTAAGTTCTGAAGATCAAGGCGATGAAGAGTGCGAAAAACAGTTACATGCAGTTGAGTGAATTCCATGTTTTCAAACCTCTTTCAAAGGCCTAAGTTTCTGTTTTGCTTAAGGGCAAGCAAAGGCTAAGTCTGGGAGAGTTGATATATCATGGTTTTTGTGGTTTTTAACCATGGTATAAGTGTGCTTTTTGAGTCTTTTGATTTGTTTTCTAGGTGGTTTTTGAGTCTTTATAGGTTTAGGTACTCATTGGCACGGATGGAACACAAAGGAGCTAAAAGAGGATGATTTGGCTGCATAATCAAAGCATGAAGGCTGATCAACAAAACTTGGAGACGTGATCAAGACTTTGCATTGACCGATGCAATATCAGCATCGATCGATGCAGGTGCCACAAAGACAAACGGAAGTTGTCTCACAAGCTTTTGAAGAATTACAAATTAAGCCCAAGTTTTCCTTATTTGCAATTAAGGCCCAAGATGTGTTTTAGAGTATTTATAGGATTTTTATGGTCATTGTTTAGACCTAAGTATTATTCTGCAACCAGAAGAGATATTGAGAGCTTTGGAGAGATAGATCTGATTTTATCTGTAGAGAGAAGATTCTTGAACTCCCTTCCTTACTTCTTAATATCAATTGCTTATTATTCAGAGAGATGTTTTGTGATTTATTAAACATGTCTGAGTAGTTTGCTTGTTAGGTTTAGGGTTTTTCATAGGGTTTTTATGGTTTATAATTAGATCTGTTAATTTTAGGATTCATTATCTTCTATGATCTTCATCTTAGGTTGTTCTTCATATTGATTCTTGATTGATCACCTAAAACTAATAACTTAGGAAAGTAAATTGATATGAGAATATAATTGATTTTCCTGATTAAACCTTTTGATGAACAAAATTATTTCTTGCAAAGAGATTTGAATTAATAATTTTGTGAACAATCTAAACTTGTTTTTAAAGCTGATTTTTAACCTTGAATTTTGCAAAGAGATTTGGATTTTCTGGTTTGAAATTTAGATAATATTTGCAGTGAAAACTGATTTATTTTACAAGTGTGCTTAGAGTTCTAGATCTGATATTTAATTGCTTGAATCTTAATTATTTGCTTGATTTAATATCCCATAAATTCTTGAGAAATTCTCTAGACTTAGTTCTTTGATCCCTTGAATTTACAACACATTTTAATTCTGTTTTTGCATTGTCTTTAATTTAATATTATTGATTTAGCATAATTAAAAGAATAATAAGTCTATTGTGTGAACTAGAGTCTCTGTGGATTCGACCCCTAGAGTATTACAACTGCAAGGCTGTTAGTACCATTAGGGTATTACAATTTGAGCATATCATTAGTTAAGAATTTTCCAATAGAGCTTTATGGTTCTTCTTTATTTATATGGCTCACAAATTTAAGGTTAAGGTTTAGATGGAGTCCAAAAAATACTAAACGTCTTCTTTGATTTTTGTACTGAGTAGATATGCAGATCTAAAACACATTCCTCATGTAATGAGAGCTTTTCTCTGGATCAATGGATAAAAACCTGCAATAATGAATCGTTATTTGTTAAGGTGTTGTTTGTTTTTGCATGTCAATGTTGCATCTTTATTCTTTAATATCAAATATGATTAAAACGGACATGTTTTAATTATGCTAATACATTTTTTTTCTAAATATTATTTATAATTAAACATATTTTTAATATAATATAAAAAAATTAAATATATTTTTTAAACAATGACAATTATTTATTTTCATTTTCGAAACATAGTCAAAATTAATAAAATTCAAAAACATCGTAGTAAGAAAACGGTTTAAATACATCAAAATAAATAAATTTAACACATTAGTTCTTTCCAAATAAATAATCATAAAATTTTCATAAACTAATTAATAACTCTAATATTTTAGTTTTCCACTGGTACTTTTTTTTTAATAATTGCGTTTTATAAAAAATAATCCAAAGCCAGAACCAAATTTTTGAAAACCCATAGGGTCACATATAATTCAGCAATCTAGTGGCAATTTCTATCTCAATTTGGAGATGAGAACAACTAATTAAGTTTTGGTTTCTTAGCATTGATTTTGTGTATTCATTCTATTGTTTGTGTGTTGTGTGTTTTCAGGTGCAGTAATTTTAAGTGAAGCAAATGAAGGGTCGTGTCTCCTGCATCATGCAGATATCTTTGAGCTCCAGTCCAGACACAATTTGAATACACAAACGTTCACAGACACAAAAAAAAAAAAAAACACAGATGCACTCAAACTCAAAACACACCCAAAGACAACAAAACTCAAACAATACAACACACGCAACAAAACTCTAAACACACTCAAACGCAACATAAGATTAATATCTTTCTTTCTTTGATTTGGGGGAAATGCGATTTAGGGTTCTTCTCCTCTCTCGAATTCGATTTGGGGAAAACTAATAGTAAAGGGCAACAGTGTCTTTCGTTTGGTTTGGTTAACTACATGGGATTAATTTTTAACCCGAGTTAGTGATTCCGTTAGAGCCATTAACAGCTGTTAACTCCAAGGTGCTAATCAACCAACACAAATATAAACGAAGCTTTTTAATCAAAACAAAAATTAGACCAGGTATTAAAGTTCCAACCAAAAAAGTTCAGGTATTAAACTTCCAAATAAAAATTAGATGGGGTATTTTTTGGTTTTTTTCCCTACTCTATAGTGAAATTCGAGCCACGAAAAGCGAAATCGTGTCCTGCATACTTTTTATGCTACTCTAAGGTGAAGTTTTTCGATTTCTTCTCATTCACTTTTGCTTTATACATACATTTTCTTATTAATCGATACTTCACAAAGGACTACACCAATCATAAAAACTTGTTTTTATCAACATGTTCAATATTTCAGCTATGGACATTGTTTCTTTGTCATGATTAATAGAAACAACAGGGGCAAAGCAGTCGCACCCCGACTTTGATAAAACTTAGTAAGATTCCCACTATAAGTTTCTTCATTAGAATGGCTTTGTATCATGATGGAGGACTCTGAAGCAGAAAACAACCAAACTTAGGAAAGTGATTCAGTCGCCTCGGGAAAAGGAAAGAACGTAGATAAACTATCTTCATACCTTTTCAGAGTTTTGTAGTTTTCTTATGGTCTTGTGTATATAGTCTACTGCTAACATAATGGTTTTGTACCAAGATAATGGATTCTTAAGGAGAAAAGAACCAAATTTAAAAAAGCCATTCAGTCTCCCCTAAAAAAGAAGGGTCAGGTACACATTGATACAATGTTTTTTTTTTTGGAAATGACTGACGAGTTTGAGTCATTTATAACTTGCACGAACTAATAAAGCATATATATCATATTTCTCTATTAGAGCTGTTGGTGCGGCAATTGGCATCCCCAACATACCGATCTAGACCCGTTAAAGAACCGGATATCTAAACTAGGAACTCCGCATAGGTTTGGACTTCATCCTTGGAGGCCCAATGACACTGAAAAGCCCATGGACGAGGTGACGAATCGGCACTTCAACTCGTCCTGCGGCTGACCTAGCAAATAAGGAAAGACTTTCCTTATTAGTTCGCCTGTAGTTAGGAAACTCAATATATTCGATATATTGAGTATATTCAGTAGATCTTCGGATACCTATAAATAGAGGGCAATCCTCTCATTGTAAGATCATCCCATTTTTAATACAAAAACCCTAATTCCTCTTTATTCTTGAGCAAAAACCTAACTTGTTTCTCAAGAGATTTCATTTCTCCTTTTCTTGTTTACTTTGATCTTAGTTCTTTAAGAGATTGTTACTGAATTTGTTTCTCTCCTAAAACAAATTCATTGTGAGAAATACCAGTTTCTATAATTGGCGCTAGAAGGAGGGGGCCTAAGTTCTACAAAACACTTCTCTTCTAGATCTCATCACAAAGAAACAAGAGCCAATACCATGTCTTCAATCTCCAACAACGGCGCCATCAACGCAACTGCCCTACAACAAGATGATCCAACCAACCGGGTAACCAACTCTCAGGACGTCGCCACGGATCCACCTGTCGCCGCACCCGCCATGCGCGTCTACGCGCGGACAGGTACTCGTCGCACTTCGGCTAACCCAGTAGATGAGTCCGCAGCACCTTCCGATGGAGTGGAGGAGGTTGAGATACCCCACCACGGAGATCAGGAGACCGGCGAAGTGCCACCAGTCAACGGAACTGTCGATAGACAGGGATCGCCCGGGCAAATTGCCCAACCTTCCCAGTTCGTCACCATGGACGATCTCCGTCACATGTTCGGAACGATCTCCAAGGACCTTTTCCAGGCGATCTCCGCAACAAATCAACGGCTGGACACAATGGGGCACGGCGCACCCCCACCACGTCAACAGAACGAGGCACCATCGCAGGAGACTCGGAGGAACGATCCTCTAATCCGCCGTCTGTTCAGCAACCCGCATTCCTCAACTCTCCGGTTCCCAAACCAGCAAGTACCGTCGGTACTCGCATCAGGGGCACAGCATCGGCTGGGGCAATCTTCCCAGGGAGATCTGGCCACACCTTCCTGCCCTGAGCTGGAAGAAATGCACCTCAAGATTAAAGCTATGGGGTCCCTCCTCCACCGAGCCATCAGCTCGGCACCCGAGATTGATAGAATGTTCGAGGCTACACAGCAATCTCCATTCACCCGGCGCATCTTGGAAACGCACGTTCCGAACGTGAAGATAAAAGTTCCAACTTACGATGGAACGAAGGATCCAGTGAAGCACCTGACCTCGTTCATGGCAACCATCTCCAAAGCCAGGTTCACCGAGGAGCAGAAAGACGCCGGCCAGTGCCAACTGTTCGTCGACAGCCTGATAGAGAATGCACTCATATTGTTTTCCCATATCCCCCCGGGCACAATCGACTGTTTCGAACAACTGTCGACAGCTTTCCTGCGTAATTATCGGGTGTTCATTCAACGTAACGCTTCCAGTGCTGAGCTGTGGGAGATAGTCCAAGAGCCCGACGAACCCCTGCGGAAGTACCTCACTCGCTTCAAGGAAAAGTACGCCACCATAACGGTCGCTGAAGACGTCGCAATCGCTGCCTTCAAGAAAGGACTCATTCCTGGCTCCCGATTGCACGTAGATCTCAATATCAGGGAAGCCACCGACCTGGGCGAAGCCCTCCATCGGGGATCTCGCGTCGCTTACGTTGAGGAAGACGAGGAGAAACAGGCCAACAAACTCCCTCCTCCTCGTCCAGCCGCGGCCAAAGAAAAAAATCGGGAAACCTATCAGGAACCTCGGAAGCACCACGACCCAAGGGATCCAAAGCGCGGAGTGGTCAACGCGATATCCGAGGATGAAGGACAGAACACCGCCTCTTCCGATACACAAGGAGAGCTATACTGTGATTTCCATATGTTCGGCGGCCATTCAACAGCCGAGTGCAAGCATCTGTCCAATTACTTATACGAGAAGTACCTATCCAGTGAAATCAAAGCTATTTATCAACCAAAAGCTTCTCGCGGTGGCCGCGGAGGCAGAGGTCGAGGAGGAAGGTTCGGGCGATCCAACCCTGGCAGAGGTCAGAAGGGTGCCAACCAATCCAACAGCGCACCAGATACCCCGCAACAGCCACCTCCTGCCGAGCTGCAGATGTCGGCACCAGTGGAAGTCCCCAAGACACCATCCAAGCGTTAAAAACGACAGCAGAACGATCAAGCAGCACCTCGGGATCGTATCGCAATGATCATCGGTCAGACCGATGAATGCCCAGATTCCGTCCGAGCCTTGAAAAAGCGAGCGCGTCAGATCTGTAACG
>NC_025686.1:16335100-16345287 GCF_000633955.1 Camelina sativa
TTTCCCATATCCCCCCGGGCACAATCGACTGTTTCGAACAACTGTCGACAGCTTTCCTGCGTAATTATCGGGTGTTCATTCAACGTAACGCTTCCAGTGCTGAGCTGTGGGAGATAGTCCAAGAGCCCGACGAACCCCTGCGGAAGTACCTCACTCGCTTCAAGGAAAAGTACGCCACCATAACGGTCGCTGAAGACGTCGCAATCGCTGCCTTCAAGAAAGGACTCATTCCTGGCTCCCGATTGCACGTAGATCTCAATATCAGGGAAGCCACCGACCTGGGCGAAGCCCTCCATCGGGGATCTCGCGTCGCTTACGTTGAGGAAGACGAGGAGAAACAGGCCAACAAACTCCCTCCTCCTCGTCCAGCCGCGGCCAAAGAAAAAAATCGGGAAACCTATCAGGAACCTCGGAAGCACCACGACCCAAGGGATCCAAAGCGCGGAGTGGTCAACGCGATATCCGAGGATGAAGGACAGAACACCGCCTCTTCCGATACACAAGGAGAGCTATACTGTGATTTCCATATGTTCGGCGGCCATTCAACAGCCGAGTGCAAGCATCTGTCCAATTACTTATACGAGAAGTACCTATCCAGTGAAATCAAAGCTATTTATCAACCAAAAGCTTCTCGCGGTGGCCGCGGAGGCAGAGGTCGAGGAGGAAGGTTCGGGCGATCCAACCCTGGCAGAGGTCAGAAGGGTGCCAACCAATCCAACAGCGCACCAGATACCCCGCAACAGCCACCTCCTGCCGAGCTGCAGATGTCGGCACCAGTGGAAGTCCCCAAGACACCATCCAAGCGTTAAAAACGACAGCAGAACGATCAAGCAGCACCTCGGGATCGTATCGCAATGATCATCGGTCAGACCGATGAATGCCCAGATTCCGTCCGAGCCTTGAAAAAGCGAGCGCGTCAGATCTGTAACGTTCGGGCGATTTCCGAAGAGGAAGAGTTGAGCACAGACCCCATCGCGTTCACAGCAAAAGACGCCAAGGGGATCCACCACCCTCATAACGACCCCTTGGTGGTGGAAATCAGGATGGACGAGTTCGACGTAGAACGCGTCTTAGTGGACACCGGTAGCACGGTCAACGTCCTGTTCTCGCAAACACTGGAGAAAATGGGTGTCACGCCGGAGCAAATCAAACCAGGAGGCAGGATGCTGACTGGATATGATGGCGTAGCCAAAACGTCGATGGGCGACGTAAAGCTGCAAGTCCAAGCTGGTGGCGTAACACGCAAAACCAAGTTCGTGGTCATAGACGCCCCACCAATTTACAACGCCATCTTAGGCTCACCCTGGATTTATTCCATGCAGGCAGTACCTTCCACCTATCATCTCTGCCTAAAATTCCCAACGGCTGCAGGAATTTATACGTTGTATGGCGACCAGAAGATGGCTAGGACCTGTTCCGTTCTCGAGAAAAAACATAGGCGGAAGGATGACGCATAGCAATTACAGGATGAGGATCATTCCGTCGATCCTCATAAACCGGAGCGAGATCAGCTAAAGGCCACGGGATGCCAAATCATACAAGTCAACATCGACGGAACAAACCCCTCCCAGACGGTTGGAATTGGGGCCGAACTCGACGAAAAACTCAAGACCGAGCTGGTAGCGTTCCTAAGATCGCGATCCAAGACGTTCGCTTGGTCCACTAAAGATATGGTAGGCATCGATCCGTCAGTCACATGCCATAAATTGAATACCGATCCCACCTTCAAACCAGTCCGGCAGAAACGACGACGTCCCGGCGCCGATCAAGCAAAGGCAGTGCAGGACGAAGTCGAGCGACTTCTGAAGGCCGATCAGATAATGGAGGTACAATACCCCGACTGGCTGGCTAATCCGGTGGTGGTCAAGAAAAAGAACGGCAAATGGCGAGTCTGCGTTGACTTCACCGATCTCAATAAGGCATGTCCCAAGGATTGCTTCCGGTTACCTCATATCGACCAACTCGTGGAGGCCACAGCGGGCAACCAACTCCTCTCATTCATGGATGCGTTCTCTGGATATAACCAGATCGCAATAAGCCCAGCCGATCGCGAGAAAACCGCGTTCATCACCGATAGAGGAACCTACTGCTACAAGGTGATGCCATTCGGCCTGAAAAACGCAGGGGCGACCTACCAACGCCTGGTCAACACGATGTTCGCCGACTTGTTAGGGAAGACGATGGAGGTCTACATTGACGACATGCTGGTCAAATCCCTTATAGCAGACCAACACGTCCAGCACCTCGCCGAATGCTTCGACATCCTAGACCGATTCCAGATGAAGTTAAATCCCACCAAGTGCACCTTTGGGGTTACCTCGGGGGAATTCTTGGGATATATCGTCACAGAACGCGGAATCGAGGCAAACCCAAAACAGATCGAAGCAGTGCTGGGACTCCCATCGCCAACTAACAAGTGAGCAGTACAGCGCTTAACAGGTCGAGTTGCCGCGCTAAACCGTTTCATCGCCCGATCGACGGACAAGTGTCTCCCATTTTATCAGCTTCTTCGGGGTAATAAGGACTTTCATTGGGACGACGCCTGTGAAGCCGCCTTCGGACAGCTTAAGCAGTACCTGACCAATCAGCCTGTGCTCGTGAAGCCCGAGGAAGGAGAAACGCTATACCTTTACGTCTCTGTCTCCAGCTTGGAGGTAAGCGGAGTACTAGTCCGAGATGACCGCGGCGATCAGCGACCGATATTCTACATAAGCAAGGCTCTCAACGACACGGAAACACGCTACCCAACCTTGGAAAAACTCGCCCTCGCCTTGATCGTCGCCGCTCGGAAGCTACGACCTTACTTCCAGTCGCACTCCATTGTCGTATTAACCGACCAGCCGCTCAGAACGGTCCTTCACAGCCCCCTTCAGTCCGGACGAATTGCAAAGTGGGCAATCGAGCTAAGCGAGTACGATACCGAACTATCCCCTGACCTCGAAGAGACCATACCTAAGGATGAACCCTGGACTTTGTTCACCGACGGCTCCTCTTCCAACCAAGGATCCGGCGTCGGGATTATACTCCGATCTCCAACAGGCGAAGTCCTCGAGCAAGTAATAAAACTCGGCTTCAAAGCATCAAACAATGAGACTGAGTACAAAGCCGTCGTAGCTGGATTACGACTAGCTCAAGGCCTGGGAGTAACGAGCATCCAATTTTTCTGCGATTCCCAGTTTAGTGGAGAGTACGGCGCTAAGAACGGACGCATGGAGGCATATCGCCAGTTACTCCGGACTCTCTCCGCACAGTTCACCTCTTTCGAACTAATCAAAGTCCCGAGGAGCGAAAACGCGTCAGCAGATGCCCTCGCCGCCCAGGCAAATTGTTCCGACCCGAGTCTGCAACGAACGATCCTGATCGAGTGTATCGAAGCTCCTAGCATCGACCACGCCGAAGTGGCATACGCCATCAGCGACGCCGCAGACCCAATAAACGTTGACCCACCTGTCCAGGAGCCCGTGGAAGTAATACAACCGTCGGATGATTGGCAGCTCGAAATAAAAAAGTACATCGAGGACAGCAAAGTCCCAGAGGATCGCTGGCAAGCTCGCCGGTTGAAAGCTCGATGCGCACACTACGCCATTATGGGAGGTAGCCTCTTCCGACGCAGTTCGTCCGGAGTCCTTCTCACCTGCGTCGACCGAGAGGAAGCAGAACGAATAATGACAGAGGTCCACGAAGGTGATGGCGGAAACCACTCCGGAGGGCGTGCACTCGCGCTGAAAATCAAGAAGGATGGACATTACGAGCCTTGCCAACGCCACAGACAGATGAAACATGTACCTCCCGAGCTGCTAAGCACCGTCACTGCACCGTACCCCTTCATGCATTGGGCGATGGACCTCGTCGGCCCATTACCCCCATCGAGGTCGAAGAAGTTCCTCCTGGTCCTGACCGATTATTTCACCAAATGGGTGGAAGCAGAATTATTCACCAAGATACAATCGCTGGACGTCACCAACTTCATCTGGAAAAACATTATCTGTCGCCATGGGCTCCCTTACGAGATCGTCACCGAAAACGGGACACAGTTCACGTCGATGATCACCAGACGCTTCTTAGGCAAATGGGGAATACGCTTGAGCACCTCGACCCCCCGATATCCTCAGGAAACGGCCAAGCCGAGGCGACCAACAAAACCATCATAGACGGGCTGAAAAAATGTCTCGGACTCAAGAAAGGAGCGTGGGCAGACCAACTCGACGGCGTACTTTGGTCTTTTGGACTCAAGAAAGGATAACAGAACGCACTCCTAGGGGATGCTGTCAGACAGATCGGCCCGGAAAAGCCCGGCGTTGGAGCCGTACGGGTGTCGAACGGAATCTGGAGCCGTAGTTCCAGATTGAAGCAGTCCAAAGCCGAGTTGGTCTGGAGACATGTCGAGATCGCCTTCTCCGAACTCTAGGAGGTCTAACGCCTCCACCTCGGTCCGAGCGATCTCTTGTTTCTTCTTGATCTCGGCGATCAGGTTGTCCGGAATGGATGCACCGTTCTTCAGAAGATAATCCATGATCTCCTCAAACCCGTACGCTTGGTTGAGAACATCCTCTTTCGGACGGACCATCTCTTGCTCACGCAGGTAATCCTTTACCTTGTCAAGTCGGTGTTGCGCTTTTTTCGCGGTGCCCTCAACCTTGGCTTGGCGATCTAGGCGGAGTCGTCTCATCTCTGACTCAAGCTTTGCTCCAAGATCCTCGAACTGCCTCGTCAGCTCGGCCTTCTCTTCCCCCAGAGCTTTCTCCTACGATTCCAGCTCGGCAACCCTCCTTTCCAGGTTTTTGCAGTCTTGCTCCTTATTCACAAGAAGACCTCTCAACTCCTTGATCTTCTCGCTCTTTAGTTTATCCGCTTCTCGGAGATTCTCCAAGCACTCCTTTATTTTATCGAACTCGTTTTCTGCCGAGGTCATCGATTTGACGCACCTATCGTACATAAGAGTGAGTGTAGACACCTAGGCGGCAGTCTGCATTTTGAACCAGAACGGAATGAGAATCTAAAGATGCGATACGAATATATATAAGGAGGGCGATGTGATTCGAACCTGAAGGGCGAACTGAGCGGCTAGGACGTACTGATCTCTGAATTCAAGTTCGTTGAGCGGCGGCAGCATGACCGAAGACACCGAAAGTTGTCTGCACAACTCCCCGGCGGCTTCCTTGTTGCACACAAGAGGCGTTTCCCCGAAATAGTCGAAGCAAAATTGGTCAGTTCGACCAGCAGCACGTCCAACTTGGAATTGGTCAGTTCGACCAGCAGCAAAATTAGGAAGAGGGAAGAAAAACCGGCATTGGGAGAAGAATCCCTCATATAAGCAGATGTACCCGAGAGGCGGAGTCCATGGATGTTGGTGCTCTCCGGGGATGATAATATGAACACCAGAACTGGACAGGCCACATGAATTCAGTACATCGCCAACCGATTTAGCAGTGCTGGTCGTCTTCTCGCCCCCAGTTTCATCTCGGTGATCTCGGACAGGAAGGAGGTCGTCAATCATGACGTCGTCCGAAGCAGGTCGGACTGTTTCACCGCTCGAATTGTCAGGTGGGAGATCGGGGATTGGCGCAGCATTTCCGTGACCTTCGCGATCGTCTTCGTCGATCAAAGAGGGGATTGGAATCACGTTGGATCTGTGCCTTGAGGAGCATTCGGCCTCCTCTGGTCTACTCGGCATCTCGCCTCGAACCGATCTGATAGCAGTCGGAGGTCGCCTACTGGAGTTCTTAGGGGTCAATGGATCACTTATGGTAGTTGACGAGGAAGCCATGGCCGAGGTGAAGAATAACATAGATCGCCGAAGAGTGTAGAAGAATTAACGAGTAATAAAGTAATTAAGGGCAAAGAGAGAAGGAGATCGAAGTAATTACCTTTTGACGAAACGGCGGAAAGTGAAAACAGTCGATGGATGTTGAATATTTATAGAAGGGAGTGGACGGCAACCCTACGCGGAGTCATAATTGCCTATCTACCCTATGCGACGCTTCAGTTTCCGAATTGATAGATGTGATGTATCGGACACGTGTCACCCAACTAGAGGAGGACGAAGCAGCGCGACGATTCCGGAGTGTTTAGATTCGGATCTCTTTACGGATTAACTCGAATATTCTTTCTGATAGTCCGGTCATTCGAATTAATTTCTGAATGTACCGAACTGAGGGGGGACTAATTGTTGGTGCGGGAATTGGCACCCCCAACATACCGATCTAGACCCGTTAAAGAACCGGATATCTAAACCAGGAACTCGGCATAGGTTTGGACTTCATCCCTTGAGGCCCAATGACACTGAAAAGCCCATGGACGAGGTGACGAATTGGCATTTCAACTCGCCCTGCGGCTGACCTAGCAAATAAGGAAAGACTTTCCTTATTAGTTCGCCTGTAGTTAGGAAACTCAATATATTCGATATATTGAGTATATTCAGTAGATCTTCGGATACCTATAAATAGAGGGCAATCCTCTCATTGTAAGATCATCCTATTTTTAATACAAAAACCCTAATTCTTTTTTGTTCTTGAGGAAAAACCTAACTTGTTTCTCAAGAGATTTCATTTCTCCTTTTCTTGTTTACTTTGATCTAAGTTCTTTAAGAGATTGTTACTAAATTTGTTTCTCTCCTAAAACAAATTCATTGTGAGAAACACCAGTTTCTATAAGAGCTCTTCTCTAGATCGATGTTGTAAAATTTGAATAGAATTGTTCTTTGTCATTATAATTCACAACTACCGTATCACAATGAGAACGCTTCACCAAAAAGCCTAAACAAGAGAACTGGACTGAACGCAGTCAGATCATGTTCTTACAAAAGCTAAATTTACCATTTACTCCCAAGACAGATGTCTCCGCGTTGACTTTTCCTATAGCAAACAAAAACATGGGCTTTTTTATTAAGAGGCCCAAGAAAGATAACACTAGTTTTCGATTGACGTTACATATGATTACTACGACCTGATCTCTAGGGTTTTTCACAAAACAGCTATAGAGATGATGAAGAGAAGACGCGAAGAGACCTTACCATCGCCGACAAGAAGACTCCGTCACGGTGGAGATATCGAAATCCCTCTCGATGTAACGGTGGAGATACTAAAAAAGCTCCCGACTAAATCTTTAGCGAGGTGCCAATTCGTTTCGAAGGAATGGTCATCAATTATCACCATGCGTAGAGACTTCATAGACTTCGTTATGAATCGTTCTTTGGCTCAGCCTAAACGTGATGCATATTTCCTCGCTTCAGTCGACTACCGAGAATGTTACTTAACCTTCCTGTCTAGTACTCATCAAGACAAAGAAACAATATTAATCCCTAAAGGATTTCGGCATTACCTCCGCGGCTTGGTATGTTGTTGGTCAAAATCTGGTCGGGTAGTTCTATATAACCCTACCACGAGGCGGTCCTTGTACTTACCAAAGAAGAAAACCATTCACATGGAGACTAGTTTCATCGGATACGACCCTCTTGAGAAACAATATAAAGTATTGTTTCTACCAAAGTACAATCCGGAGCAGCCTTGTCAACTTTTCACATTGGGAGAAACAAATACGAAGTGGAAGTCCATCCAAGGCGTTGAATCTCACCATCCATTGCAAGGTGCAGTTTGCATCAACGGGAAAATCTATTACCAAGCAGGGATTGCTGATCAGTATGACTCTACTTCTCTATATATATTGATGAGTTTTGATGTTAGGTCCGAGGAGTTTCATAATGTCGACGCTCCTAAAACATTGATGGATTATCGTTCCTATCTGATAAACTTCCAAGGGAAGTTAGGATTCGTGTGTTGCGAGAAGGGCGTGGAGATTTGGGTTATGGAGACACAAGGATGGTCCAAGATTATCTTTAGTGATCAGATGAACGTTCCTAAGAGTTGGTGTAGCATAAGTGTTACTAGTGGTGGTGAGATCGTTATTGCCAGGTGTTGGTACCGCACAAAAGACGAGTTAGATGCCTTTTATTATGATCCGAAGCAAAAATTTATGAGATTGATGAGAAATGTGGACCTTGAAAGCATTTATCCCAAGGGAAGGCATACCGATTGTATACTCTGGACTGTTCCGGATTATGTTGAGAACACAATGCGTTTGTATTAGTTAAGAATTTTCCAATGAAGCTTATGGTTCTTCTTTATTTATATTGCTTACAGATTTAACAGAGATGTAGTCCAAAAAATTATAATAAACGTCTTGACTTCTTCTTTATTTATATTGCTTACAGATCTAACAGAGACTAGATTTTATCCCGATGTACACCGCGGAGCTATATTTTATTTTAGAAAAGAAAAATATAATTTGTAGTAGACTAAATATATATGAGTATATGACTAATATTTTGCATATTTTAAATCTTTATCGCTTATATTTATACATTAATTAAAATTTAGCCCATGTTCTAGCATTTGATTAATAATATTTAAAATTTATGCTAATGTTGCTGTAACCTGTTTTGAGATAAATCATGTTTTATGAGATTTTTAACATTTATAAATCTAAAGATTCATAATATTTTAATTTTTATTAAGTTTAACATAGAAATAATCATTTTTTTTAAATGGTGTTAAAATATAAAAAGGTATATTTATTTTATTTAATAATTTAGGTAGAACTAATTAGTTTCTATAAATATATTTCGAATTTATTTATAAAAATTAAACCAAAATTTATGGAATATGCTCCTCTAACAATTACTATATATAACAATTAGTTTTTATTAAGAAAATGAATTTAATTAAATATTTAATGTCAGTGGCATTTCCTGTAAATAGTACTGAACTTTAGGATTTATTTTATAATTGTCTCTAAAAATGTATATATAGATGTAGTCCAAAAAAATATAATAAACGTCTTGACAATGTTAGATGATTATGCAGATCGAAAAAAAATTTCTTCTTCATGTAATAAGTGCTCTTCTCTTGATCAATGGTTCAAAAACCTCCAATGAATTGCTCTTGGTTACTTCCTATATTATGGAATAAAAGTATTTCTTAAAACATCCTATATTATGAAACAAAGAGAGTATATTTTAAGGTGTATGTTGTTCATTTATGCATGTCAATGTTGCATTTTTTATGTCAAAATAATTAAAACGGACATGTTTCAATTTTATGGATATTTTTGTTTCTGTTCAAAATAATATTCATAACAAACTATTTTTGTTTGAAAATTTACAATAATTTATTTTTATTATGAAATCATAGTCATTTTATATGATCTTGTGTACCAAGTTAGAGGATTCATAAGGGGAAAAGAAGCAAATTTAAGATATATAGCCATTTAGCCTCCCCGAAAGAAGAAGGTCAGGTAGATAAGCACACATTGATACAATGTTTTTTCTAGAAATGTCTGACGTGTTTAAGTGATCTATTAACTTGCAGAACTAATAAATTATATCACATTAAATCTCTATTAGATGTCGATTTGCAAGGTACAATACTAACGAAGTCACGGATCAGTAGTAGCTGGAGAGTATTTGCACATGAGAGTATGAGACAATCAAAACATATTCTTCAGTGCTAAGGTGACTAAATTTCTTCATCTCCTCTTATACCACATGACATTCTCTTTTCAGTACATTTATTAGCATTCCATACAGTTCTCAGATTAGCTACATGTTTTTTTACATACATAGCTTCATTTTGTTTCACTGGTTTCTAGTGTGTCATTTTTTTAGTGCCATTAGTAACAAGAAGCCATTTTACGAAGTCTACAAGGACAAAATATTTAAGGCTAAGCTTTATTTTCTTGTAAGTGTGAATCCACTGTTATATATTTATATTTGTATTTGCTTTTATTTCATTATGTTTTTTCATATATATATATATATATATAGTTTCATATTTGTTTCCCTGGTCTCTAGTGTGTTAATTTTTAGTGTCATGAGTAACAAGAAGCCATTCTTTCAAGTCTCATGGACAAAAGATGTAAGGTTAAGCTTAGGGGGTGTATTCAAACCATGGTTTTGGAGAATTTGATGGGATTTAGGAAATTTAGAATTTTGATAGATTTTAGGGAAGTTCATATGATTTTCTGTAAAATTCTTTCAAATCCCACCTAAAACCATGAGATTTGGATTTCTGTATTTTTAACTAAACAAATCCTCCAGAATCCTAAAAGTTATTAAAATCCTAATCCACAAAACTGTTTTGAATAACAGTGGATTTTAAAGTAGATTTTTAAATTATCAGTTCAATAACAAG
>NC_025686.1:16347225-16370044 GCF_000633955.1 Camelina sativa
TCTTCTTCTTCTTCTTCTCCAAGCTAACGGAGAAGAAAATGGATCAATGAGGTCTTTGCTCCGGTCGCAAGATAGGACACAATACGGATAATCTTAGCATTGACAGCTCAAAAGGATTGGTGTGTCTATCAGTTAGACGTGAAGAGCGCCTTTCTACATGGTGAATTATCCGAAGATGTTTATGTGGCACAGACTGAAGGATACATAAAGAAAGGGGAGAAGCAGAAGGTTTACAAACTGAATAAGGCGCTTTACGGCTTGAAGCAAGCCCCTCGGGCATGGTACAGCCGAATTGAAGCCTACTTCACCCAGAGATGCGAATATAAGCACACTTTATTCGTAAAATTCGGTGAAGGTAACCAGATTTTCATTGTTAGTTTGTATGTGGATGACTTGATCTTTACTGGGAATGATGCAGAGATGCTTGAAAAGTTCAAATCGTCCATGAAAGAAGAGTTTGATATGAATGATTTGGGAAGAATGAAGTATTTATTAGGAGTTGAGGTAATTCAAGATGCAGAGGGAATCTTCATTCATCAGAAGAAATATGCTGGAGAAATCTTGGAGAGCTTTAATCTGCATAATGGAAATGAAGTTAAGAACCCGATGGTTCCAGGAACAAGGCTGTCGAAGAAAGGAGATGGAAACAAGGTGGATTTAAAACTGTACAAGCAGCTGATTGGGAGCTTGATGTATATCACATCAACAAGACCAGATTTGATGTACGTGGTGTGCTTGTTGAGTAGGTATATGGCAGATCCTTATGATCAACATTTGCAGGCAGCAAAAAGACTCCTTCGTTATATAAAAGGTACTTTGGGGTTTGGTGTGTTTTACAAGAGAGGAGCTAGTGATAAACTCACTGTCTATACAAACAGTGATTATGCATGAGACATTGATGATGGAAAGAGTACAAGTGGGTATGCATTTCTGCTAGGAGGAGGAGCTGTAGCGTGGGCTTCAAAGAAGCAGCATGTGGTAACATTGTCTACAACAGAGGCTGAGTTTGTGGCAGCAGCTTATTGTGCTTGTCAGTGTGTTTGGATGAGAAGAATCCTAGAAGAGTTTGGGGAGAAGCAGTCTGCAAGTACAACTATCATGTGTGACAACAGTTCAACGATTAAGTTATCAAAGAATCATGTTCTCCATGGCCGAAGCAAACATATTGATGTTAGGTTTCATTTCTCTTGAGGAATCTTACTAAGGATGGCGTTGTTAAGCTTGTTCATTGTGGAACCAACGAGCAGGTTGCAGACATCTTAACCAAGCCTTTGCGATTGGAGATCTTTGTTCGGCTAAGGGAGAAGCTTGAAGTGTGCAACAGGATAAACTGAAGTCTACCGATTTCAGTTTAGGGGAGACAATGTTGGGTTTGATATAGTCTTTTGCTTTGTCAATAAGTTCCGACTTCTTAGGAGTCAATTAGTGGAACGAGTTTCTCGGTTTGTTTTGAGTTTGTTTCATGCATTTTCTGTTTCAAGTTGTTGTAAGACTGAGTCGTTTGGTCTTAGCTATTTAAAGGTCAAGTGTCTTTGCTAATAATACATCGAACTATTCAGCATTCTTATGTGTGATCTCTGTAATCCAACATTCTAGTCTTTCTTCTCTTGTTTCTTGCTTCATGCATATGTTTTGAGAAATTAACAAGCAAACTCATGTCTTTTTACCTTATGCACAGGTCTTTTTGCCTCTGAGTCTGAGCTACACAAAGGGCGAGATAACTCTCTTATAATTATAACTCGTTTGGGTTGCCCACACTCGAGCACAATTAAAATCAACTTGAAGCACAAAAACTCAAACCACGCGGGCTTTTAGCAAATTAACAAATTAAAATAAAAATTTCATCAACAAATCACAAAACGAGAAACGAGCGAAACAAAAACATCACACACGATACACTCATACACACTTCTTCCGAAACACACGCAAACGAAACAAACTCAAATACTTTAATTTAAGGAACGAGCATGAAAATACACACACACAACAAACTAAATAAATGACAGCGACGTGTGAGTTTGTAAAACCAGTCCCATACTCCCATACAAGGTAGAGTAGTAAGACGTTGTAAAACCAATAAACATTCTTTAACAATAAAATTATGTTTATATAGCTTTAAAAAAATGGCCTAGACCGCTTTAAATCTTCGGCTATTGTATTGCTTCCTTTCTTTAATTTTATTGTGTACGTATTGTGCTTCTTGTAAATGATTTATTATGGATGTATGTAATGTTCAAATCAATAATGTACAATAAAATATTAATAGTTCTGTAGCTTTATATTTAAGTTGATTGATATTATACATACTTTTTTTTTTTTTTTTGAATGTTAGTAATATTTAGAATGATTTCTGTTCTTTTTTTTTGGCAGCATTAAAATGATATTTACTTTAAACATATGTTGTTTGCGACAATATGTGAGATTTCCAATTAATTCCCTCACCTAAATTTTTATATTTTATCAAGCCCCAACCACACCAAAGGTTACTAGCAAGACCAGGTTGGTGTTGGTAGAAATCAGCGTCGATCCATAAAACTCACTAGTGTCAAATCATAATCAATATAATTATAAGTAATATGGAATTATCGTCGTGAAGAATGAAACTACTTAAAGTATTTAGACTTGTGTGTTAGCACAGCCTTAGAATGAAACTGATACTTCGTAACTAAACAAGCTTTAGTTATTCTTATTGTGTGTCGTACAGGTTCCGATCCATTTGAGTTGTCCTTTCAAGATACGGACTCTTCAGTAGTTTACCTCTAGTTTAAGAGCGGCCAAATAAGTTTTTAAACTTTGTAAAGTCAAACTAAAAATTAAATTTGG
Source organism: Camelina sativa (assembly GCF_000633955.1). Lineage (NCBI taxonomy): Eukaryota > Viridiplantae > Streptophyta > Magnoliopsida > Brassicales > Brassicaceae > Camelina > Camelina sativa. Next base: position 16,350,049 of record NC_025686.1, read on the forward strand.
TATCTATAATGGTTTGAAACGATAAGTTTTCAACCTAGATCGACATGCTTTGACACAGATCTCAATCTATGTACTTTGTCCCATAAAAAAAAAATATGATAAATACTGTAGTAAGTCGATACAGTGAAGATGAGAATAAATTAAAGTAAAGGGAACTTCGAGTAGCTTCTATTTATGGAAAATCCAAAACAGAAACAATGAGATGTGTGATGCAAAAGCGGCAAGTCATTGGAAATAAGGCTTGCCCCTTGAGTTCCATTGACTGGACGGTAGCTTTGCAGCAGCTTAGAAAACTCCCATACGACCACGTGGATTACATGTGTTTTTTTTTTAAGATAAGTTTCTCATTTCCCCACCTCAGTTTTAATGATTCTCCTTTTTGTGATTTTTGAAATTGTTGACTGTATCTGTCTATCTGAAATGAGTAAACATGAAAAACTGATTTACCAAGAAAAACACAGAATTTGTATAGACGAGATATAAATTTGTTGACAATGTTTCCGTGCTCATAACTCATAATATAATGTTCAGTACGAGTATATTCGTTTTATAATATCATTTATAATTTTCAATAAGATTTTTTAATCCAAAATCTAATATCTAATATATTTTTTTTTTCTTTGTTGTTTCCGATTAAATTTTGTGAGTAAAGTATACTGTTTTGAGTGCCGGAGAATCTTCAGAAAACAATTCATTGGTGTTTCCATGCTTCAACACATTTTTTTTTCTTTTGAGGAAATTTGGATTTATACTTTACAACAATTTTATACTAAAAAGAGGGAAAGTTATTTTCCAAAAAAAAATCTGACTTCAAAGACAGTTGTAAACCTTGATCATAGTTTTCTTAATTATTGAGTATTTGAATAATCATTACATGGTTTTATACTGTATATTATACTTGTTTAAAAACAAATCAAATCTGTTGGCATAAAATATATCTATCTCGCCGTTTTTCTTCCTTTGTAGGAAACCAAATAAAGAATAAAGGCATATGGCCCTGATAGACTAAACTGGCATACTATGCTACGTGTTTAATTGGGACTAGTCGCTCAACCTGAGGAATCGAGAAGTTGTAGTTGATCACTATGTGACATGTGCTGCACCGAAAAGAGAGTGACTAGTGACGATTGAGGATTCGTCAACCTTTCTCTCCGACGATATCTCCAACTTTATGGTTTATCCCATGATTTGGTTTAAGTAGTACTTTTCAGGGTTTATTATAGAAAATATCCCTTGAGATTTGGAACGCTCAGAAAATGTTACTTTGTAAGTTGTTACATGCAGTCATTTTTTTGACATCAAAATTCTCAAACAGAAAGAAAAAGGAAACGATGATATAACAGCTATGATGATTTTAATATATTATATATGTTCCTATCTAATTGCACTCTGAATTTTGGTTTAGTTAGGTGATTAAAAGACAATTAATGTTATTGTAGTGAACTAATCTAGTTTAAATTAGCTAACAAAGCCTTAAATTACCTTTGAGTGAAATAAAGTTGTTCACTACTATAAGAATAATATGTTGACTAAGAAAATATCCCTCGAGATTTGGAGTGTGTTGTTTTCTTAATTTAAAAATTGCTTTCAAAAAGATGGTTTGCAAAAATGAATTCTTTTCTTAATATTGTTACATGCATTTTCACTGTTTGGTATATGAGTTTTCCGTTATTATTTTTGATGAATTTAACCAATCTGATCTTGTAGTTCACATAGATTGAGACTTTTGAAACATTAGTTCTGGCTCATAGGTTCAAGTAAAGGAAGGAGAAGGAGAAAGAAGAAGCTAAAGAGCCTAAAGATCGAGCATCACATCATCTTCAAAACCAATGAAAAAAACACCTCAAAACCGGATGCGTTTTAACATAAAACGAAGGCGGTTTCCACGTGGACAACAACTTAACACCTGAGCCTAACACGCGAATACGTCGAGACCCCGACGCGTGTTCTGTCTTCCTCGTAAGCTTCTTACGTTCGAAGTTTAGTTCTCTCTTTTACTCTCGTCCCTATGTATATAAAGCAGTCCTCACTTTGATCCACTGAGTCGAATGTTGAAAAGATGACTGAAATCTACAGAACAATTTCAACCGGACGTGGAGACGACGTTTCGCCGACTAAATGCCGTGAACGCCGTCGTCGGAGAATCGAGATGCGGAGGCAAGCGGCTGTATTCGGTGATCCTAGCTCGTCCTCTTCAACGAGTAGGAATCGTGATCGGACGGACATGGATGTTTACTCGAGTTTTGACGTTCCATTTAAGAAACAAGCTCGGAGGACGTCAGAGATCGGTGGTCTTCCGACGGATATCGGAGGTTTCTTCACGTCTCCGACTCCTTCTTCCCACCATAAGTCGGAAACGCCGATGACGTGGAAGGGAGAAGAAACAGAGGATGAGCCGTTGTACGGTATAGTTTCGGTTATGGGAAGATCTCGTAAGATGGAAGATTCGGTAACTGTTAAACCGAATTTATGTAAACCGGAAATTAACCGGACTAGACCGGTTCATTTCTTTGCTGTCTACGATGGTCATGGCGGTTCTCAGGTAAGCGAAAAGGAAAATAGTATTATATGTACTAGGGGTGTTTTGGTTATTTGATATGAAGAGGCTGATGTGATGCATGTGTATGGGCAGGTGTCAACATTGTGCGGCACGACGATGCACACGTTGGTTAAAGAAGAGCTAGAGCAAAAGGAGGAAGAAGAAGATGGGAGCGAGTACGACGTCGTGGAGAAGATATGGCGGGGAGTGATGAAGAGGAGTTTCAAGAGGATGGATGAGATGGCAACGAGCACATGCGTGTGTGGGACTAGTGTGCCTTTGTGTAACTGCGACCCTAGGGAGGCTGCGATTTCGGGTTCTACCGCGGTTACCGCGGTTCTGACACAAGATCATATTGTTGTAGCCAACACTGGTGACTCACGTGCGGTCTTGTGTCGAAATGGAATGGCTATTCCTCTGAGTAACGATCACAAGGTGGTTTTCTTGTTTTGTAGTAGAGTACTACTAGTCCTACTCTGTTTTAAGAATATAGGAGTCTCTGAGTTTAAGTTGTTGAGTTATATGCAGCCGGATAGACCAGACGAGCGTGCAAGGATCGAAGCAGCTGGGGGTCGAGTTTTAGTAGTCGATGGAGCTAGAGTTGAAGGAATTCTAGCCACGTCAAGGGCCATAGGTATATATTTCTCAATTCTTTGATTTTGGTAATAGAATGGCTCGAGAGTCTTGGTATATAACATATATAGAACATAGTTTAAGGCTTCAAAAAGTAGTAAATAATATTAAAACCAAAGGTATTTTGGATTTGGTTTGGTTTGGTTCGACTTCGTCGTTGATAAATTTTCATTTCATTTTAGTTGATGTTCAAGATTTTGTTTTCTGTAATATATGTAAATTTTACTGTTAATTACTTTATCTTTGGGGGTCAAATGTTAACTAGTAATTTTATATCTTCTATGTAAGGTTATATTTTAAAACAAAGTTACTTGGACAAAATTTATATTTGTAGCAATCTATAACACAGAAATAATTGAATCCTTCTACTAAAACAAGAAATGTGTGGCCACTGAAACAAACTTCTCATTATCAAAAGAAGTGAAGTTTATTATGTCTTCTTTGTTTCTTCTTCTTTTTTCATTGTTGATCATTTTACCAAATTAAAAATTATTTGGGTTTATATTAGACGAAACAGGAGGTTGATTCAAGTGTTAACTATAAATATTGTGTTGTGTAACGTACAATCAGGGGATAGGTATCTAAAACCAATGGTAGCATGGGAACCAGAAGTGACATTCATGAAAAGGGAATCTGGAGATGAATGCTTAATATTAGCGAGCGACGGGCTTTGGGATGTGCTCTCGAGTCAGCTAGCATGTGACATAGCTAGGTTTTGTCTCCGTGAAGAAGCTGCTTGCTCGGGACTAGATTTGAACAGAACGGCTGAAGAAGACGATGTTGGTGGAGAACAGAATCCTTCAAGGAGTGTGTTGGCTGCAACGTTGCTTTCACGGTTGGCTTTGGGTCGACAAAGCAGTGACAATATAAGTGTGATTGTCATTGATCTCACGAAAAGTTCTTGACAGAAGTGTTTGGGTGGTTGTGGGATTTAATGGTTTATAGACTTATCGCCGAGGAATAAGATGTGGATATAGCGATGAGCCTTGATTAGTTTTAGGGTTTAGCGCTTGTCTCTTGTTTTTGTTATGGATTGGGGTAACTTGCCAATATATTAGCAACGGTGCATGTGAAAAGAAAAGAGAGTGGTTTGGGAATGGGATATAAAGTTATTTGGTATTTTGGACATGGGCTACAAGGTTATTTAGTGGCTTGAGCAATAAAACTAATGTGTGTTGCTATGTTTGTGCGAATTTTGAGGTTAGTCGAGGTTTACGTAATTAAGTGGTGAGTATGTGTGTATTAAATAGGTAAAAAAATACGTAGTACTTGGTGTGCACACACCCACCACACACAAAGTAGTACTTTGGTTTGGTCGTTTTTGTCATTTGACGCCAGTCAAAGACATTGGCGTCAAATTGTTTGGTCTCCTTTTAGTTGCGATTGCCAAGTTGTTTGCCTTTCAGAAGTACTGAAGTAACTATTATATTCGTTGGTTTAAGTAACTTCATAATTCATAAAATGTATGAACTAACATAACGCATACAATTGATCATTAGAATTGATGTCACATCGGAATTCCGAATTCCTTATGTGCAATCTAAGATTGTAATAGTGTAAACTAGTATCTTTACACTAATCCGGTTGAATCAAGCAGATTTTGACAAACTAAACCAAAATTTACCTGGCGATTTATACTTGGTCCAACCACACTACATATAGGGCTTTAGGACCAAATTTCTCAACTTTTATAAAAGAACATGTATATACAAAAGAAAGAGCGAACAATTCAAAAAAAAAAAAAAAAAAAGTAACTCTCACAGTTCGATGAACACAGTTCGAACAGACTTAAACGAGTACCGAGTTTGGGGTCCTAATTGAAATGCAAGTTCAAGAATCAAGAAATGTCTTTGAAGTTAAAAAGCGTAAAGAGATGGAGAATGTTCCAATGAATAATTCCCATAATCTTTTTGTTCTTTTCTTTTTTGGGTCATTATCGTCTCAGTGTTTGTGTTTCACTTTTCTTTGAATCATAATTGTGTTTGTGGGCCTTTTAGCTTCTCCCTACGTCTTGTTTTAGTTTCCAAGATTTGGACCACTAAAGAAGAAGTGAGAATCAAGAATCTTCTTTTTGTAGTTTGTTTAAAATTTTAGTACTTAAGAACAAGAGTAAAGCAGATGATAAAATTTAAACTACCAAATCATAAATTTCTACTACATTTCTCTCGCTACTTAATCAGGTTTAGTTCTTTTGCCCCCAAATTATTGATGATGTGAAGATTTGGGAAACAAATTTACCCTCTAATTCTTATTGGTCTTGGATGCTGAATTTAGTAAGTGCTTTATTGGAATAAGTCAATTCTGAAATGGGAAAAATGTCATTTAAACCATGAACTTTCAAATTTGGGCTATTTAAACCATGAACTTTGTTGTAGGCCATTTAAAACATCAATTTTTGCTGACTAGCTTATTTAAACATGAAGTTTCGTTGACCAAGCCAAAAAGACATGACGTTAAATCCGATAGTTGACCTACTAACAGACGTTACTATGCCGTTAATCACTCCGTTACTGACAAAACTACGTCGTTTTAATGGAAGTTATAATTTGAAAAATGTCATTTAAACCATGAACTTTTAAATATAGGCCATTTAAACCATGAACTTGTAAATATATGTCATTTAAACCATGAACTTTCAAATTTATATCATTTAAACAATAATACATGAAAAAGACGATCAATCATTCAAACTCTAGTGTAGTGTCCTAAAAGAAGATGATCAATCCTTCAAACTCTAGTGTAGTGTCCTAAAAGAAGATGATCAATCCTTCAAACTCTAGTGTAGTGTCCTAATAAATGAAGAAGACTCAAGACAAATACAAAAAGACACAAAATATATGACAAAGATCGAAAAAGAAGGATGAATTGATGTTCTTCTTTCTCTTTTTCAGAATCGCATCATGAGGCAGAGTCGAAGAAAAAAGAGAGAAACTAAACTAGGGTTAAACGGTTTAGCCGGTTAGATTTATATATTGTGGTTTCTAATAAACCAATCGGTCCGATTACCAAATCGAACCGAAATACGATTATCCAAATCAATTGCACCGAACGGTTAGGCTTTCTCTTTTCGGTTTGCTACAGTAACCAAAATTTTCAGGTTGTATAGTTTTCACCGAACGCCCATGGCAAGTTCATGATTTATATGACAGAAATTTGAAAGTTCATGGTTTAAATGACATGCATTGACAAGTTCATGGTTTAAATGGCCTATATTTAAAAGTTCATGGTTTAAATGACATTTTTCAAACTAAAACTTCTATTAAAACGACGTCGTTTTGTTAGTAACAGAGTGATTAACGGCATATTAACATCTGTTAGTAAGTCAATTATCGGATTTAACGTCATGTCTTTTTTGGCTTGATCAAAGAAATTTCATGTTTAAAAAAACTAATCAACAAAAGTTGATGTTTTAAATGGCCTACAACAAAGTTCATGGTTTAAATGGCCAAAATTTGAAAGTTCATGGTTTAAATGACATTTTTCCCATTCTAAAATTAACAACTAAAGTAATAGAATGTCAAAAGAAAATCTAACTAATCACTTATGTGGTTTAATTAGCTACCTAACATGATATGGTTAAACTAACTCTCATTCTGTCATTCAGGCAGATATTCTAAAAGTATATATTCTAGATTGTAAAAAAACTAATATATACTCTGTAAGATTTGACTATTAATTGCATTTTGATTTTGATTTTTTTGCACTAACTTATTTTCTGTGGATTTTATTACGTTAGTTCACAATTCACACTTACCAATTCTTCTTGATTTTTTTTTAAATCAATATATATAACAAAATGTAGAAAAATTTCCTACTACAAGACATTAGTTGTGTTTCGTGCAAGTAGTTGTGCATAAATGGAAGTCAATAGCTTCGTTGATAAATTCGTGATTCTAGTGGAGTTTTCGGTTAAGCGAGGCAACTCAAGAGTATGGAGACTAGAGAGAGCCAAGAGTACTGAGTATTGTTTGAAAATGTTTTACATTCAAAAAAAAAAAACTGTTTTAATCTTACTAATAAACTATACTGCCGTATAATTTTATCACTTTAATTAATGCCTTAATATAGTAAAATAAACTAAATTTGAAAATATGTTAGTAACAAAAATATACTATGACCATTAATTTTCTTTCATTTTTTTTGTTTTGTTTTGTTTTTGACATACTACTATTCTTTTTAATAGTGTTTTGAAAACAATGAACTATTTTGTTAAACTTATTATGTTCTATTTTATAGACCGGTGTTCTTTATTCAAAAAAACAAATTGCCGACACAAATGCATCACTTTATGAGTTCTCTCCTCCACATGAGTGCTAAATATGTTTTTGGTTTTTTGTTTTGTTAATTTGTTAAAATGGTAGTAGATAATTGGATAAGCTAATTAATGTGGTTGTTGCAAATTTTCTTAACATAGTTTTTGTTGTACAGTTGGTTTGTCTTTGCAAAAAAAAAGGGAAAATTATAAATAAAGGATATTTTTCTAAAAATTTGGCCATCTACACTTTTTTTTAAAAAGTTTGGTTAAACAGGGTTTAGGATATAAAAATAGTCAATTATACCCTTAGTTATATTTTTAGATAAAATTTGTTGTTTTTTTGTGTCCTGAAATTTTAAAATCAGTAAAAATCGAAATAAAGAAAATTGAAAAAATAAGTAAAATTACTATGTCAATCTAGTGGACCTAATTTTTCGTAATGGGTCTTGAGAAAATAAGGAAATTGTGACTTTGTCTCGACAAATTAAGAAAACAAAAGGGATCGAGAAATTGAGAAAAATCCCTTCCGCCGTATCTCACCGTCGTCACCATCTTGTCGTCACCATCTCTCATCTCTCACCATCGTCAGCATCTCACCGTCGGCTTTCTCCATCGTCAACATCTCTCTCCATCTTCACCATCTTCCGCCGGTTCGATTTCTTCACCGTCTTCTGCCATTTTTCTATCTTCACTGTCTTCGGCCTTGTATCCATCGGCGGCTTAGTCGTTTCGTTTTGGTGGTCTCCTCTTCACTATCTCAAGGTAAATCTGGTTGGATTTCTCTTCTCCATTGGTCCTTGTCGATCGAATTAGGTATTTTAATTTATGTATTTTTTTTTTGCATGTCTAAATTTTGTCCTTGTTTAATCTCGATTTCAACCTAGAATTGTATAATTATAAGTTAATTATCAAATTATCAGTTTGGATTTCTCTTAACCATTTATCCATGTTTATCGAATTTGGTATGTATAATTGTGGAATCCAATTATCAGTTTGGCTTTTCTAATACATCATTAGTCGGCTTAGGTGAATTCCTTGAAATAATACCTATTGATTTTCCCACATCAACTTCCACATTACAACCATCGCTACTATCAACTGGGAACTTATTCAGATCGAACTGGACTTTACTCCTATCACCATCAACTACTCTTTTGAATGTAACACACAACCGAATCATGTTTATCTTTTTCAGATATGCAAGAAAAAATTTCATACCTCTATCATTTGTCAATACAACAGGAGGACAATCAACTTTAACCTCTGTGGGTAGATAACTGAATTCAACATCAAACATATTTTGCTTTATTTCATAGTCTTCTGAAACCATCACCTTCAACTCTTCAAGAGACGTAGTGGGTTGCAAAGTCAGTAATCTAGCACGCTTTTCTTCATCATCAATAAATCTCCACTCCTTCTTGGCATCCAGTGTCCATACACCACAAGTAACATAGATTTGCATCATAAACAGGTAAGTGAAAGCTTTTGTGGAAGGTGGAAGAGATGGTTACCGATCATGTTAAGGTATAATGTCGATTTTTCTTAATTTGTTTATCTTCTAAATAATTTAGAATACATATTCTAAAATGTATTAGCACAAATCTAAACAATAATTACGAAATCTTAACCATAAATTAAGAATATTTAAAAAATATTTAAAAATATTCACTTTCCTTATTTAATTTTTTTTTTTCTATTTTTAGGGTATTCTAAGGTTTACAGATTACAAATTCTAAAATTTCTATGATATATCTTCTACTTCTTTTAGTATATAGGATAAAACGTAGAAAACGAATTCTGAATTGATGTAGAATGAAGAAAAACGTAGAATACATATTCTTAATTTTGTAGAACATACAAAATTCAGGTTCTGAAATGTTTAGAACAAATTTTCCGTCTAAACTTCGTAGAACATGTACAAACTGTAGAATGAACAATCTAAATGTTTCAGAAAGAGAAAAAATTGTAGAAAGTCTATTCTAAATAATTTAGACCAGAAATCAGCAATTTACAAACTGATTTTTGACACCCAAAACATTTTTTTTTCAAATGTTTTTTTACATAGTTGTATACTAACATGAGTTTTCTGTTTATTTATTGGTTCAAACTCCTAAAAACTTTACTATTTCTATTAGTAGGGGTATTTTCGTCACAATTGACAATCTAAAAAGAAAAGTATAGATGACCAAATTTTTAGAAAAAAATCCTTTATTTATAATTTTTCTAAAAAAAAATATGTTATGAAAGAAAATGGACAAAAATACTACTGTAATGTTGTTGATAAACCCCTATCCATTCAAAATAACCGATGTGAAAGTTTATTATACTCTTCAATTATACGTTCCGCCAATAACTTAAACCACTAAATTAATGTTGCTAAAAATAGTATAGTTGTGCTACAGAGTGCAACTGTCAAACTTTAATTATAGTCTTTGCGTGATGTAATAAAAATATCATTAAATGTAATGAAAAGTCATTAACTACTATGTCTTGTGTGACCACAAAACCAAAGAAAATTTAGTAACAGCTCATCTTCAAAGTTGTAATCACAACACTTCTCAAAAAAAAAAACATTTTTATTTTCATTTTTTCTAATGCCGTCACGAACACTCCCGTCGCCGGCACCGGTAAATTCACCGTTCTCTTCCTCCGTCACACCTCACCATGATAAAACCACAACCACACGCATCATCATCATCTCACCACTTACAGTCGTAGGTTTCTCTCTCTTCATAACTCTCTCCCTCTGTTTCTGCAAATCCAAACGTAAACGCCGATCTCCCGCCGCCGTGACCTCCTCCTCTTCACCGCCGCAGAAACCTCCGTTGCAAGAATTCTCTTACTCATCTCTCCGTAAAGCCACCGCCTTTTTCGCTCCGGAGAATCGTCTAGGTCAAGGCGGGTTCGGCTCTGTATTCCGTGGAACTCTGTCTCCTTCCTCCGGTGGTAATGTCGCCGTTAAAGTGATGGACTCAGGTTCACTTCAAGGAGAGAGAGAGTTTCAAAACGAGCTTTTCTTCTCCGGTAAGATTGATTCACCTCATGTTGTTTCCGTTATCGGCTTCTCTCAAGATCGAAGACGACGCCGTTTGATTCTTGTATACGAGCTTATGGACAATGGGAATCTCCAAGACGCTCTGCTTCACCGTAGATCTCCTGAGCTTATGATATGGAAACAAAGGTTTCTTGTTGCTGTTGATATAGCTAAAGGGATTGAACATTTACATGGTTTGAATCCTTCTGTGATTCATGGTGATTTGAAACCTAGTAATGTGTTGTTGGATCGTTTCTTCTCTGCTAAGATATCTGATTTTGGTTTAGCTAGGTTGAAATCAGAACAAGTTGAGGTTGTAGTTGGATCTGAGAGTGATGAAGTTAAGTTAGAAGTAGAGGATTGTGGATCTGTAGTTGAGGAAGTTGAGAGTGTGATTACTAATACTACTGGTTATGATGAGTCTAACTTTGGTTTTACTGATCAGTCTCCGGTTAGTGTTTATAAAGTTCCTCTTTCATCTCCTGAGACAGGACATGTACCTATGACGTCTCCGGAGACGGCTGTGTCTGTTTCTCCGGAAATGGTGGATAAAGTTAGTGTCTTGGAGGTTGGTAATGTGGGGAAGAGTAAAGATTGGTGGTGGAAGCAAGAAGGGAGTGGTGGAAGAGGTAAAGGGAAGGATTATGTGATGCAATGGATTGGTTCTGAGGTGAAGAAAGAGAGACCGAGTAGTGATTGGATTGCTGAGACGGCTGAAGCAGCTGTGAAGGTTGAGAAGAAGAAGAGTAGTAAGAGATTAGAGTGGTGGCTTTCGTTGGATGAAGAGAAGGAGAAGGAGAAGAAGAAGAAGAAGAAGCGGATGGTGAGAGAGTGGTGGAAGGATGAGTATCGGAAAGAACTAGCTAAGAAAATGAAGAGGAAGAAGAAGAAGAAAACTTTGGAATCTGAGTTTTATAGTGATGATATGAGTGGAAGTGTGGATCAAAGGCGAAGTGGGGATGAAGAGTTGTATAGGAAGAAAAGAAGAGGAGGTAGTAGTAGTAACAGTATAGGAAGTAGTATAGATTGGTGGTTAGATGGGCTAAGCGGTGAACAATGGAAAGCACGGCGCAGAAACAGTCAAGATTCAGTTAAGAGTTGTGGAGTCAGTAGCACGCCGAGTATGAGAGGGACTATGTGTTACGTTGCTCCTGAGTGTTGCGGTAATAACATAGATGATGTTTCTGAAAAATGTGATGTGTATAGCTACGGAGTTTTGTTGTTAGTCCTGGTTTCAGGGCGGCGTCCCCTGGAAGTAACTGGACCCGCGTCTGAGATCATGCAGCGTGCGAATCTCATGTCGTGGGCGAGGAAGCTGGCGAGAAGAGGTAGACTTGGTGATCTTGTAGATATAAAGTTGCAGTCTTTGGACCAAGAACAAGCCATTTTGTGCATTAAGGTGGCTCTGCAGTGTCTGCAAAGATCACCGGTTTCACGACCTTCTATGAAAGAGGTTTTAGAGATGCTTACAGGAACCATGAGTCCACCGGAGTTGCCAACAGAGTTCTCACCATCACCGCAGTCTCGATTCCCGCTCAAGACACCAAGGAAGCAGAATCGATAGAGCAGTTTCTTTGGTGATAGATATGGCTGTTGGTTTTAGAGTATTTATCGTACAACACTGTCTTTGTTTAGTGATGTTTAGTGTTCGAGCAACTTGGCAACTTGATTTGTTCGCACAAACGCTGTTTTTAGCGTGAAAAATCTAATTATAATTAATTATTGTAGTTTAGTGATCTCTCTCATAGATTTATGCGGAATTTGTATAAATGGTAAATGCAATATGCAATGAAATATATTGAGATTTCTGAGATTTGGTATAATTTATTCTGGTGATTAATCTTACAAATCTAACAAATACCTAATCCTCGTGATTGGGCCTAACAGGAAATTCTTCTACTTCATATCTTTATAATTTCTTGCTAAATGGGTTACGTCATATACTTGGTTTGGACTGGCCCTATAACGTGAATACCGATATACACTGGTTTAATTGGACTTTTTTTTTTTGTCAACTTTAATTGGACTTTGTTAAAGGTTTTATAATTTCTAATGACTCCAAAGTTCAACCAAACGATTTAGGAGTTAGTTAGAGCATTTAAGAGAGAGAAAAGAAGGAAATGATGGTGAAAGGCTGAAAGCCACTAAAAGGCCTCAAAACTTCATTATAAGTAAACATCACTTAGACCATCTCCATTATATTTCTCTATTTTTTTTCTCTAATACAGAGTAACTCAAAAATAGAACACTGTTTTCTTCCAATGTATTACTCTATTTTCACCTCTATAATAGAGTTAATGTAAAAAAATAGAGGTGAGAATAGAATTGCTCTATATATAGAGCAATCCTATTATTTTCTCTATTTTAGAGTAATATATAGAGTAGGGTTGGAGCAAATGTTGCTCTATAATAAAGATTTGACTCTAAAATAGAGTGGGGTTGGAAATGCCCTTAGACCATCATTACTGGTAGACTGGTAGAACGAGTTAACCGTTGCTAAGAATTTTTTTTTTAATATTTTAACATATAACTTATAAAAAAGTGATATCTGTAAAAAAAAAGGCTGAAAAACGTTGTTTTCCTGAGTAATTTGAGCAACGGTTTCTTTCTTTCTTTCTCTTATTTATAATTTTTAATTAGTTTTTAATAAGAGAACTTTGGTGAAGTAACTAGTTAACTACTAGTAATGATGGTCTTAATTCACTATCACACTATTTTTACTTAAGAAAAGTATTGCCGAAGATTTAAAAACTACCGATCAGTGAACTGACAAAAGTTACTACCACATTCACCGATGGTATTAGACTATTAGGCTTTGAATGGTAACATAATAATTGCGGTTTTCTAAGTGCGTTTTTCAAAAAACAGTTTTATACACCATTCACAAAAAGGTTGTCATTAGCGTTTTCTTAAAAAAGTGAAAAAGTTATGTATACGTTTTTCAAGGAGTGTTATTAACAAACGGACCGCACTTGTTTACAGGACCATCAATTACCCAGCGGTTTGTTTAAAAAAAGACTACAGTAATTCTTTTTTTTGTCAACCTACAGTAAATTTTTATTTATTAATTTATGATTAATAAAAGGAATAACAATCAACATATTATATTTTAACAAATGTCTCTATGTTAAACATGTTTATCATATAAATTGTTAAAATCATACATAAATCATTTATTTTTTTAAATATATTTTTTCACTATTTTATTATTTTAATGAACAAAAAATTACATGATAAATAATAAATTCATAAATAAATTTTGAATTTTTAGGTTCATAAATAATAAATGAAAATACTATTTCACTAGTACTAAATAAAATGTTTAAATCTATAAATATATATTAATATGATATATTTATTTTTAGTGTTTATTTATAATATATAATTATATTTTGATTAATTTTTGTATTAGTGGTTTATAAATATCTGTTATTGTTTATTTATTAATAAGAAAAAAAAATAATTAATTATTATATATATATATATAAAATCTGCACCACAAGTAATTTTTTTCACCAATCAAACATTATTCTGTACCGCTTATTTTGTACAAATCGCACTTGTCCCGCAAATATATTTCTCCCGCACGAATCGCAGTTGAACCGTGCCGCACTGTAATACCGTTTTCTCTGCACAACTAAAACCGCAGTCACCATTTGGACCCTTAGTATACAGAAAATATTGATGCTTGTCCGACAAATTTTGTTGACATATCATTGTTGATTATCTATTATTTTGTGTATATACTGTATAACTTTTTGTTAAAATGGATCGAGACAATGTTTAAACAACTTCCAAGAACATTTGAACCAAATGGATTATTTGGCCGGTAAAATCTTTTTTTTTCTGGTAGTAAGACTGAAGGATTATGTGGTAATAAGAATAGAATAAGCATGGAATTATCTCCAAATAAAAAGAACATCTTATATTATATTATTAATTATAGAAGAAGAGGTGATATACGAAGAAGACAGTGTCATCACCGCGTGCGTACCCTAATAACAAATGTGTATATTAAAAAACTCTTTATCTGATACGTCTAACCAACGTATCTTCTTCTCAATTAAATAATGTTATCAAAGAAAAAGTCATTTATTTAATTATGTCGCTCAAGCATCAAGACTGCAATAATTCTCAACTTTACAACAAAGCCCTGAGCTGTTCTTCTAAAGACTAAGATCAAACCCCAGATCACAAAATCCGCAGAAGATCAGATCTCACTGTCTCACCAGATGAGGAGAATCTTCTAAAGGAATTGATATACTTATATTATAATTTAAGAAGACCACAACAGCTTTTACATGGACGATTGTCGGGACAAGAGAAGAAGACGGTGTACGAAGCTGACGTGTAGTAAAGATAACAACAACGACATGGAGAAGATGATGCACAGAGAAACTGAGAGACAAAGGAGACAAGAAATGGCTACCCTTTATGCCTCTCTTCGTTCTCTTCTCCCTCTTCACTTCATCAAGGTCTCACTCTCACTATCCCCAACTCCTTAAAAAAACCCTAATCTTGATTTGGATTCTTCATGGCTACTTTAATTAGATCTACTTAATTTTTGTCTTTTGATTTGGTATTTCTTGTAAAAGGATGAAAAAAAAGGGATCATAGCAAGTGTTTTGACTTTGTGCTGTTACTTAACTCTATAGTGTTTGTCTTAAAAGATTCCTAATTAGATCTATTACTTTCTTGTTTTGTTGATATTGTTTATTGGTGTGGGATCTTTTATACTCTCTCTAGGGTAAGCGTTCGACGTCAGATCAAGTCAACGAAGCGGTGAACTACATAAAGTATCTACAGAGGAAGACCAATGAGCTGAGTTTGAGGAGAGATGAGCTTATGTTACTGTCAAGAGGAAGCTTCTTGGGTTCTAGTAATGATAATTGTAAAGAGGAGATGGAGATGATTAGTAGAAAGAATCATGTGGTGGTTCGTCAATGTTTGGTGGGTGTGGAAATCGTGTTTAGTAGTGGCTGCCGCAGTGGCCAACCGCGGTTTTCGAGTGTTCTTCAAGTGCTGAGTGAAAATGGTCTCTACCTTCTAAATTCCATCTCTTCTATTGTTGATGATAGGTTGATCTACACCATACAAGCCGAGGTAAACCTATCCTAACCTCCTACTCTTAGTTACTTAAGTTGTGTTGATCTCTAGACTTCGTCGATTTGTTCCAAACGCAAATTTAGTTTCTTTTCTTTTTTCTTTTTTTGAAAAAACTTTTCATTAAATTTATTTTACAAAATGGAAATCATATTTTTCAATGATTCTTTCGATTTTTTTGGTTTCGTATTGGTAGTTTATAAAAAAAGTTTTGATAAAAAAAATAATTGGTGCATTTCATTTTAAGATACACACAGTTAATATATAACAATGTCTATTTAAATGCAAATACAAAGAAAAGAAGTGAGGTCATAGTAATCGTGAAAATGTTGTAGTCTGTATATATATCGAAATTTGAATCCATCAGATACTAGACATCAATAGAAACCATATATATTATTTCTATCTTGAGCATCAAACATTCGAAAAGAAGAAACTATTACTACTAGCTATGTTCATCTATATTTGCTTCAAGAAAATGTTTTCACATGTGGTATCATCAAAAGCCCTCATGCATTTAGCTATATAATATCACCTCAGGGTATACTGAAGTTTGAATACCATTATATGTCTAGAGGTTAGAGTGTTAATTTCAAGGTATTTTGTATACCAGGTATTGGCACGGAATATCCAATAATTATAATAGAATGATCAAATCTTTATCTTGTTTGGTTTTGAGAGTATATATATATTGAAAACTTCTTATTGTTTCTCAGGTCAACGATATAACTTTGATTGACTTAGCAGCACTTGAAAACAGATTAATCAGAATGAAGTAAATGGCTGTGAGTAGGTTTCCCTTAACTTGTCAAAACAAACGACATATGTTAAGTACGTACTTTATTCGTACTTGTGTTGTTGTGAATTGTTGTGTTGTCTTCACACATCTTATGTATGTATTTCTATTCCATCTGAATGTGGTTGGTTTAGTTGTTTATTGATTGAAAAAAAAATCATAAGCTGAGTTAGTACTTAATTACTTATTGTTTACATGTTATAAGTCTATAAATACAATTCAGTTTTATCTGTTGAATTTATTAATAAGTTTCAAAATTACCAAAAAAAAAAAAAAGACAAAAAAATTGTTGATAATGTCGAAAGGTTTAATAACGGTGTTGGTCAAAGTTGATAGCATTTGTCATCAAAAAAAGAAAAAAAAAAAGTTGGTAGCATTCTGCTGATATTGATATAAAATACCAACAAAAATTTACAAAGTACCAATATATACATGTAATGATATATTAAACTAGCTCATTGAGCTGCATATTGGTGCTTAGAATCTATTTACCAAAAAAAAAATAATCATAGTATAGTAAAAAAATTTTGGCTTCAGTCTGCTTTATATTCATTTTATATTTTATCATTGATGTGAAACAGCCAAGTATCTTCTAGCTTTTAAAAAGTCAATATTTTGGAAATTATTAAACTGATATATTTGATCAAAAGCTTCTAGTATAAATGTATAGCTTATTGTTTACCAGTAAAGGAAGTGAAGGTTTGTTGAGATTCCAATATAATAGAATATATGTTTGGATTTTGATATATATATAAAAAATGTTCATCGGTTAGAAGTTTAGTATCACGAACTAAAAATATATATCTGATTATCTTCTATAAAATTTGTGGGAGATATATACTTCTTCTATAAAATTTGTGGGAGATATATACAACGCTATATATATATGTTCATGATGATGATCTTTTCCCAAATAAAACTAACTAAAAAAGGCATAAAATTTTAAGATGTAATAAGTACGTAGTGTTGTAAGATTGTAAGATGAGATTAGAGCCTCAATAATAATTTCATAACAAATGTGGTTAAGTGATTTTTTTGTTTTTAAATCAAAAGAAAGCAACAGGCGCAACAGGTTTAAAGTCCAAGAGGTTTCACTATTTTTTTGAGATGCCTACGCTTAAAATACATAGTCTCTTCAGAGTTCAGAGCAACCAAAATCAAAACAAGTTAATAAGTCTTTTCCCCTTACTGGAAAGCTCTCATTTTCATTTATTTTGTTTTCTTCTCAAGTTACTAAAAATGATCTTCGATAGGATCATGAAAATCAAAAGAGGTTACTCAAGAAAATATCACAAAAAAACGAATCTATATTGTCTCTGTCTCTCCAGTCTCCATATTAAATTCATCTTCCTTGACGGCAGTTTTACTGTTTATCTTGAAAAAAATATTGTGAGATTACTAAAATTGTTTGTAATTGAACACGCTTGCACACCTAAAAGAAAACAAAGAATAAAACGTTACCTTTGAAAGTATAAGGCCTCAGGCCCAACCCACAAAGCCTTCTCAATCCACAAAACCTTCTCAAAGCCCATTTGACCACAAGTCATTATCTCCTCACAAGTCGTTATCTCCCCTGCATCAAGAACAGAGTAGTCCTTCTCTGCCACAGTGTCCTTCTCCGGAACATAGGCCGACAATCTCACAGCCGGTGCAGCGCATGACGATGGCTACTCCAACTAGCTGCTCACCCATAGTATTAGGTAACCGGTTCAACGGAATCTTGACTGAAGTGTGTGGCTAGATGTTAGACAAGTGGCAATAGATCCTATACTCTTGTAATATTCTAGAATGTTCCCTTGATTCTATATATGTAAACCCTATGGGTTCATTGTAAACTTGAGAGAGTTGATTACATAATAAAAAGTATTATTCAGTTTCCTTCCTCCTCTGTTTTACGATTATTCACATGGTATCAGAGCTCTCTTAGACCTTAACCGGTGCTGTCATGGCAGAGTTTCCTGGTCCTTATCCGTTTCCGTCGTCTCTCCATGTTGCTAGCTCAGTCACAATAAAACTGAGTGATAGCAACTATCTTCTCTGGAAAACTCAGTTTGAGTCTCTCCTTCGTTGTCAAAAACTTCTTGGTTTTGTGAATGGGTCTATCGCAAAACCTCCGGCGACTATTGTCACGAACGCCGTCGAAGCTCCAAACCCGGAGTATGAAGCTTGGATCTGTACAGACGAGCTCATAAAGTCATGGATCTTCGGTACTCTTACTGAAGAAGTCTTGGGGCTTGTTCATGCCCTGTCTACATCCCAAGATGTCTGGTTGTCCCTTGCTGGAAACTTCAACAAGAGCTCTGTTGCTTGTGAGTTCGACCTTCGCCGTCGACTACAGCTCCTGAACATCAAAGGCAAAAACTTCACCACCTACTGTCGCGAGTTTCGTACTGTGTGCGATAACTTAAGCTCCATTGGCAAACCCGTCGATGAGAACATGAAGATCTTCACCTTCATCAATGGACTAAGTCGTGAGTATGATCCTATAGCTACAGTTCTTCAAAGCTCGATGTCTCGCACTCCATCTCCAACGTTCAACGATGTTGTTCTGGAAATTTCTGGTTTTGATGCGAAACTGCAGTCGTATGAAACTCCACCTGATGTATCACCACACATTGCGTTTCAAACTCAGAGAGGGGGTTACCATGGCTCTGGACAGAGAGGTCGTGGTGGTCATCGAGGAAGAGGAGGCTATTCAACCCGTGGTCGAGGATTCTCTCAGCAAGTTAACTCCTCCGGTTGGAATCAGAACCAGTCTGGTACCTCTTCTAATCCTCGCCCTGTATGTCAAATTTGTGGTCGTACCGGTCATGTTGCCCTTAAGTGTTGGAATCGGTTTGATGCTTCATACCAAAGTGAAGATGTGCCTCAAGCTCTTGCTGCATTGCAAGTCTCAGATAACGGTGGTAGAGAATGGCTGACTGATTCTGGAGCCACTGCTCACATCACTCCAACGACGGACTCTCTTCAATCTGTGACACCATACAATGGCGCTGAGAATGTGATGGTTGCTGATGGTACACATCAACCAATCACTCATGTTGGTTCTACCACTCTTGCTACAACCTCAGGTAGTATTCCCCTTTGTGATGTTCTTGTTTGTCCGTCAATGCACAAGTCGTTACTTTCAGTTTCAAAATTGTGTGATGACTACCCTTGCGGTGTCTTCTTTGACTCTAATGCCGTATATATCATTGATTTACACACTCAGAAGGTTGTGACAAGAGGGCCCCGTAGTGAAGGGTTATATGTGTTGAGGAATCCGGAGTTTGTAGCTTTTTATTCAAATCGACAGGTTGCTGCAAGTGACATGGTGTGGCATCAACGTCTTGGTCATGCAAACTTCCAGGTTCTTCAACTGTTTCAAATCAGCAAGGCAATCTCCATCAATAAGAGCAGCACTATTTCCGTTTGTGAACCTTGCCAAATGGGAAAGAGTTGTCAACTTCCTTTTTATTCTTCTACTTCAAATGTTATGAATCCTCTAGATCAACTACATTGTGATCTTTGGTGTCCTTCTCCGGTTGTATCAGTTCAGGGATTTCGTTATTATGTTGTCTTTGTGGACGAGTTCTCTCGATATTCATGGATTTTTCCTCTTAAAGAAAAGTCTGATTTCTGTGATGTGTTTATTGG